>NW_027513394.1:600000-1200000 GCF_048772815.1 Callospermophilus lateralis
ATCATTGCACCAAAGTCTGCTTAAGGGCTCAGAATCTTTCTTTTTCAGTAAAACACTGGACCTGGCAGACTCTCTGTGCCTCAGAATGGCCCACCTTTGGATACAGTTGGCCCCTAGAAGGATCTTTCTACTTCCCACTAATTTAAAAAGTCAGAGATATTGACTTTCAGCCAGTGCCACATAGACATCAGGATCAAGAGACATATATCTTAACTTTGCAGGACCTCTGCAATTCTCCTCCTCCATGTGTGAAGCTTTTCCTTGCCCCTGCCCCCACTTCTACTCCTTCCCTCATGCTCTCTCAAACCTTCTGCTTCTCCTCCTCCTTCAACCTCTGTTCTCCCTGAGTCACAAGATTTGACTCTACTGGACTCTTGTCCTACTACTTATTCCCTGCCCTCGTCCCCCAACCCCCAACACCCTCTAAGTAATTCCCCTGCTGCTGACTCGGCCTCTCCGCCATTGGAGGAAGCTAAGAGAGCCCAGCGAACTCCAGATAACTCCCCTGCGGCAAACACAGCCCCTCCTCCCCTCGAGGATGCTGGCCTGGCTAAAGGAATTTGAAGGCGTTGAATGATTAAAATCCCTGAAACTCCCGTGATGCTCCCTCTCCATTTCTAAGGAACAATGATTGATGACAACCAAGGGAGAAAAATGCAAGCCTACCAGTATTTACCTTTCTCCTCTTCAGACCTAAATAACTGGAAAAATAACAATCCCCCTTTTACCGAGGACCCCACCTGGGTCTCAGGTGTGGTTGAGTCATTGATGTTTTCACATCAGCCTAATTGGGATGACTGCCAACAACTCCTAGGGACTCTCTTCATGACAGAGGAACAAAAGAGAATCTTCCTGGATTCTAGAAAAAAATATTCTCGGACCAGATGGGTGACCGACAAAACTTCCCAACATATGCAAAGCCGCCTTTCCCTTGCACTGACCCAACTGGGACCCCAAAACCTGTGAAGGTAATGAGCATCCTTCCTCTTATTGCCGGGCTCTAATAGTGGGTATCTTAGTGGCCGCTAGGCGACCAACTATTTTGGCCAAGGTAAGAGAGATTATTCAAGGGACTGATGAATGTCCCTCCATGTTCCTACAGAGAATTATGGAGGTATATAGGAGATTTACTCCTTTCGATCCTCAGGCAGAGAATCAAAAGGCATCTGTCATGGTGGCCTTTATTGGGCAAGCTCTTCTGGATATTAAAAGACAGTTACAATGCTTAGATGGATTACAAGATATGACTTTGAGAGGTTTAGTCAGAGAAGCCAAGAAGGTATACTATAAGAGAGAAACTGAGGAAGAGTAGGGAGCAAAGGGAGGATAAAAGAAACAAAAGACAGACTAAGGCATTGACTAAGGTCCTGGTCACAACAACAAATAGACCAGAAATAAAGAAACATGGAGACAGGAAGGGACACCGGGGCCCACACTAGAGGCCACCCCTGGCCTCAATTCAATGCACCTACTCTAAGAAAAAAAGGACACTGGGCTAAAGAGTGCCCTAGAAAGAGACAGCCAGGCCAGCTGGACATTCTGACTCTGTAGGATTACTAAGAAAGTCGGGGCTCAGATCCTCTCCCGGAGCTCAGGTTAACTTTTGAAGTGGAGGGGACCCCAGTATACTTTGAAGTGGATACAGGCGCAATATATTCTGCCTTTAAGGCCCCATTGGAACCTCTATCAAATAAAAGGTCTCTAATTCAAGGGGCTAATGGCAGTAAATATCGGGCTTGGACAACTAAGAGGACCATGGACCAGGGGAAAGGAAAAATCCATCACTCCTTCCTAGCAATCCCAGAATGCACGGCCCCATTTATTGGCAGAGATCTGCTCACAAAGCTCTGGGCCAAAATAACTTTTAACCCTGAAGATCCCCAAGTGGAATTTCTAAATCCTTCTGTAAAAACTCCTATAATCACGGCTCTAACTATGTCAGTAGAAAATGTACATCAAATCACTCACCTTGGTTCAAAGAAACTGCATTCATTTCTGAAGGATCAAGAACAGAGTTTTCCACTAACCGACTCACAGTGAAAGAAAACAACTGAATGGATAACAAAAGCCTGTTGGGTCCCTCAATTGGTTAATTCTTACCCTTCCAAGCTTCCTGCAGGAAAGCACCTACGAGGAACCAGACCAGGACAATTCTGGGAAGTGGACTTTACTGAAATTAAGAAAAGCAAGGAATGGACTTAAATATCTCCTAGTCTTTGTAGATACATTTTCAGGATGGGTTGAAGCCTTCTCCCCCCCCCCAAAAAAAAAGAAAAGAAAAGAAAATGAAACAGCGCAAATGGTGGTCAAGAAGATCCTGGAAGATATTTTTCCAAGGTACAGCCTGCCTAAAGTAATAGAGTCTGATAATGTACCGGGTTTGTAGCCCAGGTAACTCAGAGGTTAGCAAGGACCCTGGGGATCAATTGGAAGTTACATTGTGTTTACAGACCCCCGAGTTCAGGACAGGTAGAAAGAATGAATAGAACCTTTAAAGAGACCATAACGAAATTAAGCTTAGAGACCGGCATAAAAGATTGGACTATGCTCCTGCTTTATGTACTGTTTCATGCAAGAAATACTCAATCTATTTCTTTGTGTAACCTCACACCCTGTGAAATTCTCTATGGTGTCCATCCTCCAGTAAGGGACCTACCCCAACTCTAAGACCTAACGATTCCTTCCACACCCCCTTGTTAATAGACTTAAAACTCTTGAAAGAACTCAGGGATACCTGTGAAAACAGATGGCCACTACCTACCAACCTGGGGATGAGGGGAATCTACAGCGATATCAAGTAGAGACTTCGTCTATGTAAGACGACATCTGGTGTCATCCCTGGAACTCCGCTGAAAAGGACCATACCAGGTGCTACTTATAACACCTACAGGGTAAAGGTAGTCAAAATCACTTCCTGGATCCCTACCTCTTATCTCAAGCCTGTGCCCTGCCCAGACTCTGGCTGGAAACTGGAAAAGAATGGAAACCCTTTCAAATTGTGGATTCGCTGTGTGGATAAGGCTATAGACACTCCCCTTGACCACCAGTAGTCCTAAACCTCATAAGCCTGTACAGCAGCGATGGCTGATCACAAATCCTACTGGAAAGGAAGTATGGTCTATCTTGCATACAGCCCGCTTAGGGACCTGGTGGCCATCTCTCCAGCCAGACATTTGTCTGCTTCGTATAGGTCTTCCCTATTGGGATATCCCTAATGAAGAGGATCCCACTAAAATTCCATTAAATTCCTTCCATACCATAGATAATGGAAACAAACATTATTGATGTAGGGACACGCGAGCCAGATGCTGGTTGGCTAGCCTAGATTACTATGTTTGCCCAGTGTACAATCAAAGCCACAAACAGTCAAGGCTGTGTGCAGGGAATGCCGACATCTTCTGTAAGTCATGGGGATGTGAGCATACAGGGACTACCACATGGAACCCAAACTCCTCAACAAATTCTGTACACAGCATTGCCCATATTACCAATTAGACAACCAAAACCGATGGCCCCCCGAGGGGTCTCTAGATCCACAAATTCTGTGTGACCTTTTTAAATTCTGCAAATTCTCAAAAGGGTGAAAGGAGATTCCTCTATGTGGAGGCCTTTTCTCTCCTTTGTTCACATCGTGAACTATGCTTCTCCAATACATGCTCACCCTCAGCCTTCTGCTCTAGACTCTCTGTTGTCACTCCCACCTCATCAAATTAATTTCTCCCCTCCAATTACTATATTAAAAACCCAAACCTCCACCGTTTCTCAGACCATTGCCCCCTTGCTGAGGTAGCAGGTACTGAGGTAACCCTCCACTCACTCGCTCCTCCCTTCTCCTGTCAGTGCCCACACTGGGTCCTACCAGGTCCTCTTACCAGCTAACCCAAAGCTCAAACCAGCTGAGAATTTTCCTCAGACCCCTATCCAAGATGTAATGAAAATGGCCTTTAAAGTTGCTTTGTCATGACTGAAAACAGGTTACTAAGAATTTAAAGTCCCTTACAGGCTTTTTGGGATGCTCACTCCCATCTCCCCCTCTGTTCTACCCGTTCTACTACTCATGTTTTTGTTGCTAGGAAGATCTCAAAACCCTTTTCCATTATTCTTTTACATCTCTCCTTTCTCATTCTCAGATCCAAAAAGCTGCTCTCAGCCCTGCATTCCCCGTCTTCCCCCTCTGTACCAGGACCACAGGAAAGTCTTAACTGACCTTATCCAGAAGTTTTCACCATGGGTAACTTTAGGACTTTCAGCAAAAGAGTCCCTATAAAAGAGTTCAGTGCAGATAAAATTCCTCTTTTCGTGTTGCCCTGGTCTACCTGGCAACTGGCTGAAAAAAAACAGCACTCCTGAGCTAGACACACCCTTACTAGTTTTTCACAACATATGTGATCAAGGCCTCTGGCCTTGAGCTGGGGCTTCATAGAGATGGCTACATTTCTAAGATGAATAAGTTACAAACTGGGCTCCATGGAAACAGCTGGCAGGGGTAAGAAAAGGGGAAAAAAAGCTCTCCCCCACAGGTGTCCTTGAAAATTTAACTTTCCCAGAACTGAGGAAAAATCAGAAACAAAAACCGCTCTTTGTGAACTTCTGCAGACTGTGAACTTCAGAGCCCCTTCCCTTACATGTTGGGTACAAAATTCTGAAACTACCTAAACTTGGGTTTCAGGGGATTAATTGATTACAACAGAAGCAATGCCCTCTGAATCTGGTTGCAACCAAATATGACTGTTTCCTTGTCTTTGGTGCTACCTTAGGTGCCTTGCCTTGTCTGTCCCTACAACAATATAATTCTATATACTTAAACGTTGTTTATGTTTTTATGAAATGGTCAACAGAAGTGATTAATTGTGTAATGGTGCAGATATTTCCCAGAGTGCTCTATTATGACGTAGGTTCATTTGAAGATCAAATAGAGGGGCATACAACCCGCTTCAGTTGGGAACATATATCTCTCACCTTAGCCATTCTATTATGAATAGGAGTTGCTGCCTGGGTTCACACAGGAACCACTGCCCTGGTCCATGGGACACAACAAATGACCCAATTATAAGCAGCAATAGATAAAAACTTAAAGATATTAGAAAATTCCATCACAGCTTTGCAGGAATCTTTTACCTCTCTCTTTGAAGTTGTTTTACAGAAAAGTCGAGGGTTGGACCTCCATTTCATTAGAGAAGGGAGCCTTTGTGCTGCATTGAGGAAAAAATGTTTTTTTTTTTTTTTTTTGTTGACCATACTGGAGTTGTAACAAACTCTTTGAGTAAATTAAAAAGATGCCTTGAAGAGCATCAAGGAGAGATAGAGACCCAAAATTGGTGGTTTGAGTCTTGGTTTACACGGTCCCCCTGGTTAACTACGTTTTAATCAACACTGGCCGGTCCAAAAATAATCCTCATTTTATTGCTTACTATAAAACCCTGTTTCTCAACCATGTAATTTCTTTTCTCCAAGCTCAAATTGGACAAGTTAAACTTATGTTAATACCCCACTAGCATACATAAAATGTGATACCCCCCGACAATCACTTTTATGATTAAAAGTAGCCAGAAAAAGAAGTGGGGAATGAAATGTTAATAAAATATGTACTTGTACATTCCTGTTTTTCTGTATGCTTAACAAAACACTGTTGAAATGTTGAGAAATGTTTTCTAATCTTGTTCCCAGAATGTGCTGTCCCCAACTGCAAAACTGCAGAATGTACTCCCTCACCCGTTTACACACAAACCACTAACTCGCCCTGACCCATCAATAAACTTCCCTCCCTGCCCTCTCCAAGAAAATTATATAAGCTCTGCTTAAGATGTTCTCAGGGCTCTCTGCTCTATTCAAGTGAGCTCTGAGCCCCAGCATGCTGGACAACAAATAAACCCTTTCTGTTGCATGAGATAGTCTCTTGGTGGTCTCATCCTCTGACACTCGCCCTACATTTACTCGGATGATTGAATGTAGATGAGAACATCCATTCAAAAGTGATAGTCGGTAAAATTAGGAAGAGAGTCAGTAGGTTTAGGAAGAAGAAGAGTGAGTATAAAGTTCTTTAGCAATAGGGTTTCGGTTACAGAGTGAATGCAAATGTCAACACAAGTGAAGAGTCAGTTACAATGATGAATTGGAGAAAATATGTTGGAAAGCAAATATCAATACAGACATTACAAAATCAGGCAAAGTATAAAGTCAGTGATAGGATTAGACATTTTCAACAGGGTTGAGTTTGAATATATAATCTTAGGAAGAAACGAATATGTAGTCATCAATAGCATTGATATTTGAGAGCATTAGGCAAATTGGACATTGATGTTTTTAGTAATCCATGTTCAATTTCCATTTAGGCTTTGTTACAAATATAAGTTTGACCTTTGAATTTTGTGTCCAGAATATTACTGTGATAAAATGTATATATAGATCGGGTGACATAAGTATTTCTTCCACCAAGTTTGGGAGCAATATTTTGAAGACTTATAAATTAGTATTTGGGGTACAAACAGGTGTACCCTGTGTCTATGAATATAGAGATAATGCATGAATAGACCAACTGTGAATAAGTAATATAACTGGTTCCACTTTAAATGGTGGATTGAATTGATATCTGAAAATATGAAAAATCTTATATTGATATACAATCATTCATTCCAACAAGTTATACATCAATGTTAATATTAGGGTTATGGTTTATCATGAAGGGTGTGTGAGTTTTGCTCCAATGTGATTATGAAAATCGAAAACAATGTGTTTGGAAAAAAGAATCTTGAGAAGACCAGTCAAGAAATATGGAAGAATACATGTGTTCTAAAGTAGGGAGTGATTGAAAGTTAAAAAATGCCTATAATTTTGTGATCTTTTTGATGAAATATATATCCTATGATGAGCATTAACTGAAGAAATAGTAATGTACCAGTGTTGAATTAAAATGAACATCAAAATACACATCATGTTCCATATGAATCTTCTTGCATTGAGGTTAAACTGGGTCAGTTACTCTAGATATATTAGGATTTGTATGCAACATTCACTGAAGTTAGTTTTCAGTACTAAAAACAAAACAGTATTTCAGGTGGATGAATATTTCTGAGAATAACATTTAGAAAAGATGATCATAAATCCACATATATGAATATGAATGAATTAAGGGAGTGTTTATTAAGATACAAATATTTCATATTTTGAAAAATCTGGAGAATGTGTGTATATATATATATATATATATATATATATATATATATATATATATATATATATATACACACACACACACACACACACACACACACACACACACACATATATATATATACATACACACACACATTAAAAACTAGCAATATATATGCTATTCTAAATTCATCATGAAATATATATCATTCACAGATCTAAAAATATTCATTTTACTGAACATGGATTTATGTATAATGTTGTAAAACTAGGAAGCTCACCCATTGGTTATATTTTCAGTTCCAACAGCATTTAGGAGGAGTGATCTTCTCTCAAAATTTGTATCTGCCAAGTCGTTCACCTCACAAGAACGTAGGTGTGGTACCAGTTAGGATTCTATTTGTGTTTATTGCTGTTGCATTGGGAGTTTAGTAATTGCTTCGTGGAATCCAAGGAGTTCAACTGGGACACAGTGCTGGAGCGAGTTCTGTCAGGCGTGGTGGGTCAGGGTATGCAGGAGAATGCACCAACCAGGCTTCTATCCCACATAGCTTGCCCCCTTAAACATAGCACCTTATTGTAAACATTGTCCTGAAACCTCACCATATAACAAGATGCATGTGCATCAGAGGGTCTGCTGACTGCACCATGTCAGTAACAAGCCATTTGGAAGCCAATGGCAAATCCACATGGCCCACCCACAGATGTTTTTTCACACACCTGCCAACCACTACTCTAGGACAAGTACTCAGCAGTCTCCAACTTATTTTCATGAAACCCAATCAATAAAGGCACTGTATGGTACACTCATGATCAGCAACAGAATATCCAATGGTTCTCCAGTGCCACCTGGTCATGGGAAATTGAAAATTTTCATGGTATTTATCTAGCCATTTTTCAAGGATGAAGTTGGATGCACTGTGGGTTTCAATTCATTCAGGAACCATTAAATGTTGAGGAAGCTGATTTCAATGAAAGTTCTGGAGAATTCTCACAGGCAAGGCTTCCCAAAGAGTGGCCAAAAGGTCACATGAAGCCAGGGCCATTGAGGTCTAAAATGTGATGTCATTGTCTCTTTTGACTCTCAACAATGGCTTCCAAGTCTTTCAGAATAAAATCATGTGATATCCTGGTTGAGATCAGAGTGCCCTGTTGAAAGCTACCCTGGGCCTTGATCTCAGTTTCCAAGGATGACTCTCATGCGTGGCTTCCTCAAATCCCAACACAATTCATGGCAACACTTCTCTGAGGTGAGTTCCAGAACTCAGTCTCTAAGGGGAATCACACCAGAGTTCAAGCCGAGGTGGACCCAGTCATCTCTTCCAACTGCCACACAAATGACCACAATAAAACCGAAATTCTCCCACATGGCCCTCATCTTCTTCCATATTGACACTCATCATAACCTCTGGCTGGATGTGTCCATGAGGGACGCAGCCCAAGACAGTGTCCAAAATAAGCTCCGTTGCTCCTCATTTGCCTAAATTCAGGGTGGCCTGGACACCCTTCCTTTGTACCAGGAGTGATCAAAAAGGCCTGCCCGTAATACTGCTCCACTTTTCCCATTTGAGGCCTATTGAGTGTTGGTTAAAGTTACTTTATGTGAATTGGAGTGATGAGAAAACCTAAGCACCTACGGGATAGCCTCTGAAGGGCTTTGACGAACTCATCTGACCCAAATGATCCCTATTCTCACTTGGAATTCAGGAACCTTACAGAGGAAGGCAGAAGACTTCATCCACAATTACAGCTCTTTTTGCCATTTTTGATTTGGATGCACACATGGGATCTTTCTTTAGATCCATCAGGTGCTGAGAATCTAAGTCAAAGAATCACACTGGGCCGAGAGGCTGATTCAGACACAACTCTTTCCAAATCAATTAAGGAAAGAGCCAAAGGTGAAGCCTATTTATTTCCATTTGAAAACTATTTTCTTCAGGATTCACAAAGGGGTGGCGTGAGACAAAGACTTCCTGACTCTCAGGGCAACAGAACAATAGGTAAGCAAATGGCCCAAAGCAGGGTTTCTCCACTGAGACTTTCGTGGTCAACTGATATCTGAGTTTTCTCAGATCCTCGTCATTTCCTTCAGCTATCCAGAACATTGCCTTGTCACAGAGCTTGGGGGTGGTACATAACTTAGACACAAAACCATGAGCCTATTCTGGAGAGTGTTCAGAATTCTTGAAGAAAACAGCAACTTAGGAAGGTAGCAGGTATTGCCCATTAATAAGGCAATCCACAGTCCATTCATAAAATGGGCAGGATGAATGCTGGGAAGCTTTCTACTAGACAGAACATATCCATTGATGCATTCTCTTTTCTAATGTCTACAACCACGGACACAGTGTGATACACACACCCAGAAACACTTGCCTTGTCAAACGACTTACTAAAAACAGTTCACTCCAAACCAAACAAACTGACTTTCCTTCCTATTCTCAGAACATGAGACAAAACCACAAACCCACACCCACACCGACAATGACACCTTCTTTCCCCAAATAGGTATGAGACTATCCGGAGTATCCTCTGACTGGTGGGCCACACTATGTTCCCCCGAAATGTCCTGTCCTGTCTCAGATCTGGTCTCGTTGGCCAACTCTGTGAAGTTGTCAGGAGCCAGGAGTGAGCCACTACCTGCTTTTCCAGGAAAAGCCCCTCTTCCGAGCTTTCCAGGCATTTGGCCTCCTCACCTTAGTAGGTACCAAGAAAGACTGATTCTGTCCTTGGTAAATCCAAACAAGTGAAACCACTGGGACTGGGACTGGGACTGGATCTGGGTGCCTGGAGTCCTGGATCCCATGTTGAGAGAGTTCCATCAATAAGGAAGTGAGTTGAGGTCACTTCCTTCAGGAACTGAATGAGATCACTGCCTCTGCAACCACTTTGTCCTAAGAGTTTCTTCCAACGGTCCCATGAGATGGAGGCTGCCCCTACTTCCTGTGACACTTTCACAAGTTAGAATGGTATATCAACCATAGGGAAGCAGGAACAGCTCTCCACACAGTCTTGGTTTGGTCCATCTTCTCTACATTAAGATGAGAGAGGCTGATTCAGAAACATCTCTTCATCCTGACCAGGTTGTTTGCGATGGAAGATGACTTTTGCTCTCTCAGGTCCTTCATACCTGCCTACATCTTCTCCAGGGATCATTTCTGCATGGCGCTTTGAGGTTCTCAGCAGATGGAAGATCCACTACATTCCTGTATTGTAAGATCAACACTGTCCCTGCTCTTCTGTAAACATGTTATTAACACAAACAGTGTATGGTTTGTGTTAATAACATGTTCCGTTTGGGTTAGGAATTATTCTGCTGCATTAATAATGGTATTGGAAACTTCTGATTATTTTAAGAATATAGAGATGAAATATATGTATGAAAAAAGAAATCTAAGTAAGATTTGAAGCCCAGAAGAGCATTGGGCCCTTGATTGTGATACTTAGCATTGAATTACATTCTGCACCGATGTCTCAGATAAATCAATATACAATAGCATAAGACCTTGTACCTTGAATGATTGAATGTAGAAGAGAACATCCAGGCAAAAAGGGATACTCGGTAGGATTAAGAAGATAGTTAGTATGTTTAGGAAAAAGAGTGAGTATAGGATTTGGAACAAAAGTTCTTTAGCAATAGGTTATTTATTAGAGTGTGAATGTAAATGTCAGCACATGTGAAGAGTCAGTCACAATGATGAACTGGGGAATATATGTAGGAAAGCAGATAGCAATAGAGACATTATGAAATCAGGCAAAGTATAAAGTGAGGGATAGGATTAGACATTTTCAATTGGGTTGAGTTTGAATATATAATTTTAAGAAGAAACACATATGTAGTCACCAATTGGATTGACATTTGAGAGCATTAGGGAACCTGGACATGGATGTTTTTAGTAATCCATGTTTTCTTTCCATTTGGGCTTTTATACAATCATAAGTGTGACCTTTGCATTTTGTGTCCAGAATATTTCTGTGATTAAATGTATATGAAGATCAGGTGACATGAGTCCACTTCCACCATTTCAGGGAGCAATATATTGAAGACGTATAAATTAGTATTGGGGGTACAAAGAGGTGTACACTGTGTCTATGAATATAGAGATAATGCATGAATAGACCATAGTGTGAATAAATAATATAACTGGTTCCACTTTAAATAATGGATAGAATTGATATCTGAAAAGATATAAGAAATCTTATATTGACATACAATCATTCATTCAAACCAGTTATACATCTAATGGTAATATCAGAGTGATAATTAATATGAATGGTATGTAAGTTTTGCTTCAAAAGTGATTATGAAAATAAAAATTAATGTGTTTGGTATGAAATCTCATGAAAAGACCAGTCAAGAAACTTAGAGGAATACATGTGTTCTGAAGCAGGAAGTGATTGAAAGTGAAACAAATGCCTATAAATTTTTGAACTTGTGGATGAAATGATATATCCTATGATGTCCATAAACTGAAAAAATAATAATGTACGAATATTGAATAAAAATGAACTTCAAAATACACATCATGTCCCGTAGGATTCTACTTGCATTGATGTTAAACTGATTCAGTTACTGTAGAAATATTAGGATTTGTAAGCTCCATTCACTGAAGTTAGTTTTCAGTACTAGGAAATAAATATGTATTTCAGGCGGATGAATATATCTGAGAATTATCTTGTGAAAAGTTGACTATAAACCACATATAGAAACATGAGTGAATTTAGGGAGTGTATAATAAGACACATATATTTCATATTTTGAAAAATCTGGACAGTATACATATAGATAGATAGATAGATAGATAGACACACACAGACATTATAATGTAGCAATATATATGCTAATCGAAATTCACCGTGTAATACATATCATCCACATATCCAAAAATATTCATTTTACTGAACATCGATTTATATATAATGTTGTTCATCTAGGAAATCCACCAATAGGTTTAATTTTCAGTTCCATCATTATTTAGAGGGAGTGATATCTTATCACAATATGTATCTTTCAAAATCAGCGAGCTTACAAAAATATACTTGTGATACCAGGTAGGATTCTAAATATGCATAAAAAATACATGTGATGAAAAGGCTACAGAGAATGGGAGACAGAAATTTACATATGTGTTAACTTTAAAAACTCATGGAGAACTATTACAATGAAAAGTTGACTAGATTTATAACACATACCCTTGATAAAGCAGAAGGGAAGTCCAAGTATACACCATGCCTCCTATGAACGGCCTGTATTTCTATTCTGTTAGGTTTCTTGTTCTCCATCATATTAGGATTAGTAGTCAGAGTCTAGTAGGTTATGGGTTAATGTCAGGGATTCAGTATTTCAAATGAAAAATATAAAAATGAATCTAATGTGTATGCAAATATGTGCTACACAAAAATCATCCCACTCTCATCCAGAACAATGCCTTGACATAACCTTCACCCCAATTAAGACACAATTAGTGGAGAAGAGTTAGAAAATCTGTGAATACATATGTGGAAATGAAAATGCTCAGGAGTTCACAGCCTTGGAGGCAGTAGAGGAATTTCCAAAAGTATGGGATAGGGTAAATACTCCACAAATATGGAGTTCTGCTGGCCTAATGACTCTTTGAGAAACTGCCTTTGAGGTTGGGCCCTTGTAATACATGTTGTTGTCAGGAGCTTCAGCTTCCTTTGTAGTGAGACAATCAATGCTGGATCTGCATATATGTGACCTGAAGGACATGGTTTCTTATTTTCTGGTGAACATGAGGCAGCAGTTCTGAATTCCCTCATTGTAGGTAAACTGTGGCCACTGGGAGCTAAGTGTCTCCTCGTGTGGACTGAGAAGCCGTTTGGTCATCCTCCACTTTTCTTGGTGATTCTTACTGCTGCACTGGGAGTTTGGTATTGGCTTCAGTAAATACCATGAGTTCAATGGGGACACAGTGCTGAAGGGAGTACTCTCACGTGTGGTGGGTCAGGGTGTGCAGGAGAACGCCCCAACCAGTCTTCTATTCAACAAAGCTTGCCTCCTTGTCTGTAGCAACCCAATTCTGAACATTGCCCTAAAACCTCTCAATGTAACAAGATGCCTTTAATATAAGGGTCTGCTGGCTGCACCATGTCAGTCACAAGGCATTTGGAAGCCAATGGTAGATCCATGTGGCCCCATCACAGATATTTTATCATACACCTGCAAACCACTGCTCTAGGCCCACTACTAAGCAGGTTCCAACGTAATGGCATCTTTGTTCTACACCATTTTCATGAAACCCAGTAAATCAAGGCACTGTCTGGTACACTCATGATCAGCAACAGAACATCCAAAAATTCTCCAGTGCCACCTGCTCTTGGGAATTTCAAATATTCCATGGTATTTATCTAGACATTTTTCAAGGATGAAGTTGGTGTCACTGTGGGTTTCAATTCATTCAGGAACCATTAAATGGTGAGGAAGCTCATTTCAATGAAAGCTCAGGAGAACTCTCACAGGCAAGTCTTCCCAAAGAATGGCCAAAAGGTCAAATGAAGCCTGGCCCATTGAGGTCTACAATGTGAGTTCCATGTGTGATTTGACTCTCAAGTATGGCTGCCAAGTTTTTCAGAATAAAATCATGTGATATCCTAGCTGAGATTCCCAGTGCTCTGTGGAAAGCCATCCTGGTCCTAAATCTCAGTCTCCAAGGGCAACTCTCATGCGTGGCCTTCTAAAATCCCAACAGAATTCATGGTAATACTTCTCTGAGTTCAGTTCCAAAACTCAGTCTCTAAGGGGAATCACACCATAGTTCAAACCCAGGTTTACCCAGGAATCTCTTCCTACTGCCACACAACTGACCACAATTAATACCAAATCACTCCCACATGGCCCTCATCTTCTTTTATATAGACACTCATCATAACCTCTGGGTTGAGGTTTCCATGAGGGGTGCATACCAAGACAGTGTCCAAAATAATCTCCCTTGCCTCTAATTTGCTTAAAGTCAGGGTGGCCTGGAAACCCTTCCTGTTATCCAGGAATGATCAAATAGGCCTGCCTTTAATACTGATCTACTTCTCCAAATAATCACACTGGGCCAAGAGGCTGATTCAGACACATCTCTTTAGAAAGCAATATAACAAAGAGCCACAGGTGATGCCTATTCATTTCCATTTGAAAACTCTTTTCTTCAGGATTCACAAAGGGGTGGCCTAAGGCAAAGACCTTCTAGATATTCGCAGCACCAGAACCATAGTTAAGCAAAAGCAGGGTTTCTCCACATAGACTTTACTGGTCACACTGATAGTTGAGTTTCCTGAGATGCTCCCATTTCCTTCAGCTCTCCAGTACATGGCCATGTCACAGAGCTTGGAGGTGGTACATATCTTGGACAGAATACCATGAGCTTATTCCGGAGAGTGGCCAGAATTCAGGAATAAAACAGAAAATTAGGAAGATAGTCATTGCTACCCATCCATAAGGAAAGCTGCAGTCCAATCATAAATTGGGCAGTATGAATTCTGGGAAGCATTATACTAGACAGGACACATTCATTGATGCATTATGTTGTCTAATGTCTACAACTACAAACACAGTGGGATACATAGACATAAAAACACTTGCCTTGTCAAACGACATACTAGAAACAGTCCACTTCAAATCGAACAAACTGCCTTTCCTACCAATTCTCAGAACATGAGACAAAACAACAAACTCACACCCACAACAACATAGGACTTTCTTCCCCCAAGTAGGTCTTTGACTCTCCGGAATTTCCTCTGACTGTTGTACCATACTATGTTCCCCCAAAATGCCCTGTACTGTCTCAGATATGGACTCCTTGGCCAACTCTTTGAAGTTGTCAGGAGCCAGCTTTGAGCCACTACCTTCTTTCTCAGGAAAGGCCACTCTCCAAAGCTCTCCTGGCATCTGGCCATTCTCAAATCAGTAGGTACCAAGAAAGACTGATTCTGTCCATGGTAAAACCAAACAAGTGAGCCCACTGGGACTGGGTCTGGGACTGGTTCTGTGTGCCTGGCTTCCGGGATTCCAAGTTCAGAGTGTTCCAAGACCAATTAAGTGAGATAGGTCACTTCCGTTCGGAACTGAATGAGGTCACTGGTTTGGCAACCACTTTGTCCTAACAGTTCCTTCAAAGGGTCCCATGAGATGGAGGCTGCCCCTACTTTCTGTGACACTTTCACAACTTAGAATGGTATATCAATCATAGGCACCCGGGAACAGCTCTCACACAGACCTGGTTTGGCCCATCTTCTCTACATTAAGAAGAGAGAGGCTGATTCACACACATCCCTTCATCCTAACCAGGTTGTTTGCCTTACAAGATGACTTTTGCCATCTCAGGTTCTTTATAGCTGCCTTCATCTTCCCCAGGGATAATTTCTGCATGGACCTTTGAGGTTCTCAGCAGGTGGAAGATCCCCTATATTCCTCTATATTGAGACCAACTCTGTCCCTGTTCTTCTATAAAGTTAGATTGAGGGAACAATGTATGGTTAGGGTTAATAACATGTTCGATTTGAGTTAGGAATCATTCTGCTGAATGAATAATGGTATTGGGAACCTGGGATATTTATAAGAATATAGACGTGAAATATAAGTATGAAAACAGAAATCTAGGTAAGATTTTAAGCGCAGAAGGGCATTGGGCCCTTGATTGGAATACTTAGCGTTGAATTTCATTCGCACAGATGTCTCAGATAAATCAATATACAATGGCATATCACCTTGTACCCTGGATGATTGAATGTAGAAGAGTTAATCCAGTAAAAAAGGGATAGTTGTTAGGATTAGGAAGATAGTCGGTCTGTTTCGGAAGAAGAGTGAGTATAGGATTTGGACCAAAAGTGCAATAGCCATAGATTTTCGGTTAGAGAGTGAATGTAAATTTCAGCACATGTGGAGAGTCAGTCACAATGATGAACTGGGAAAATTATGAAGAAAATCAGATATCAATACACACATTATGAAATCAGGCAAAGATTAAAGTGAATGATAGGATTAGACATTATCAACAAGGTTGTGTTTCAATATATAATCTTAGGAAGAAACAAATATGTAGTCACCAATATGATTGACTTTGGAGAGCATTAGGCAACCTGGACATGGATGTTTTTAGTAATCCAGGATCACTTTCCATCTAGGATTTGCTACAATCAGAAGTGTGACCTTTGCATTTTGTGATCAGAATATTACTGTGATAAAATGTATATGTAGATCAGGTGACATGAGTATTTCTTCTAACATTTCTGGGAGCAATATTTTGAAGAGGTATAAATTAGTATTGGGGGTTCACAGAGTTGTACCCTGTGTCTATGAATGTAGAAGAAATGCATGAATTGACAATACTGTGAAAAAATAATATAACTGTTTCCACTTTAAATCATGGATTGAATTGATATCTGAAAATATGTAAGAAATCTTATATTGATATACAATCATTCATTCCAACGAGTTATACATCTAATGGTAATATTAGGGTTATGTTTTATCATGAAGGGTGTGTGAGTTTAGCTTCAAAAGTGATTAAGGAAATGGAAAATAATGTGTTTGGAAAGAAATCTCATGAAAAGATGAGTCAAGAAATATAGAGGAATTCATATGTTCTGAAGCAGGATTTGATGGTAAGTATAAAAAAAGCCTATAAATTTCCTAACTTGTGGATGAAATATATATCCTATGATGTGCAAAAACTGAAAAAATAGTAATGCACCAGTGCTGAATGAAAATGAACGTCAAAATACACATCATATCCCATAGGAATCTACTTGCATTGAGGCTAAACTGGGTCAGTTACTGTAGAAATATTATGATTTATATGCACTATTCACTGAAGTTAGTTTTCAGTACTAGGAAACGAATACGTATTTCAAGTGGATGAATTTTTATGAGAATAATCTTGTGAAATTTTGACTATAAATTTACATATATGAACATGAATGAATTTAGGGAGTGTATAATAAGAAATATATATTTTATATTTTGAGAAATCTTGAGAGTGTATATATATATAGATATGTGTGTGTGCATTTATGTATATATATATATATATATATATATATATATATATATATATATATATATATATATATACACACACAGACACTAAAATGTATCAATATATATGCCAATCGAAATTCCCTATGAAACATATATCATCCACAGATCCAAAAATAAACATTTTACTGAACATGGATTTATGTATAATATTGTTCAACTAGGAAGTTCACCCATAGGTTGAATTTTCAGTTCCAACAGCGTTTAGGAGGAGTGATCTCTTCCCACAATTTGTATCTCCCAAGACAGCCAAACTCACAAGGATGTACGTGTGATACCAGTTATGTTTCTATATTTGCATATATAAATACATGTGCTGAACAGGCTACAGAGAAAGGGAGACAGGAATTCACATATTTGTTAATTTTAAAAACACATGGAGATCTATTTCAATTAAAAATTGACTAGATTTATAACACCTACACTTTATCATGCAAAAGGAAAGTCCAACTGTACACCATGACTTCTCTGAACTGCTTTCATTTCCAGTCTGTTTGGTTATTTTTGTACATCATTTTAGGATTAGTAGTCAGAGTCTATTAGGGTATGGGTTAGTGTCAGGAATTTAGTAATTCGAATGGAAAATAGGAAAATGAATCCATTGTGTATGCAAATATGTGCTACACAAAAATATTCTCACTCTCATCCAGAAAATTGCCTTTGCATTACCTTTGCCCCAAATAAGACACGATTAGAGAAGAAGAGTTAGGAAATCTGTGAATACATATCTGAAATGGAAAATATTCAGGAGTTCACAATCTTGGATGTGGTAGAGGAGTTTCCAAAAGTAAGGGACAGTGTAAACACTCCACAAACATGGAGCTCATTGGGCCTAAAGACTCTTGAGAAACTGCCTCTGAGGTTGGGCACTTGAAATATATGTTGTTGTCAGGAATTTTAGCATCCTTTCTAGTGAGACCAACAAAGCTGGGTCTGATCTCTGTGACCTGGAGGACTTGTTTTTTTTTTTTATTTTCCAATGAACATGAGGAAGCAGTGCTGAATTCTCTCTTTGTAGGTAAACTGTGGCCACTGGGGTCTAAGTGTCTCCCCATGTGGACTGTGAAGCCATTTGATCATCTTCCACTTTTCTAGGTGTTTCTTGCTGCTGCACTGTGAATTTGGTATTTGCTTCAGGAAATACAAGGAGTTCAACAGGTACCAGTGATGGAGGGAGTTCTGTCACGTGTGGTGGGTCAAGGTCTGCAGGAAAATGCACCAACCAGGCTTCTACCCCACATAGCTTGCCCGCTTGTCCATAGCAATCTGATTCTGAACATTGCCCTGAAACCTCTCCATATAACAAGATGCTTTTATATATAAGGGTCTGCTGACTTCACCATGTCAGTCTCAAGCCATTTGGAATGCAAGGGCAGATCCACATGGTACCACCACAGATGTTTTATCACATACCTGCACACCACTGCTCTAGGCCCACTACTCAGCAGTCTCCACCTTACAGGGATCTCTTTTCTACACTGTTTTCATGAAACCAAGTATATCCAAGCACAGTTGGTACACTCATGATCAGCAATAAGTCATCCAAAGTTTCTCCATTGCCACCTGGTCATGGAAATTTCAAAAAATTCATGGTATGAATTTAGCTATTTTTCAAAGATGAAGTTGGAGGCACTGTGGGTTTCAATTTATTTAGGAAACATTAAATGGTGAGGAAGCTCATTTCAAAAAAATCTCTGGAGGACCCTCACAGGCAAGGCTTCCCAAAGAGTGGCCAATATTTTACATGAATCCAGGCCCATTGTGGTCTAAAATGTGAGGTCCATGTCTGTTTTGACTCTCAATATGGCTGCCAAGACTTTCAGAATAAAATCACGTGAAATCCTGGCTGAGATTCCCAGTGCTCTGTGGAAGCCACCTTGGCCTAGATCTCAGTTTTCAGGATGACTCTCATGTGTTGCCTCCTAAAATCCCAACACAATTCATGGCAATACTTCTCTGAGGACAGTTCCAGAATTCAGTCTCTAAGGGGAATAACACCAGAGTTCAAGCCCAGGTGAACTAAGTCATCTCTTCCAACAGCCACACAAATGACCAGAATTAAAACCAAAACACTCCCACATGGCCCTCAACATCCTCCATATAGACACATATCATAACCTCTGGCTGGAAATTTCCATGAGGGGCGCAGACAAAGACAGTATCCAAATAAGTTCCCTTGCCCCTCATTTGCCTAAAGTCAGGGTGGCCTGGACACCCTTCCTGAGAACCAAGAGTGATTAAATAGGCCTGCACTTAATGCTGCTCTGCATCTCCAATTTGGGGCCTACTTACTTTCAGGTATAGATTCTTTATGTGATTTGGAGTCATGAGAAAAGCCAAGCACCTCTGGGCTAGTCTCTGCAGGGTTTGAAGAACTCATTTGACCCAAAGGATCCCTATTCTCACTTGATGGATTTCAGAAACCTAACAGAGGAAAGCAAAAGACTTAATCCACAATGACTGCTTATTTGGCCATTTTGGTTTTGGATGCACACATGGTATCTTTCTTTAGATCCATCAGGTGCTAAGAATCTAAGCCACAGCCTCACACAGGGTCATGAGGCTGATTCAGACACATCCCTTTGCAAAGCAATCAAGCAAAGAGCCACAGGTGATGCCCATTCATTTGAATTTGTGTCTAAGGCTATAGACTCTCTCCTTGACCACCAGTAGTCCTAAACCTATTCAACCCGTTCAGCAGCGATGGCTGATCACAAATCCTACTGGTAAAGAAGTATGATTTATCTCACATACAGCCCACTTAGGGACTTGGTGGACATCTATCCACCCAGACATTTGTCAGCTGGCTATTGGTCTTTTCTATTGGGATATACCTGATGAAGAGGATCCCACTAAATTTCCATTAAATCCATTCTGCACAATTGATAATGGAAACAATCATTATGGATGTAGGGACACGTGAGCCAGATGCAGGTTGGCTAGCCTAGATTACCATGTTTGCCCGGTGGACTACCAAAGCCACAAACAGTCACAGTTGTGTGGGGGGAATGCCGACTTCTTCTGTAAGTCATAGGGATGTGATCATACAGGCAGTGCATGATGGAACCCAAACTCCTCATCAAATTCTGTACACAGCATTGGCCCTATTACCAATTAGATCACCAAAACCGATGGCCCCTAGAGGGGTCTCTAGATCCTCAAATTCTGCATGATCTTTTTAACTTCTGAAAGTCCTCAAAAGAGTGAAAGGAGATTTCCCTATGTGGAGGCCTTTTCCCTCCTTCGCTCACATCCTGAACTATGCTTCTCCAATAGGTCCTCACACTCAGCCTTCTGCTCCAGACTCTCTGCTGTCACTCTCACCTCAGCAACATGATTTCTCCCCTCCAATTACTGGTTCAAAAACCCAAACCTCCGCCGGATCTCAGACCATTGCCCCCTTGCTGAGGTAGCAGGTACTGAGGTAACCCTCCACCGAATCACTCCTCTCTTCTCCAGTCAGTGCCCGCACCGGGTCCCACCAGTTCCTCTTACCAGCTAACCCAAAGCTCAAATCAGCTGAGGAGAACCCTCAGACCCCTATCCAAGATGTAGTGAAAATGGCCTTTAAAGTTTCTTTGTCATCACTGAAAACAGGTTACTAAGAATTTAAAGTCCCTCACAGGCTTTTAGGGATACTAACTCCCATCTTCCCCTCTGCTCTACCTGTTCTACTGCTCACCTTTTTGTTGCTAGGAAAATCACAAACCCCTTTCCCAGTATTCTTTCACATCTCTGCTACCTATTCTCAGATCCACGGAGCTGCTCACAGCCACGCCTTCCCCATCTCCCCCCTCTGTTCCAGGCCCACAGAAAAACATTAACTGACCTTCTACAGAAGTCTTCAGCATGGCTGACTTTAGGACTTTCAGCAAAAGAGTCCCCCTGAAAGACTTCAAAGTAGATAAACTTCCTCTTTTCCTGTTGCCCTGTTGTACTTGGCCACTGGGTAAAAATATCAGCACTCCTAAGTTAGACACCCCCTTACTAGTTTTTCACAAAATATGTGAACAAGGCCTTTGACATTGAGCTGGGGCTTCACAGAGATGGCTACATTTCTAAGATAAAGAAGTTACCAACTGGGCTCCATGGTAACAGCTGGAAGGAGGAAAAATAAAGGGAAGAAAAAGCTCTCCTTCACCCAGGTGTCCTTGAAAAGTCAACTTGCCGAGAACAGAGGAAAAAAAAGAAAAAAATCTGCTTTTTGTGAACTTCTGCAGGCTGTGAACTTCTGCGCCCCTTCCCTTATATGTTGGTACAAAATTCTGAAACTACCTAAACGTGGGTTTCAGGGAATTAATTGATTATAACAGAAGTAATGCCCTCTGAACCCGGTTGCAAATAAAATGGAAAGTTTCCCTGTTTTTGGTAGTATCTTAGGTGCCTTGCCTTGTCCCTCTCTACAACAGTATAATTATATAGACTTAAACATTGTTTATGTTTTCATGAAATTGTCAAGACGATGTGATTAATTGTGTAAAGATGCAGATGTTTCCCAGAGTGCTTTATCATAATGCAGGTTCATTTGAAGATCAAATAGGGGGGCATAAAACCTGGTTCCACTGAGAACATATATCCATCACTTTAGCCATCCTATTAGGAATAGGAGTTGCTGCCGGCGTGAGCACAAGAACCACTGCCTTGGTCCATGGGATACAACAAATGACACAATTAGAAGCAGCAATAGACCCAAACTTAAAGATATTAGAAACCTGCATCTTGGCTTTGCAGGAATCTTTAACCTCTCTCTCTGAAGTTGTTTTACAGAACAGGCGAGGGTTGAACCTCCTCTTCATGAGAGAAGGGGGCCTTTGTTCTGCATTGATGGAGAATGTTGTGTTTTTGCCGACCATACTGGAGTTGTAAAAAAATCTAGGAGTAAATTAAAAAGATGCCTTGAAGAGTGACAATGAGAGAGAGAGGCCCAAAAAGGGTGGTTTGAGTCTTGGTTCACACAGTCCCCGTGGTTAACTACGCATTTATCAACCCTGGCCAGTTCAATAATAATCCTCATATTATTGCTAACTATAAAACCCTGTTTGCTCAACCGTGTAATTTCTTTTCTCCAACTCAAATTGGACGAGTTAAACTTATGGTAATACCCCACTAGCAAACATAGAATGTGACACCCAGCAATGATCAGTTTTATGATTAAAAGTAGCCAGAAGAAGAAGTGGGGAATGAAAGGTTAATAAAATAGGCACTTTTCACTTCCTTTTTTCCTGTATGCTTAACAAAACACTGTTGAAATCTTGAGAAATGTTTGCTAATCTTGTTCCCAGAATGTGCTGTACCCAACTGACTAACTGCAGAATGTGCTCTCTCACTGGGTTGCATGCAAACTGACCACTCGCCCTGACCCATCAATAAACTTCCCTCCCTGCCGTCACCAAGGAAAGTGTATAAGCTCTGCTTAAGCTATTCTAAGGGCTCTCTACTCTATTCACGTGAGCTCTGAGCATCAGCATGCTGGACCCCCAATAAACCCTTTGCTGTTGCATGAGATAGTCTCTTGGTGGTCTCTTCCTTCTACCTCACCCGACCTTTACTTGGATAATTAAATGTAGAAGAGAACATCCATTCAAAAAGGGATAGTCGGTAGGATTAGGAATATAGTTGGTAGGTTTAGGAAGAAAACTGTGTATAGGATTTGGAACAAAAGTTCCTTAGCAATAGGGTTTCGGTTAGAGAGTGAATGTAAATGTCAGCACATGTGAAGAGTCAGTCACAATGATGAACTGGAGAAAATATGTAGGAAATCAGATATCAATACACACATTATGAAATCAGGCAAAGTATAAAGTGAATGATAGGATTAGACATTATCAACAAGGTTGAGTTTCAATATATAATCTTAGGAAAAAACAAATATGTAGTCACCAATATGATTGACATTGGAGAGCATTAGGCAACCTGGACATGGATGTTTTTAGTAATCCAGGATCACTTTCCATTTAGGATTTGCTACAATCATAAGTTTGACCTTTGCATTTTGTGATCAGAATATTACTGTGATAAAATGTATATGTAGATCAGGTGACATGAGTATTTTTTCTAACATTTCTGGGAGCAATATTTTGAAGATGTATAAATTAGTGTTGGGGGTACACAGAGTTGTACCCTCTGTCTATGAATATAGAAGTAATGCATAAATTGACAATACTGTGAATAAATAATATAACTGTTTCCACTTTAAATCATGGATTGAATTGATATCTGAAAATATATAAGAAATCTTATATTGATATACAATCATTCATTCCAACGAGTTATGCATCTAATGGTCATATTAGGGTTATGTTTTATCATTAAGGGTGTGTGAGTTTAGCTTCAAAAGTGATTATGAAAATGAAAAATTATGTGTTTGGAAAGAAGTCTCATGAAAAGACGAGTCAAGAAACATAGAGGAATACATGTGTTCTGAAGCAGGAAGTGATTGTAAGTATAAAAAAAATCGTATAAATTTCCTAACTTGTGGATGAAATATATATCCTATGATGTGCAAAAACTGAAAAAAATAGTAATGTACCAGTGTTGAATGAACATGAATGTCAAAATACATATCATGTCCCATAGGAATCTACTTGCATTGATGTTAAACTGGGTCAGTTACTGTAGAAACATTAGGATTTGAAAGGACCATTTACTAAAGTTAGTTTTCAGTACTAGGAATCAAATATATATTTCAGGTGGATGAATTATCTGAGCATAATCTTGTGAACATTTTATTATAAATCCACATTCATGACATGAATGAATTTAGTGAGTGTATATAAGACACATATATTTCATATTTTGAAAAATCGGGATGGTGTATAATATATATATATAACACAGATACATTAAAATGTAGCAATATATAAATATATATGCATATCAAAATTCATCATGAAATATATATCATCCACAGATTAAAAAGTATTCATTTTAGTGAACATGGATTTATGTATAATGTTGTTCAACTCGGAACCTCAACCATAGGTGAAATTTTAAGATCCAAAAGCGTTTAGGAGGAGTGATCTCTTCTCACAATTTGTATCTGCAAAGTCAGTCACCTCACAAAAATGTACGTGTGATACCAGGTAGGAATCTATATGTGAATATAAAAATACATGTGCTGAACAGCCTCCAGAGAAATGGAGACAGGAATTCAGAAATAAGTTAACATTAAAAACAATGGAGAACTATTTCAATTAACAATTGACTATATTTATAACACCTACCATTTATCATGCAAAAAGCAAGTCCAACTATACACCATGCCTCCTCTGAACTGCTTGTGTTTCTATAATGTTTGGGTTACTTTCCTCCATCATATTAGGATTAGTAATCAGAGTCTAGAAGGGTGTGAGTTAGTGTCAGGGATTCAGTATATCGAATGGAAAATAGGAAAATGAATCTAATGTGTATGCAAATATGTGGTACACAAAAATCTTCCCACTCTCATCCAGAACAACACCTAGATATCACCTTCGCCCCAAGTAAGACACAATTAGAGGAGAAGAGTTAGAAAATCCGTGACTACATATCTGGAATGGAATACGATCAGGAGTTCACAAACTTGGAAGTGGTAGAGGAGTTTCCAAAAGTAAGGGACAGGGTAAACATTCCACAAACATGGACCTCTGCCTGCCTAAAGACTTCTTGAGAAACTGTCTCTGAGGTTGGGCACTTAAAACATATGTTGTTGTCAGGAGCTTTAGCTTCCTTTCTAGGGAGACCATCAAAGCTGGGTCTTCATCTCTGTGACCTTGTAGATATGGTTTCTTATTTTCCAATGAACATGAGGCAGCTGTGCTGAATTCTCTCTTTGTAGGTAAACTGTGGCCACGGGGGGCTAAGTGTATCCACATGTTGACTGTGAATCCATTTTATCATCCTCCACATTTCGTGGTGATTCTTGGTGCTGCACTGGGAATTTGGTATTTGCTTCATGGAATACAAGGAGCTCAACTGGAACACAGTGCTGGAGGGAGTTCTGTCATGTGTGGTGGGTCAGGGTCAGCAGGAGAATGCACCAACCAGGTTTCTACCCCACATAGTTTGCCCCCTTGACCATAATAACCTGATTGTGAACATTTCCCTTAAACCTCTCCTTATAAAAAGATGCCTTTACATATAAGGGTCTGCTGGATGCACCATGTCAGCCACAAGTCATTTGGAAGTCAAAGGCAGATCCACAAGGCCCCACGACAGAAGTTTTATCACAAAACTGCACATCTCTGCTCTAGGTCCACAAATCAGCAGGCTTGAACTTACTGGCATCTCTTTTCTACAACATTTTCATGAAACCCAGTCAATCAAGGAACTGTCTGGTACACTCATCGTCAGCAACAGTATATCCAAAGGTTCTCCTGTGCAACCTGGTCAAGGGAATTTTAAAAATTTCATGGTACTTATGTAGCCATTATTCAAGCATGAGGTTGGAGGCACTGTGGGTTTCAATTTTTTCAGGAAACATTATATGGTGAGGAAGCTCATTTCAATAAAACCTCTGGAAAACTCTCACAGGCAAGTCTTCCCAAGGAGTGACCAAATGGTCACATAAATCCAGGACTATTGAGGTCTACAATGTGAGGTCCATGTGTGTTTTGACGCTCAAGTATGCCTGCCAAGTTTTTTAGAAAAAATCATGTGATATCCAGGCTGAGATTCTCAGTGCTCTTTGGAAAGCCACCCTGGACCTGGATCTCAGTTTATAAGGGCGACTCTCATGTGTGGCCTGCTAAAATCCCAACACAATTCATGGCAATACTTCTCTGAGCTCAGTTCCAGAACTCAGTTTCTAAGTCCCC
Organism: Callospermophilus lateralis; assembly: GCF_048772815.1. Lineage (NCBI taxonomy): Eukaryota > Metazoa > Chordata > Mammalia > Rodentia > Sciuridae > Callospermophilus > Callospermophilus lateralis. Next base: position 625,993 of record NW_027513394.1, read on the forward strand.
TTGAACTCACACCAGAGTTCAAGCCCAGTTGGACCCAGTCATTTCTTCCAACCGCCACACAAATGACCAAAATTAAAACCTAAACACTCCCACAAGGCCCTCATCTTCTCCTTATAGACACTCATCATAACCTCTGGCTGAAGGTTTCCATGAGGGGCGCAGCCCAAGACAGTGACCAAAATGAGCACCCTTGGCCCTCATTTGCCTAAAGTCAGGGTGGCCTGGACACCATTCCTGTGAACCAGGAGTGATTAAATAGACCTGCCATTAATACTGCTCTTCTTCTCCATTTTGAGGCCTACTGAATGTCAGGTATAGATTCTTTATGTGGTTTGGAGTCATGAGAAAACCCAAGCACTTCTGCAGGGCTTTGAAGAACTCATCTGACCCAAAGGATCCCTATTCTCACTTGATGGAGTCAGGAACATCACAGAAGAAGGCTAGAGACTTCATCCACAATGACTGATCTTTTTGCCATTTTGGTTTTGGATGCACACATCGGATCTTTTTTTAGATCCATCAGGTGCTGAGAATCTAAGCCGGAGCCTCACACAGGGCCAAGTGGCTGATTCAGACACCTCCCTTTCCAAAGCAATTATGCCAAGAGCCACAGGTGATCCTCATTCATTTCCATTTGATAACTGTTTTTTTCAGTCTTCACAAAGGGGTGGCCAGAGGCAAATACCTTCCTGACATTCAGGGCAACAGAACAAAATGTAAGCAAAAGGCCCAATGCAGGGTTTCTCCACTGAGAGTTTCCTGGCCACACTGATATCTGAGTTTTCTGAGATGCTCGCCATGCTAATCCCTTCGGATATTCAGTACATGGTCATGTCACAGTGATTGGAGGTGGTACATATCATGGATAAAAAACGCTGAACCTATTCTGGCTAGTGGCCAGAATTCTGGAAGAAAACAGGAACTTAGGAAGGTTGTAGGTGTTTCCCATTGGTAAGGCAAGCCGCAGTCCTTTCATAAATTGGACAGGTTGATTGCTGGGAGGCATTCTACTACACAGGACATATTCATTGATACATTCTCTTTTCTAATGTCTACAACCACGGACACAGTGGGATAAAGAGAAATAGAAACACTCACCATGTCAAATGACTTATTAGAAACAGTCCATTCCAAAAGAAATAAATCACGTATTTTTACCTATTCTCAGAACATGAGACAAAACCACAAACTGACATCCACACACCCAGGCACCTCCTTCCCCCAAGTAGGTCTGTGACTCTTCTGAGTGTCCTCTGACTGGTAGGCCATACGATGTTCCTCCGAAATGGCCTTTCCTGTCTCAGATCTGGTGTCATTCACCAACTCTGTGAAGTTGTCAGGAGGCAGTCGTGAGCCAATTTCAGTCTTGTCAAGAAAGTCCCCTCTTCAGAGCTTTCTTGGAATTTGGCCACCTTCACATGAATAGGTACCTAGAAAGACTGATTTTTTTCCTTGGTAAATCCAAAAAAGTGAGACCACTGGGACTTGGACGGGTAATGGCTCTGGGTGCCTGGCTTCCTGGATCCCAAATTCAGAGAATTCCATCACCAAGGAAGTAGGTGAGGTCACTTCCTTCAGGAACTGAATGAGGTCACTGATTTGGCTACCAATATGTCCTAACAGTTGCTTCCTAGGTTCTCATAAGATGGAGGTTGCCCCTACTTCCTGTGACACATTCACAAATTAGAATGGTATAGAAACCATAGGCACCTGGGAACAGCTCTCCACAAAGGCCTAGTTTGGTCCGACTTCTCTACATTAAGAAGAGAGAGGCTGATTCAGAAACATCCCTTCCTCCTGACTAGGTTGTTTGCCATGGAAGATGACTTTTGCTCTCTCAGGTCCTAAATAGCTGCCTAAATCTTCTCCATGGATCATTTCTGCATGGACTTTTGAGGTTCTCAGCAGGTGGAAGATCCCCTACCTTCCTGTATTGTAAGACCAACTCGGTCCCTGCTCTTCTGTAAAGTTAGACTGACGGAACATTGTATGGTTAGGGATAATAGCATGTTCGATTTTGGTTAGGAATCATTCTGCTGGATGAATAATGGTTTGGGAACCTGTGATACTTATAAGAATATAGACGTGAAATATAAGTACGAAAACAGAAATTTAGGAAAGATTTGAAGCCCAGAAGGGCATTTGGCGATTGATTGGCATACTAAGCTTGAATTATGTTCTGCACCGAGGTCTCAGATAAATTCATTTACAATGGCATAGGATGCTGTACCTCAGATGACTGAATTTAGAAGAAATCATGCAGTCCAAAAGGGATAGTCCATAGGATTAGGAAGATTGTCAGTAGGATTAGGAAGAAGAGTGAATCTAGGAGTTGGACCAAAAATTCTTTAGCAATAAAATTTCAGTTAGAGAGTGAATGTAAATGTCAGCACATGTGAAGAGTCAGTCACAATGATGAACTGGGGAAAATATGTAGGAAAGAGAGTAAATATGTATCAAGAGAGACATTAGGAAATCAGGCAACGTATAAAGTGAGTGATAGGATTAGACATTTTCATCAGGGTTGAGGTTGAATATATAATTTTAGGAAGAAACAATTATTTATTCACCAATAGGATTGACATTTGAGCGCATTAGGGAACCTACACATGGAGGTTTTTAGTAATCCATTCTCACTTTAAATTTAGGCTTTAGTACAATCATAAGTGTGACCTTTGCATTTTGTGTCAAGAATATTACTGTGTAAAATATATATGTAGATCAGATGACATGAGTATTTCTTCCACCAACATGAGGAGCAATATTTTGAAAACTTATATATTATTATTGCGGATAAAATAGGCATACCCTGTGTTGATGAATAAGAGATGATGCATGAATAGACCATATTGTGAATAAATTATATAACTGGTTCCAACTTTAAATAATTCATTGAAATTATATTTGAAAATATATAGGAAATCTTATATTGATATATATACATTCATTCCAACCAGTTATACATCTAATGGTAATATTAGGGTTACGGTTTATCATGAAGAGTGTGTGAGTTTTGCTTCAAAAATGAGTATAGAATCGAAAATAATGTTTTTAGAAAGAAGTCTAGTGAAAAGACCACTAAAGAATCATAGAGGAATACATGTTTTCTGAAAGAGGAAGTGATTGAAAGTGAACCACATGCCTATAAATTTGTGAATTTGTGGATGAAAGGATATATCCTATGATGTCCATAAACTGAAGAAATAGTAATGTACCAGTGTGGAATAAAAATGAACTTCAAAATACATATCATGTCCCATAGGAATCTAACTGCATTGATATTAAACTTGGTCAGTTACTATAGAAATATTAGAATATATAAGGACCATTCACTGAAGTTAGTTTTAAGTACTAGGAAACAAATATGTATTTCAGGTGTTTGAATGTTTCTGAGAATAATCTGTTGAGAGCCACAGCCAAAAGAGCCCCAGCAAACTTGCACCTGCCAGCAAACTTCCATCTGCCGGCTGACGATTGGCTCACTGCGGCCCCAGCATCATCTAGCTGATTTGCTTCTCTGTGGTGATGCTCATTGGAGATGCTCAATGAGCGGTTTCCCCGACCTTTCAGACTGCCAGCGGATGATAGGCTCACAGCGGCCCCAGCAATATCTAGCTGATTGGCTCCTCTGTGGTGATGCACATTGGGCTGGTTCCCTGCCCTTTCAGACCACAGAACTGCTCACTGGGGGACTTTTTTGGCTCCGCCCACGCGACCCAGCCAATCGGCCTCAAGAGGAGGAGACTTGTGTTTGAGGGAGAGGCTTGTGGGAAGCCTGTGGTGCCAGTTGGGCTCTGACGGCTTTTCCTGAGGAGCTGTTTTGTTTGGTGTCATCTTGTTGGGTTGAATTATAGTAGAAATACGGGATCAGAAATTAGTAAAAAAAAAAAAAAACTGAAAGAGTGTTCAGTAAATTGTTAGAGGAAGGAGGCATCTCAGTAAAATCAAGAAAAGTCAGGGCATACGTTGATACAATACAAAAATGTAGCCCATGGCTTTTTCAGGAGGAGTTGTTAAATATATCACAATGGAACCATCATGGTGAAGATTTAAAAAGAATAGAAAAGAAAAGTCCAGGGACTCTGCCAGTTGGCACATTGCTATTGTGGACGTTTGTACCTTGTTTGCTTAGTGGAAAGCCTTCAGTTCAGACAATGGTAGAGGAAGGAGAAGACATATTGATTCAAGTAAAACAGAAGGTCTCTCAAGTTAGTCAGACAGAGGAAAAAATTCAAGTAAAAGAAAAGGTCTCTCGAACTAATCAGACAGAGGAAAAAATTCAAGTAAAAGAGAAGGCCTTTCAAGCCAGTCAGACAGAGGAAGAAAGTGTAAAACAGAAAAAGGTATCAGGGGGAAAGATACAACAGGAGACTACTACTGACACCTTTCTATCACCAGAGGATGTAAGTGTCCAACCAACAGCACCACCTCTACAGGAGACTGCTACTAACACCTTTCTATCACCAGAGGAAGTAAGTGTCCAAATAACAAGGCCACCTCCATATGCTAGGAGGCCCCCAACCCCCGCAGTTGATAGTTGGGATCCTGAAAAAAGATCTCAAATATTAACATGCCCAGTATTTGAGGCAGGAGGGCAATGAGATTACCATGCTTTAAATTTCAAAACAGTGAAGCAGCTAATAGAGGCTGTAACAACCTATGGTCCTCAAGCACCCTTCACTGTAAGCATTATCGAATCCATTAACAACATGAACATGAAGCCAGCAGATTGGGCTAATATGTGTAAAGCTGTGCTAAATGGAGGACAATACCTGTTATGGAAGATTGCCAATGAGGAATTTTGCAAGGAGACGGCTAGGCAAAATGCAGCAGCTAGTTATCCTCAGAGAAATCTAGATATATTGTTAGGAAAGGGACCTTATGAGGATTAGCAGCAGCAATGTGCATATGATCCTGGTGTATATGCACAGATTGCTATAGATGCAATTAAGGCATGGAAGACTTTACAAGGACATGGAGGTTTACAAGGTCAATTATCTAAGGTAATACAAGGAGCTAATGAACCTTATGCTGAATTTGTAGATAGGCTTATTCAAACAGCTACCAGAGTTTTTGGAAATACACAACAAGCAATGCCATTACTAAAACGACTGGCTTATGAGCAAGCGAATCGTTGGTGCAAAGATATCATTAGACGATGGAAACATGAAGATTTAAACACATATATTAAATTATGTAGAGACATTAAAGAACAAGAGCAAGTCGTGGAAGCTGCAGTAAAACAGGCTTTAGATGCCAGAGACATTAATGAACAAGGGCAAATTGTGGCAGCTGCAGTAAAACAGGCTTTAGATGCCACGCCAAGAACATGCTACAATTGTGAAGAAACAGCACATTTTAAAAGGAATTGTCCCATAGGAGAAGGGTTTAACAAAACTAGGTATCAAAGGAGTAGAATACCAGGTATTTGTCCATGATGCCATAGAGGGAGACTTTGGGCTAATGAATGCTGTTCTCAAACCAACATAGAGGGTACACAATTATCAAAAAACGAACAAGGACCAGGTGTTAATCCACTATATCATGGACAAAGACATGGAGCTCCATTGCCAAAAAAATGGACAAGGGGGCTCAATGCTCCGGGGCCCAAAACCACAAATATACGCAGCACTGGAGAAACCCAGCAACCCCATCAGGGTAGTGCCCAGGACACATTGTCCATGAGATCCCTCATCAGACAAACCAGAGGGAGTGCAGGGTTGGACATCTGTGCCTCCACCAGATCAATACTAACTGCAGAGATGGGAGTTCAATTCATTTCCAGAGGGGTAAAAGGACCTCTTCCCAAAGGAACAGTAGGCTAATTATTGGGACACAGCTCTTCTACTCTAAAAGGACTTATGATAAGTCCTGGGGTAATTGATCTTGACTATGAAGGTGAAATAAAAATTATAGCCAGTTCTCCAAAGGGTATATCAGTAATTTCACCAGGAGATAGAATAGCACAGTTACTAATAATACCCAGCCTACATGAAAAATTTCCCAGTCGTACTGTAGAAAGAGGTTCCAAGTGATTAGGCTCCACAGGTGTAGATTGGGCTATGCTTTCTTTAAATTTAGATTCTGGCCCCATGCTAAAACTAAATATTCAAGGGCATGAATTTAATGGGCTACTGGATACAGACGCAGACCTTAGCATCATCTCTCGTCAAGAATGGCCAAAACATTGGCCATTACAACAAGTCACTCAAACGTTTCGAGGCCTAGGAGTGGCGTCTAATCCCCAAAGAAGTGCAATGGTATTAGATTGGAAGGATCCTGAAGGATGTGAAGGAACTCTACAGCCATATGTATTGGATCATCTTCCTGTAAATTTATGGGGACGAGATAGTCTCCTGGACTCAGTGATATTTTTTTTTCGGATTCGGTATTGCCAGTCAATCGGGTTTTGCCGGCTCCTCAGTCCTGGTCTCAGTGTTGGACGTCCATTGCCTGTCTTCTTTGCCTTGTCTTGTCTGTGTCATGTTTCATTGCTTTAACTGTTTGTGTATCTTTCACTATGGGACAGAGCACTTCAATGCCTCTGTTACTAATCCTTGATCACTGGACCAAAGTCTGCTTAAGGGCTTAGAATCTTTCTTTTTCAGTAAAGCGCCGGATGTGGCAGACTCTCTGTGCTTCAGAATGGCCCGCCTTTGGATTTGGATGACCCCTAGAAGGATCTTTCTACTTCCCACTAATTTAAAAAAGTCATAGATATTGTCTTTCAGCCGGGGCCACATAGCCATCTGGATCAACAGCCATATATCTTAACTCAGCGGGAACTCTGCATATCTCCTCCTCCATGGGTGAAGCCTTTCCTTGCCCCTGCCCCCACTCTTACTCCTTCCCCCAGGAACTCTCAAATCCTCTGCTCCTCCTCCTCCTACACCCTTTGTTCTCCCTGAGTCACCAGATTTTACTCTATTGGACTCTCCTTCCCCTCCTTATCCCCTGCCCTTGTCCCCCAACCTCCAACACCCTCTAAGTGATTTCCCTGCTGCTGACTCAGCCTCTCCTCCATTGGAGGAAGCTTTGCCGTCCCAGTGCCCTCCAGATAATTCCCTTGCGGCACACACAGCACCTCTTCCCTTGGAGGAAGCTGGCCCGTCTAAAGGATCTCGCTGGCGGTGAATGATTGAAAACCCTGGAACTCTCGGGATGCTCCCCCTCCATCCCTATGCACCAATGATTGACGATGGCCACGGGGAAAAAATGCAAGCCTACCAGTATTAGCCTTTCTCCTCGTCAGACCTATATAACGTAAAAAAAAATATAATCCCCCTTTTTCTGAGGACCCCACCCGGCTCTCAGGTCTGGTTGAGTCATTGATGTTTTCACACCAGCCTACTTCGGATGACTGCCAAAAACTCCTAGGGATTCTCTTCATGACAGAGGAACAACAGTGAATCCTCCAGGAAGCTAGAAAAAAATATTCTCAAACAAGATGTACATCCGACACAACTTCCCAACATAATCAAAGGCGGCTTTCCCTTGAACCCACCCAACTGAGACCCCAAAATCTTTGAAGGTAGGGAGCATCTGTCCACTTATAACCGGGCTCTAATAGTGTGTCTCCAAGCAGCCGCTAGCGACAAACTAATTTGGACAAGGTAAGAGAGATTATTCAAGGGCCTGATGAGTCTCCCGCTATGTTTCTAGAGAAAATTATGGAGGCATATAGGAGATATACTCCTTTTGATCCTCAGGCAGAGAATCAAAAGGCATCTGTCACGATGGCCTTTATTGGGAAAACTGGCCTGGATATTAAAACAAAGTTACAAAGCTGGATTGATTACAAGATATGACTTTGAGAGATTTAGTCAGAGAAGCCAAGAACGTATAATATAAGAGAGAAACTGAGGAAGAGAAGGGAGCAAAGGGAGGATAAAAGAAACAAAAGGCAGACTAAAGCATTGACTAAGGTCCTGGTCACAACAACAAATAGGCCAGAAATTAAGAAACAGGTAGACAAGAAGGGATAACATTGGCCCTTGCCAGAGGCCACCCTGGCCTCAGATCAATGTGCCTCCTCTAAAGAAAAAAGGACACTTGGCCAAAATTGCCCTAAAAAGCGACAGCCACACCAGCCAGCCATTCTGACTCTGAAGGATGACTGAGAAAGTCGGGGCTCAGATCCCCTCCCCAAGCTCAAGGTAACTTTTGAAGTGTTTAAATAGTGATTATGGAAATCGAAAATAATGTGTTTGGAAAGAAGTCTCATGAAAAGATCAGTCAAGCAACATGGATGAATACATGTGTTCTGAAGCACAAAGTGATTGAAAGTGAGACAAATGCCTATAAATTTGCTAACTTGTGGATGAAATATATATCCTATGATGTGCATAAAGTGAATAAATAGTAATGTAGAAGTGTTGAATAAAATTGAACATCAAAATACACATCATGTCCCATAGTAATCTACTTGAATTGATGTTAAACAGGGTCAGTTACTGTAGAAATGTTAGGATATGTTTGCACCATTCAAAGAAGTTTGTTTTCAGTACTAGGAAACAAATATGTATTTCAGGTGGATGAATATTACTGAGAATAATCTTGTGAAAAGTTGATTATAAATCCAAATACATCAATATGAATGAATTTAGGGAGTGTATAATAAGACACATGTTATATATATATATATATATATATATATATATATATATATATATATATATATATATCACACAGACATTAAAAATAGCAATATATATGCCAATTGAAATTCATCATGAGATTTATATCATCATCATATCCAAAAATATTCATTTTAATGAATATGGATTTTTATATAAGTTTGTTCAAATAGGAAGCTCACCCATGGGTTGAATTTTCAGTTCCAACAGTGTTTAGGAGGAGTGATCACTTCTCACAATTTGTATGTGCCATGTCAGCCACCTCACGAGAATGTACGTGAGACACCAGGTAGGATTCTATATGTGCATATTAAAACGCATGTGCTTAATAGGCTACTGAGAAAGGAAGACAGTAATTCATATATTTGTTAATTTTAAAAACACATGTAGAACTATTTCAATTAAAAATTGACTAGATTTATAACGCCTACCCTATATATTTCAAAAGGCATGTCCAACTATACACCATGCCTCCTCTGAAATGCTTGTATTTCTATTCTGTTTGGGTTATGTTTCTCCATAATATTAGAATTAGTAGTCAGAGTCTAGTAGGGAATGGGTTAGTGTCAGGGATTCAGTATTTCAAATATATGCTGCACAAAATTCTTCCCACTCTCATTCAGAACAATGCCTAGACATTACCCTCGTCCCAAGTAAGACACAATTAGAGGAGAAGAGTTAAAAATTCTGTGAGTACATATCTGGAAATGAATATTCTCATGAGTTCACAACCTTGGAGGTCGTAGAAAAGTTTCCAAAAGTATGGGACAGGGTAAGCACTCCACAAACATGGAGCTCTGCTGCCCTAAAGACTTCTTGAGAAACTGCCTCTGAGGTTGGGTACTTGAAATATATGTTTTCGTAAGGAGCTTTCTTTGTACTGAGACCATCAATGCTGGGTGTGCATCTTTGCGACCTGGAGGACATGGTTTCATATTTTCCAATGAACATGAGGCAGCAGTGCTAAATTCTCTCTATGTAGGTAAACTGTGTCCACTGGGGCCTAAGTGTCTCCGCGTGTGGACTGTGAAGCCATTTGGTCATCCTCCACTTGTCCTGGTGTTTCTTGCTGCTGCACTGGGAGTTTGGTATTTGCTTATGAAGTAAAAAAAGATCACCTGGGACACAGTGTTTGAAGGAGTTCTGTCACGTGTGGTGGGTCAGGGTCTGTAAGAGAATATACCAACAATGCTTCTATTCCACATAGCTTTTCCCCTTGACCATAGCAGCATAATTCTCAACATTGCCTCTCTATATAACAAGATGCCGTTGCATATAAGGGCCTGCTGGCTGCACCATGTCAGTCACAAGGCATTTGGAAGCCAATGGAAGATCAACATGGCCCCACCACAGATGTTTTATCACACACCTCCCCTCCACTGCTCTAGGCCCACTACTCAGCAGGCTCTAATTTACTGGCATCTCTGTTCTACACCATTTTGATGAAACCTAGTCAATCAAGGCACTGTCTGGTATACTCATGATCAGCAACCGGTATTCCAAATTTTCTCCAGTGCCACCTGGTCATGGAAATTTCAATAATTTTATTGTATTTATCTAGCCATTTTTCACGGGTGAAGTTGGAGGCACGTGGATTTCAATTCGTACAGGAACCATTAAATGATGAGAAACCTCATTTCAATGAAAGCTCTGTAGAACTGTTACAGACAAGGCTTCCCAGGGAGTGGCCAAAAAGTCACATGAAATCAGGCCCATTGAGGTCTACAATGTGAGGTCCATATATGTTTTGACTGTCACCTATGCCTGCCAAGTCTTTCAGAAAAAAAAAATCATGTGATATCCTGACTGAGATTCACAGTGCTCTGTGGAAAGCCAACCTGGGCCTAGATCTCAGTTTCCAAGGGAGACTCTCATGCATGCCCTCCTAGAATCCCAAAACAATTCATGGCACAAGTTCTCTGAGATCAGATCCAGAATGCACTCTCTAAGTGTAATCACACCAGAGTTCAAGCCCATGTGGACCCAGGCATCTCCTTTAACTGCCACACAATGACCACAATTAAAACCAAAACACTCCCACATGGCCCTCATCTTTTTCCATATAGATACTCATCATAACCTCTGACTGGAGGTTTCTATGAGGGGCGCAGTCCAAGACAGTGTCCAAAATAAGCTCCCTTGCCCCTCATTTGCCTAAAGTCAGGGTGGCCTGGTCATACTTCCTGTGAACCAGGAGTGATCAAATAGGCATGCCGTTAATACTGCACTGCTTCTTTAATTTGAGACCTACTGAGATAGAGGTATAGATTCTTTATGTGAATTAGAGTCATGAGAAAACCCAAGCACCTCTGCAGGGCTTTGAAGAACTCAATTGACACAAAGGATCCCTATTCTCACTTGATAGAGGTCAGGAACCTCACAGAGGAAAGCGAGACTTTATCCACAATGACTGGTCTATTTGCCATTTTGGTTTTGGATGCACACATGGTATCTTTCTTTAGATCCATCTGGTGCTGAGAATCTAAGCCACAACCTCACACAGGGCCAAGATGCTAATTCAGACACATCCCTTTCCAAAGCAATTAAGCAAAGAGCCACAGGTGATGCCTATTCATTTCCATTTGAAAACTGTTTACTTCAGGCTTCACAAAGGGGTGGTCAGAGCAAGAACTTCCTGACATTGAGTTCAACAGAACAATATATAAGCAAAATGTCAAAAGCAGGGTTTTTCCACTGAGATTTTCCTGGTCACACTGATATCTGAGTTTTTTGAGATGCTCGCCATTCCCTTCAGCTATCCAGTACATGGCCATGTCACAGAGCTTGGAGGTGGTACATATGTTGGACACAAAACCATGAGCCTATTCTGGAGAGTGAACAGAATTCATGAAGAAACCTGGAAATTAGGAATGTAGTAGGTTATGCCCATCTTTAAGTAAAGCCGCAATCCATTCATAAATTGGGCAGGATGAAATGGGAAGCTTTCTACTAGACAGGACACATCCATTGATGCACTCTCTTTTCTAATGTCTACATCCACGGACACCATGGGATACAGAGACATAGAAACACTCGCCTTTTCAAATGACTTACGAGAAACACTTCACTCCAAACCAAACAAACCACCTTTCCTTCCTATTCTCACAACATGAGACAAAATCACAAACTCACAACCACACCCACAAAGGCACCTCCTTACCCTGAGTAGGTCTGTGACTCTATGGAGTGTCCTCTGATTGGTGGGCCACACAATGTTCCCCCGAAATGTCCTGTCCTGTCTCAGATCTGGTCTCCTTGGCCAACTCTATGAAGTTGTCAGGAGCCAGCGGTGGGCCACTACCTGCTTTTTCAGGAAAGGCCCCTCTTCAGAGCTCTCCTGGCTTTTGGCCATTATAACATCAGTAGGTACAAAGAAAGAATGACTCTGTCCTTGGTAATTCCAAACAAGTGAACCCACTGGGACTGGTACTGGGACTGGCTCTGTGTGCCTGGCTTCCAGGATCCCAAGTTCAGAGAGTTCCATCACCAAGGGAGTAAGGTGAGGTCACTTCCTTCAGGAACTGAATGAGGTCACTGCCTTGGCAACCACTTTATCCTAACAGTTGCTTCCAAGTGTCTCTTTAGATGGAGGCTTCCCCTATTTCCTGTGAAACATTCACAAGTTAGAATGGTATATCAACCATAGGAACCCGGTAATAGCTCTCCACACAGGCCTGGTTTGGTCCATCTCCTCTACATTGAGAAGAGAGGTTCTGATTCAGACACATCCCGTCATCCTGACCAGGTATTTTGCCATGGAAGATTACTTTTGCTTTCTCAAGTCCTCCATAGCTGACTACATATTCTCCAGGGATCATTTCTGCATTGAACTTGTGGTTCTCAACAGGTGAAAGATCCCCTGCATTCCTGTATTGTAAGACCAACTCTGTCCCTGCTCTTCATTAAATTTACATTGAGGGAACAGTGTATTGTTAGGGTTAATAAAATGTTTGATTTGGGTTAGAAATCATTCTGCTGGATGAATAATGGTATTGGGAAACTGCAATATTTTTAAAAATATAGAGGTGAAATATATAAATGAAAAAAAGGAAGTCTAGGTAATTTTGAAGCCCAGAGGGGCAATGGGCCCTTCATTGGGATACTTAGCTTTGATTTACGTTGTGCACAGATATCTCAGATAAATCGATATACAATGGCATAGGACCTTGTACCTTGGATGATTAAAATTCGAAGAGAACATCCAGTCAAAAAGGGATAGTCGGTAGGATTAGATAGATATTCAGTAGGTTAACAAAGAAGAGTGAGTATAGGATTTGGAACAAAAGTTATTTAGCAATAGGGTTTGGGTGAAAGTGTGAAAGTAAATATCAGCACACTTGAAGGGTCAGTCACAATGATGAACAGGGGAAAATATGTAGGAAAGCAGATATCAATAGAGATATTACAAAATCAACAAATGGGCCAAGGACCTGAACAGACACTTCTCAGAAGAAGACATACAATCAATTAATAAGTACATGAAAAAATTCTCACCTTCTCTAGCAGTCAGAGAATTGCAAATCAAAACCACCCTAAGATACCATCTCACTCCAGTAAGATAGGCAGCCATTAGGATGTCAAACAATAATAAGTGCTGGCGAGGATGTGGGGAAAAGGGTACAATTGTACATTGCTGGTGGGACTGCAAAATGGTGTGGCCATTATGGAAAGCAGTATGGAGATTCCTGGGAAAGCTGGGAATGGAACCACCATTTGACCCAGCTATCGCCCTCCTGGGACTATTCCCTGAGGACCATAAAAGAGCATGCTATAGGGATACTGCCACATCAATGATCATAGCAGCACAATTCACAATAGCCAGACTGTGGAACCAACCTAGATGCCCTTCAATAAATGAAAGGATAAAAAAAATGTGGCATCTATACACAATGGAGTATTATGCAGCACTAAAAAATGACAAAATCATGGAATTTGCAGGGAAATGGATGGCATTAGAGCAGATTATGCTAAGTGAAGCTAGCCAATCTTTAAAAAAGAAATGCCAAATGTCTTCTTTGATTTAAGGAGAGCAACTAAGAACTGAACAGAGGGAAAGAGCATGAGGAAAATATTATCATTAAACTGAGACAAGTGATAGGAGGGAAAGGGAGAGAGAAAGGAAATTGCATGGAAACGGAAGGAAACCCTCATCGTTATACAAAATCACATATACGAGGTTGTGAGGGGAAAGGTGCGGGGAAGGGAGAGAACGGAACAACAACAGATGAGGTAGAGAGGGAAGATGAAAGAGGAGGGGAGGGGGGATAGTAGGGGATAGGAAAGTCAGCAGAATACAACAGTCACTAATATGGCATTATGTAAACATTGTGAATATGTAACTGATGTGATTTTGCAATCTGTATTTGGGTTAAAAATGGAAATGCATAACTCACTTGAATTAAATGTATGAAAGATGAAAAAAATAAAAATTTTAAAAAAGTACTAAATTGGCTCATCCTAACATTAAAAAAAGGAGATATTACAAAATCAGGCAAAGTATAAAGTGAGTGATATGATTAGATATTTTCAACAGGGTTGATTTTGAATATATAATCTTAGGAAGAAACAAATATGTAGTCACCAATAGGATTGATATTTGAGAGCATTAGGCAACCTGAACATGGAAGTAATCCATGTTCACTTTCCTTTTAGGCTTTAGTACAATAATAAGTGTGAACTTTGCGTTTTGTGTCCAGAATATTACTGTGATAAAATGTATATGTAGATTAGGTGACGTGAGTATTTCTTTCACCATTTTGCGAGTAATATTTTGAAGACATATACATAAGTATTGCTTGTACAAAAAGCTGTACCCTGTGTCTATGAATATACAGATAATGCATGAATAGACCATACTGTGAATAAATAGTATAGCTGGTTCCACTTTAAATAATGGATTGAATTGATATTCACAAAGGAGTGGTCTGAGGCAAAAACCTTTCTGAAATTCAGGGCAACAGAACAATAGGTAAACAAAAGGCACAAAGCAGGGTTTCTCCACTGAGACTTTCCTGGTCACACTGATATCTGAGTTTTCTGAGATGCTCGCCTTTCCCTTCAGCTATCCAGTACATAGCCATATCACATAGCTTGGAGGTAGTACATATCCTGGACACAAAACAATGAGGCAATTCTGGAGAGTGTCCAGAATTCAGAATGTAAACAGAAACTTTGGAAGATAGCAGGTGTTGCCCTTCAATAAGGAAAGTCACAGTCCATTAATAAATCGGGCAGGATGAATGTTGCAAAGCTTTCTCCTAGACAGGACACCTCCATTGATGCATTTTCTTTTCTAATGTCTACAACCACGGACAGAGTGGGATACACAGACATAGAAGCACTCACCTTGTCAAAGGACTTACTAGAAACAGTCCACGCCAATTCAAACAAACAGCCTTTCTTACATCTTCTCAGAACATGAGAAAAAACCATACACAAACCTACACCCACAAAGGCACCTCCTTTGTGGAGTGTCCTCTGAATGGTGGGCCATACTATATTCCCCCCAAATGGCCTGTTGTATCTCAAAACTCGTCTCCTTGGCCAACTCTGTGCAGTTGTCAGGAGCCAGCGGTGAACCAATACCTGCTTTCTCAGGAAAGGCCTTTCTTCAGAGCTTTCCTAGCATTTGGCCATCCTCACATCTGTTGGTACTAAGAAAGACTGACTCTGTCCTTGGTAAATCTAAACAAGTGAGACCACAGGAACTGGGACTGTGACTGGCTCTGGGTGCCTCTCTTCCTGGATCCCAAGTTCAGAGAGTTCCATCACGAAGGAAGTGAAGTGAGGTCACTTTTTTCAGGAACTGAATGAGGTCACTGCCTTGGCAACCTCTTTGTCCTAACAGTTACTTCTAAGGGTCCCATGAGATGGAGTCTGTCCCTACTTTCTGTCACACTTTCACAAGTTAGAATGGTATATCAACCATAGGCACCTGGGAAGAGCTCTCCACACAGGCCTGATTTGGTCCATCTTCTCTACATTTAAAAGATAGAGGTTGATTCAGACACATCCATTCATCCTGACCAAGTTGTTTACCATAAAAGATGACTTTTCCTCTCTCAGGTCCTTCATAGCTGCCTACATCTTCTCCAGGGATCATTTCTGCATGGACCTTTGATGTTCTCAGAAAGTGGAAGATCCCCTACATTCCTGTATTGTAAGACCAACTCTGTCCCTCCTCTTTTGTAAAGTTAGATTGAGGGAACAGTGTATGTTTAGGGATAATAACATGTGTGATTAGGTTAGGAATCTCTCTGCCACATGAATAATGGCATTGGGAACCTGTGATATTTATAAGAATATATAGGTGAAATGTAAGTATGAAAACAGAAATCTAGGTAAGATTCCAAGTCAGAAGGGCATTGGGTCCTTGAGTGGGATTCTTAGGTTTGAATTATGTTCTGCATATATGTCTCCGATAAATTGAAATACAATGGTTTAGGACCTTATGCCTTGGATGATTAATTGTCGAAGAGAACAAAAAAGCAATAGTCAGTAGGATTAGGAAGATAGTCAATAGGATTAGAAATAAGAGTGAGTATAGGATTTAGACCAAAATTTCTTTAGCAATAGGGTCTCGGGTAGACATTGAATGTAAATGTCAGCATATGTGAAGTGTCAGACACAATGATGAACTGGGGAATATATGTAGGAAAGCAGATATCAATAGAGATATAAGGAAATCAGGCAAAGTATAAACTGAGTGATAGGATTAGACATTTTCAACAGGCTTGAAGTTGAATATATAATCTTCGAAAGAAACAAATATGTAGTCACCAATAAGATTTACATTTGAGAGCATTAGGCAACCTGGACATGGTTGTTTTTAGTAATCCATGCTCACTTTCCATTTAGGCTTTGATACAATCATGAGTGTGACCTTTGATTTTTGTGTCCAGAATATTACTGTGATAAAAAAGAAGAAATATATATATATATATATATATATATATATATATATATATATATATATATATAGAGAGAGAGAGAGAGAGAGAGAGATAGATATAGATATATATAGAGAGAGATAAGGTGACATGAATATTTCTTCTACCATTTCTGGGAGCAATGTTTTGAAGAGGTATAAATTAGTATTGGTGGAACAAAGAGGTGTACACTGTGTCTATGAATATAGAGATAATGCATTAATAGACCATACTGTGAATAAATAACATACCTGGTTCCAACTTTAATAATGGATTTAATTGAAATGTGAAAATGTACAGGAAATCTTATATTGATATACACACATTCATTCCAACCACTTATACATCTAATGGTAATATTAATGTTATGGTTTATCTTGAAGAGTGTGTGGGTTTAGCTTCACAATTGATTATGGAAATCGAAAATAATGTGTTTGGAAAGAAGTCTCATGAAAAGACCAGTCAAGTAACATGGAGGAATACATGTGTTCTGAAGCAGGAAGTGATTAAAAGTGAAACAAATTTCTATAAATTTGTGAACTTGTGAATGAAATATATATCCTATGATGTGCAAAAACTGAAGAAATAGTAATGTACCAGTGTTGAATTAAAATGAACATCAAAATAGACATCATGTCCCATAGGAATCTACTTGCATTGATGTTAAACTGGGTCAGTTACTGTAGAAATATTAGGATTTGTAAGCACCATTGATTGAAGTTAGTTTTCAGCACTGGGAAACAAATATGTATTTCAGGTAGATGATTATTTCTGAGATTAATCTTGTGAAAAGTTGATTATAAATCCACATACATGAACATGAATGAATTTACGGAGTGTATATAAGACACATATATTTCATATTTTATAAAATCTGTAGAGTGTGTGTGTGTATGTATATATATATATATATATATATATATATATATATATATATATATATATACAAAAAAACCACAAAAATTCATTAAAAAGTATCAATATATATATGCCAATCGTAATTCATCATGTAATATATATCATCCACAGATGCAAAAATATTTATTTTACTAAACATGGGTTTATGTATAATATTGTTCTAATAGGAAGCTCACCCATAGTTTGAATTTTCAGTTCCAACAGCGTTTAGGAGGACTAATCTCTTCTTACAATTTGTTTCTGCCAAGTCAGCCAACTCATAAAAATATACGTGTGATACCAAGTAGGAATCTATATGTGCATATAAAAAGTACATGAGCTGAGTAGGCTACAGAGAAAGGGAGACAGGAATTCACATATTTGTTAACTTTAAAAACGCATGGAGAGAGCTGGGGATGTGGCTCAAGTGGTAGCGCGCTCGCCTGGCATGCGTGCGGCATGCGTTCGATTCTCAGCACCACGTGCAAACAAAGATGTTGTGTCCGCCGATAACTAAAAAATAAATATAATAGAATTCTCTCTCTCCTCTCTCACTCTCTCTTTAAAAAAAACACATGGAGGACTATTTCAATTAAAAATTGAGTAGATTTATAAAACCGACCCTTTACCATGCAAGAGGGAAATCCAACTACACACCATGCCTCCTCTGAACTGGTTGTATTTTCATTCTTTTTGGGTATTTTTCTCCATCATATTAGGATTAGTAGTCAGAGTCTAGTAGGGTATGAGTTAGTGTCAGGGATTCAGTATTTCGAATGGAAAATTGGAAAATGGATCAATGTGTATGCAAATGTGTACTACAAATAATTTTCCCACTCTCATTCAGAACAATGCCTTGACATTACCTTCACCCCAAGTAAGACACAATTAGAGGAGAAGAGTTAGAAAATCTTTGAATACATATCTGAAATTGAAAATGCTTAGGGTTCACAACCTTGGAGATTGTAGAGGAGTTTCCAAAAGTAAGGGACAGTGTAAAAACTCTACAAACATGGAGATTTGCCTGCCTAAAGATGTCTGGAGAAACTGCCTCTAGGTTGGGCACTTGAAATATATGTTGTTGTCAGGAGCTTTAGCTTCCTTTCTAGTGAGACCATCAAAGCTGGGTCTTCATCTCTGTGATCTGGAGGACATGGTTTATAATTTTCCAATAAACATGATGCAGCAGTGCTGAATTCTCTCTTTGTAGGTAATCTGTGGCCACTGGGGGCTAAGTGTCTCCCCATGTGGACTGCGAAGCCATTTCATCATCCTCCACTTTTCATAATGTTTCTTCCTGCTGCACTAGGAGTTTGGTATTTGCTTCACGAAATACAAGGAGTTCAACTGGAACACAGTGCTACAGCAAGTTCTGTCACGTGTGGTGGATCAGGGTCTGCAGGAGAATGCACCAACAGGGCTTGTATACCACATAGGATGCCCCCTAGAACATAGCAACCTGATTCTGAACATTGCCCTGAAACCTCTCCATATAACAAGTTGCCTTTACATATAAGGGTCTGCTGGCTGCACCATGTCAGTCACAAGCCATTTGGAAGCCAATGACAGATCCACATTGCCCCACCTCAGATGTTTTATCACACATTTGCTCACCACTGCTCTAGGCCCACTACTCAGCAGGATCCAAATTACTGAGATCTCCGTTATACACCATTTTCATCAAAACCAGTCAATCAAGGCACTGTCTGGTACACTCGTGATCAGCAACAGGACATCCAAAGGTTCTTCATTGCCACCTGGTCATTGGAATTTCAAAAATTTCATGGTATTTATCTAGCCAATTTTCAATTATGAAGTTGGAAACACTATGGCTTTCAAATCATTCAGGAATCAATGATTTCAATGGTGAGGAAGCTCATTTCAATGAAAGCTTTGAAGAACTCTCACAGGCAAGGCTTTCCAAAGAGTGGCCTAAAAGGTCACATGAATCCAGGACCATCGAGGTCTACAATTGAGGTCCATGTGTGTTTTGACTAGCAAATATGGCTTCCAAGTCTTTCAGAATAAAATAATGTGATATCCTGGCTGAGATTCCCAGTGCTCTGTGGAAAGCCACCCTAGGACTAGATCTCAGTTTCCACTGGAGACTCTCATGCATGGCCTCCTAAATTCCCAACACAATTCATGGCAATACTTCTTTGATGATTGATCCAGAACTCACTGTTTAAGGGGAATGACACCAGAGTTCAAGCCCAGGTGGATCCAGTCTTCTCTTCCAACTGGCACACGAATGACTACAATTAAAACCAAAACACTCCCACATGGTCCTCACCTTCTTCCATATAGACACTCATCATTACCTCTGGCTGGAGTTTTTCATGTGGGGCGCATCCCAAGAGAGTGTCCAAAATAATCTTCCTTGCCCCTCATTTGCCTAAAGTCAGGGTTGCATGGTCACCCTTCCTGTGAACCTGGAGTGATCCAATAGTCCTGCCATGAATACTGCTCTGCTTCTCCAATTTGAGGCCTACTGACTCTCAGGGATAGATTCTTTAAGTGATTTGGAGTCACAAGAAAACACAAGCACCTCTGCAGTTCTTCAAAGAACTCATTTGATCTAAAGGATCCCTATTCTCACTTGATAGAGGTCAGATTCCTAACAGAGGAAGGCAAGAGAGTCATCAACAATGACAGATTTTTGGCCATTTGGTTTTGATTGCACACATGGAATCTATCTTTAGATCCATCATGTGCTGAGAATCTAAGCCACAACCTCATACAGGGCCAAGAGGCTGATTTAGACACATCCTTTTATAAGCAATTAAGCAAAGAGCCACAGGTGATGCCCATTCATTTCCATTTGAAAACTGTTTTCTTCAGGCTTCACAAAGGGGTGGCCTGAGGCAAAGACCTTCCTGACATTCAGAACAACAGAACCATTGGTAAGCAAATGAACCAAAGCAGGGTTTCTCCACTGAGAATTTACTGGTCACACTGATATCTGAGTTTTCTAAGATGTTCCCATTCTCTACAGCTATCAAGAATATAAACATGTCTCAGAGCTTGGAGGTGGTACATATCTTGGAAACAAAACCATGAGCCTATTCTGGAGAGTGGCCAGAATTCAGAAAGAAAACAGGAACTTAGGAATTTAGTAGGTGTTGTCCATCCATAAGGCAAACCACAGTCCATTCTTCAATTAGGCAGGATGAATGCTGGGAAGTTTTCTACTAGACAGGACACATCCTTTGATGCCTTCTCTTTTCTAATGTCTACAACCACAGACAGTGGGATACTCAGACATAGAAACACTAGCCTTGTCAAACGACTTACTAGAAACAGTCCACTCCAACCCAAACAAACAGCCTTTCCTACCTATTCTCAGAACATGAGAGAAAACCACAAACTCACTCCACACCCACAAAGGCACCTCCTTAACCCAAGTAGGTCTGTGACCATCCGGAGTGTCCTCTAACTGGTGGGCCATACTATGTTCCCCTGAAATGGCCTGTCCTTTCTCAGATCTGGTATCCTTGTCCAACTCTGTGAAGTTGTCAGGAGCCAGCGGTGAACCAATACCTGCTTTCTCAGGAAAGGCCCCTCTTCAGAGCTCTTCTGCCATTTGAGAATCCTCATATCAGTCAGTACCAAGGAAGACTGACTCTGTCTTTGTTAAATCCAAACAAGTGAGACCACTGGGACTGGGACTGGGACTGGCTCTGGGTGCCTGGCTTCCTGCATCACAATTTCAGAGTTTTTGATCACCAAGGAAGAGAGGTGAGGTCACTTCCTTCAGGAACTGAATGAGGTCACTACCTTGGCCACCACTTTGTCCTAACAGTTGCTTCGAAAGGTCCCATGAAATGGAGGCTGCCCCTACTTCCTTTGACACTTTCACAAGTTAGAATGGTATATCAACCATAGGCACCTGGAAACAGCTCTCCACACAGGCATGGTTTGATCAGTTCTCTACATTAAGAAAGGAGATGCTGATTCAGACACATCCCTTCATACTGACCCGGTTGTTTGGCATGGAATATGACTTTTCCCCTCTTAGGTCCTTCATAGCTGCCTGCAACTTCTTCAGGGTATAATTTCTGCATGGTCCTTTGATGTTCTCAGCAGGTGGAAGATCCCCTACATTACTGTATTGTAAGACAAACTCTGTCTCGGCTCTTCTTTAAAGTTAGTTTGAGGGAACAATGTATGGTTAGGCTTAATAACATGTTTGATTTGAGTAAGGAATCATTCTGCTTAATGAATAATGGTATTGGGAACTTGCAATATTTACAAGAATATAGTGGTGAAATATAAGTTTGAAAACAGAAATCTAGATAAGATTTGAATCCGGGAAGGGCATTGGACTGTTGATTGGGATACTTAGCTTTGAATTATGTTCTGCACAGATGTCTCAGATAAATCAATATACAATGGCATAGGACCTTGTACCTTGGATGATTGATTGTCGAAGAGATCATCCAGTCAAAAAGGGATAGTCTTTAGGATTAGGAAGATAGTCAGTATGTTAGAAAAAAGAGTGAGTATAGCATTTGGACCAAAAGTTCTTTAGCAATAGGGTTTCGGATAGAGAGTGAATGTAAATGTCAGCACATGTGAAGAGTCAGTCACAATGATGAACTGGGGAAAATATGTAGGAAAGCAGATATCAATAGAGACATTAGGAAATCAGGCAAAATATAAAGTGAGTGATAGGATTAGACATTTTCAACAGGGTTAAGGTTGAATATATTATCTTAAGAAGAAACAAATATGTAGTCACCAATAGGATTGATTTGAGAGCATTAGGCAACCTGGACATGGATGTGTTTAGTAATCCATGCTCACTTTCCATTTAGGCTTTGGTGAAAGGTTAATAAAATTAGTATTTGTTACTTACTGTTTTTCTGTATGCTTAACAAAACACTGTTGAAGTCTTGAGGACTGTTTGCTAATCTTGTTTCCAGAATGTGATGTCCCCAACGGCCAGACTGCAAATGTATAACCTCACCCGTTTGCACGCAAACCACCCACTTGCCCTGACCCATCAATAAACTTCCCTCCCTGCCCTCTCCAAGGAAAGCATATAAGCTCTGCTTAAGCTGTTCTCATTGCTCTCTGCTCTATTCAAGTGAGCTCTGAGCTCCAGAATGCTGGACCCATAATAAACCATTTACTGTTGCATGAGACATTCTCTTGGTGGTCTCTTCCTCCGATGCTTGCCCGACCTTTACATCTGGAGGCACCAGCAAGATCCGGCAGCGGCGGATGAAAGATCCCCAAGGGGCTCCTTTCAGGGTAAGTAAGGGAACTCTTTTTGATTTTAGGTTTCAGGTTAGGGCTTGGCAAAATGGCTATCGGTGATGAGCGTGAGCTCTCTCTGACAGAGGCTGACATACGTGTCACAGAGCCACAGGCCACGTCCCTGGGGGATGCCCCAGAGGACTCCGGAACTCGAGGAACAATAGTCTCCTTGACTCAGTGATATTTTCTTCAGATTCGGTATTGCCAGCCCATCAGGTTTTGCTGGCTACTCAGTCCTTCCCTCAGTATTGGACGTCCATTGCCTGTCTTTATTGTCTTGTCTTGTCAGTGTAGTGTGTCGTTGCTTTCACTGTTTGTGTATCTCTCATTTTGGGACAGAGCACTTCAACACCTCTCTTCCTGACCCTTGATCACTGGACCAAAGTCCGCTTAAAGGCCCAGAATCTTTCTTTTTCAGTAAATTGCTGGACCTGGCAGACCCTCTGTGCCTCAGAATGACCCACCTTTGGAGTTGGATAGCCCCTAGAAACATCTACTTCCCACTAATTCGAAAAGTCAGAGATTTTGTCTTTCAACCGGGGACACATAGACATCCAGATCAACAGTCATATATCTTAACTTTGCAGGACCTCTGCAAATCTCCTCCTCCATGGGTGAAGCCTTTCCTTGTCTCTGCCCCCACTCCTACTCCTTCTACCATGATTCTATCTCTCAAATCCTCTGCTCCTCCTCCTCCACCCTCTGTTCTCCCTGAGTCTCAAGACTCTACTGGACTCTCCTCCCCTTCTTATCTGCTGCCCTCGTCCACCAACCCCCAACAACCTCTAAGTGATTCCCCTGCTGCTGACTCATCCTCTCCGCCATTGGAGGAAGCTAGGCCAGCCCAGCGCCCACCAGATGACTCCCCCTTGTCACATACACAGCCCCTCCTTCCCTGGAGGAAGCTGGCCCGGCTAAAAGAACTCAAAGAACTCCCTGGCGTTTTCACACCTGCCTACTTGGGATGACTGCCAACAAATCCTAGGGATTCTCTTCATGACAGAGGAACGAGAGAGAAACTTCCTGGAAGCTAGAAAAAAATATCCTCGGACCAGATGGGTGACCAACACAACTTCCCAACATAATCAAAGCCGGCTTCCCCTTGAACTGACCCAACTGGGACCCCGACACCTTTGAAGGTTGGGAGCATCTGTCCACTTATTGCCGGGCCCTAATAGTGGGTTTCCAACCGGCCGTTAGGCAACAAAATAATTTGGCCAAGGTAAGAGAGATTATTCAAGGGCTTGATGAATATCCCTCTATGTTTCTAGAGAGAATTATGGAGGCATATAGGAGATATACTCTTTTCAGTCTTCAGGCAGAGGATGAAAAGGCATATGTCATGATGGCCTTCATTGGGCAAGCTGATCTGGATATTAAAAGAAAGTTACAATACTTAGATGGATTACAAGAAATGACTTTGAGAGATTTAGTCAGAGTAGCCGAGAAAGTATCCTATAAGAGAGAAACAGAGAGAATGAAAGGGAGCAAAGGGAGGATGAGAGATGAAAAAGACAGATTAAGGTATTAACTAAGGTCCTGGTCACAACAATAAATAGGCCAGAAATTAAGAAACAGGGAGACAAGAAGCGATACCTGGGTCCCCGCCAGAGGCCACCCTTGGCCTCAGATCAATGTGCATACTGTAAAGAAAAAGGACACTGAGCCAAAGAGTGCCCTAGAAAGAGATAGCCAAGCCAGACAGCCTTTCTGACTCTGGAGGTTAACTAAGAATGTCCGGGGCTCAGATCCATTCCCTGAGCTCAGGGTAACTTTTGAAGTGAAGGGGACCGCATAAACTTTGAAGTAGATACAGCAGCAGTATACTCAGCCGTTAAGGCCCCACTGGGCCCTCTATCAAATAAATGGTCTCTAGTTCAAAAGGCTACCAGTAGTAAATATCAGACTTAGACAACTAAGAGGACCATGGACATGGGGAAAAGAAAAATCCAACATTCCTTCCTAGTAATACCAGAATGCCTGGCCCCATTGATGGGCAGAGATCTGCTCAGTAAGCACCAGGCCAAAACAACTTTTAACCCCGAAGGCCCCAAAATGAAATTTCTAAATCCTTCATTAAAAACTCCTATAGTCATGGCTTTATAAATGTCAGTCGAAGATGAACATCCACTTTTCACACACCCCAAGACTGATCAAACAGGCAAGCTACCCGAGAAATGGATAACAGATTACCCAGATGCCTTGGCAAAAAATGTTGGGTTAGGCCTAGCCATGAAACAACCTCCAAGAACAGTGGAGTTAAAAACCTCAGCCTCCCCAATCAATGTCAAACAACATCCTCTGAGCAAAAAAGCTAAAGATGGGATAAGGCCCCATATTCAGAAATATCTGGCCTTAGGGTCCTAAGGCCCTGTCAATTGGCCTGGAACACTCCCCTGCTACCAGTAAAAAATCCAGGAACTGGGGACTATCCCCCGTTCAAGACCTAAGAGAGATCAACAACAGAGTGCAGGACATTCACCCCACGGTAAATAATTTGTACAATCCGCTTATCACTCTGAACCCTGAGCAGAAATGGTATGGACATAAAGATGCTATCTTTTGCATGCCTCTGCATAAAGACAGTCAGTTGCTGTTTGCTTTTGAGTGGGTAGACCCAGAAACCAGAAGGTATGGTAAACTAACATGGAATAGACTCCCACAGGGGTTCAAAAACTCCCTCACTCTCTTTGATGAAGCCCTCCACAGAGATGTCAAGAACTTCAGAACTATGTACCCCGAAGTCACCCAGCTTCAATACGTGGATGACCTGCTACTGCAGCCAACACCAAGGAAAACTGTGAGTCTGGGAACCAAGCACTATTATATAAGCTTGCTCAACTCGGGTATAGAGCTTCTTCCAAAAAACCCCAAATTTGCCAGCAAGAAGTAGTCTTCGTGGGCTATTCCCTTAGGGGTGGTAAACGATGGCTCACTGAGCCCAGAAAACAAACGGTTGTGCAGATAACCCCCTCCCCCCACTAGCAGCAGACAACACAGAGAGTTTCTTGGGACTACTGGGTTTTGCAGGTTATAGATTCCTGTGTTTGCGTCCTTAACTTCTCCTTTATACCCGCTGTTAAAGGGAGATGCCCAATTCCAATGGACCCCTGAGCACCAGCAAGCTTTTGATAACATCTTACAACACTGGCACTGAACTCCTCAACTTCACTGAGCCAAGCCTGAAATTTCAGAAAGCCCTAAACTACGTTAAAAATGTACATCAATTCACACACCTTGGTCCAAAGAAACTGCAGGCATTCCTGAAGGATCAAGAACAGAGTTTTCCACTAACCGACTCACAGCAAAAGGTCATAACTGAACGGGTAACAAAACCCTGTCCGTTCTGTCAATAGGTTAATGCTTACCCTTCCAAGCTTCCTGCAGGAAAGCACCTATGAGCAACCAGACCAGGACGATTCTGGGAACTGGACTTTACTGAAATTAAGCCAGCAAGGTATGGACTTCAATATCTCCTAGTATTTGTAGATATATTTTCAGGATGGATTGAAGCCTTCCCCACAAAAAAAAGGCACAAATGATGGTAAAAAATCCTGAAAGGTATTTTTCCATGATACGGCCTACCTAAGGTAATAGGGTCTGATAATGGACCGGCGTTCATGGCCCAGGTAAGTAAGGGGTTAGCCAGGACCCTGGGGATAAATTGGAAGTTACATTGTGCTTATAGACCCAAGAGCTCAGGACAGGTTAAAAAAAAATTAATATAACCATTAAAGAGACCTTAACAAAATTAAGCTTAGAAAGGGCATCAAAGATTGGACTATGCTCCTGCCTTATGCACTGTTTCATGCAAGAAATACTCCCTCTGTTTCTTTGTGTAACCTCACCTCCTATGAAATTCTCTATGGGGCCCCTTTTCCAGTAAGGACCTAACCCCAACTCTAAGACCTACCGATCCCTTCCACACCCCCTTGCTTGACAAACTTAAAGCTCTTGAAAGAACTCAGCGATACCTGTCAAAACAGCTGGCCACTGCCTACCAACCTGGTGAAGAGGAGACTCCACATCGATATCAAAGAAGAGACTTCGTCTACATAAGATGACATCAGGTGTCATCACTGGAACCCCGCTGGACAGGACCATACCAGGTGCTACTTATAAAACCTACAGTGGTAAAGGTAGATGGAATCACTTCCTGGATCCTAATTCTCATCTCAAGCCTGCGCCCTGTCCAGACTCTGGCTTGAAAGTGGAAAAGACTGGTAACCCTTTCAAATTGCATATTCACCATGTGGATAAGGCTATAGACTCTCCCCTTGGCCACCACTAGTCCTAACCATCATCAGCCCATACAGCAGCGATGGCTGATCACAAATCCTATTAGACAAAAAGTATGGTCTGTCTCGCATACAGCCCCCTTAGCGACCTGGTGGCCATCTCTCCACCCAGATATTTGTCAGCTGGGTATACGTCTTTCCAATTGGGATATCTCTGATGAAGAGGATCCCACTAAAATTACATTAAATTTCTTCTGTACCATAGATAATGGAAACAAACATTATGGATGTAGGGACACGCAAGCCTGATGCAGGTTGGCTAGCCTAGATTACTATGTTTGCCCTGTGGACTATCAAAGCCACAAACAACCACGGCTGTGTGGGGGAAAAGCCGTCTTCTTCCGCAAGTCATGGGGATGTGAGCATACAGGGGCTGCCTGGTGGAACCCAAACTTCTCATCAAATTCAGTTCACAGCATTGGCCATATTACCAATTAGACAACCAAAACCGATGGCCCCCATAGGGGTCTCTAGATCCTCAAATTCTGTGTGACTTTTTCAACTTCGGCAAGTGCTCAAAAGGATGGAAGAAAATTCCCCTATGTGTAGGCCTTTTCCCTCCTTTGCTCACATACTGAACTATGTTTCTCCAATAGATCCTTCTGCTCCACACTCTCTGCTGTCACTCTCACATCAACAACCTGATTTCTCCCCTCCAATTACTAGATCAAAAACCCAAACCTCTGCTGGTTCTCAGACCATTGCCCTCTTGCTGAGGTAGCAGGTACTGAGGTACCCTTCCACCCACTCACTCCTCTCTTCTCCTGTCAGTGCCCACACTGGGTCCCAACAGGTCCTCTTACCAGCTAACCCAAAGCTCAAACCAGCTGAGGAGTGCCCTCAGACGCCTATCCAAGATGTAATGAAAATGGTCTTTAAAGTTGCTTTGTCATCACTAAAAAGAGGTTACTAAAAATTTAAAGTCCCTCACAGGCTTTTTGGGATACTCACGCCCGTTTTCTCATCTGCTCTACCTGTTCTACTGCTCAAGTTTTGTTGGCAGGAAAATCCCAAACCCTTTTCCCATTATTCTTTTATATCTCTTTTTCCTCATTCTCAGAACCACAGAACTGCTCTCACCCCTCGCCTTCCTCGTCTTTCCCTCTGTACCAGGCCCACAGAAAAATCTTAAATGGCCTTCTCCAGAAGTCTTCATCATGGCTGACTTTTGGACTTTCAGCACCAAAGTCCCTATAAAAGAGTTCAGTGTAGATAAACTTCCTCTTTTCGTGTTGCTCTGTTATACTTGGCCACTGGCTGGAAAAATCAGCACTTCTAAGCTAGACACCCCCTTACTAGTTTTTCACAAAATATGTGAACAAGGCCTCTGGCCTTGAGCTGAGGCTTCCAGAGATGGCTACATTTCCAAGATAAAGAAGTTACCAACTGGGCTCCATGGTAACAGCTGGCAGGGAGAAAATAAAAGAGAAGAAAAAAGCTCTCCCCCTCCCAGGTGTCCTTAAAAAGTTATCTTTCCCAGAGAAGAGGAAAAAAAAACAGAACCAAAAACTGCTTTTTTTGAACTTCTACAGACTGAATTTCTGAGTCCCTTCCCTTACATGTTGGGTACAAAATTCTGAAACAACCTAAACTTGGAATTCAGGGGATTAATTGATTACAACAGAAGCAATGCCCTCTATATCCGGTTGCAACCAAATAGGACTGTTTCCCTGTCTTCGGTGCTATCTTAGGTGCCTTGCCTTGTCCATACCTACAACAGTATAATTCTATATACTTAAACATTGTTTATTCATAAAATTATCAACAGATGTGATTAATTATGTAATGGTGCAGATGTTACCCCGAGTGCTCTATCATGAGGCAGGATCATTTAAATTTCAAATAGGGGGGCATACAACCCGGTTCTGCTGGCAACCTGTATCCTTCACTTTAGCCATCCTATGAGGAATAGTAGTTCCTGCAGAGGTGGGCACAGGAACCACTGCCCTAATCCATGGGACACAACAAATGACCCAATTAGAAGCAGCAATAGACCAAAACTTAAAGATATTAAAAAATCACCATCACAGCTTTACAAGAATCTTCAACCTCTCTCTCTTAAGTTGTTTTACAGAACAGGCGAGGGTTCGACCTCCTCTTCATGAGAGAAGGGGCCTTTGTCCTACATTGAGGGAAGAATGTTGTTATTATGCCTACCATATTGGAGTTGTAAAAGAATCTATGACTAAATTAAGAAGATGCATTGGAGAGCATCAACAAGAGAGAGAGGCCCAAAAAGGGTGGTTTGAGTCTTGGTTCACAGAGTCCCCCTGGTTAACTACGCTTTTATCAGCCCTGGCCGGTCCATTAATAATCCTCACATTATTGCTAACTGTAGGACCCTGTTTGCTCAACCGTGTAGTTTCCTTTCTCCAAGCTCAAATTGGACAAGTTAAACTTATGGTAATCAGAAATCAATATACCACACTAGCAGACATAAAATGTGACATCCCCAATGATCACTATTATGATTTAATGTAACCAAAAGAAAGTGGGGAATGAAAGGTAAATAAAATAGGTAATTGTCACTTCCAGTTTTACGGTATGCTTAACAAAACACTGTTGATATCTTGAGAACTGTTTGCTAATCTTGTTCCCTGAATGTGCTGTACCAACTGCAAAACTGCAGAATGTACTCCCTCACCCATTTGCACGCAAACTGCCCACTCGCCCTGACACATCAATAATCTTCCCTCCCTGCCCTCTCCAAGGAAAGTATATAAGCTCTGCTTAAGCTGTTCTCAGGGCTCTCTGCTCTATTCAAGGGAGCTCTGAGCCCCAGAATGCTGGACCCCCATAAACTTTTGGCTATTGCATTAGACAGTCCCTGGTAGTCTCTTCCTCCAATGCTCGCCTGACATTTACATTGGTAAAATAATAAGTGTGACCATTGTTTCTGTGTCCAAATGTACAAAATAATATTGGGGGTACAAATAGGTGTACCCTGTGATATGAATATAGAGATAATGCATGAATAGACAATACTGTGAATAAATAATATAATGGGTTCCAAATTTAATAATGGATTCAATTGATATCTGAAAATATACAGGAAATCTTATATTGATACACATACATTTATTCCAACCAGTGATACATCTAAACGTTATATTAGGATTATGGTTTATCATGAAGAGTGTGTGAGTTTTGCTTCAAAACTGATTATGGAAGTTGAAAATAATGTGCTTGGAAAGAAGTCTCATGAAAAGACCAGACAAGAAACCTGGAGGAATCCATGTGTTCTGAAGCAGGAAGTTATTGAAAGTGAAACAAATGCCTATAAGTTTGATAACTTGTGGATGAAATATATATCCTATGATGTGCATAAATTGAAGAAATAGTAATGTACCAGTGTTGAATAAAAATGAACGTCAAAATACACATCATGTCCCATAGTAATCTACGTGCATTGATGTTAAACTGGGTCAGTTACTGTACAAATATTAGTATTTGTATGCAACATTAACTGAAGTTAGTTTTCAGTACTGGAAACAAATATGTATTTCAGGTGGATGAATATTTCTGAGAATAATCTTGTGAAAACTTGATTATAAATCCATATACATGAACATGAATGAATTTAGGGAGTGTATATAAGACACATTTATTTCATATTTTGAAAAATATGGAGATATATATATATATATATATATATATATATATATATATATATATATACAAAAAAACCACACACAGAGACATTAAATAACCAATATATATGCCAATCAAAATTTATCATGAAATATATATCGTCCACAGATGCAAAAATATTTCTTTTACTGAACATGGATTTATGTTTAATGTTGTTCAACTAGGAAGCTCACCCATAGGTTTAATTTTAAGATCCAACAGGGTTTAGGAGGAGTGATCTCTTCTCATAATTTGTATCTGCCAAGTCAGCCACCTCACAAGAATGTACATGTGATACCAGGTAGGATTCTATATGTGCATATAAAAATACATGTTCTGAATAGGCTACAGAGAAAGGGAGACAGAAATTTATATATTTATTAACTTTAAAAACACAAGGAGAACTATTTCAATTAAAAATTAACTAGATTTATAACACCTACCCTTCATAATGCAAATGGCAAGTCCAACTATACACCATGCCTCCTTTGAAATGCTTGTATTTCTATTCTGTTTGGGTTAGTTTTCTCCATCATATTAGGATTAGCAGTCAGAGTCTAGTAGTTTATGAGTTAGTGTCAGGGATTAAGTATTTCGAATGGAAAATTGGAAAATGAATCCAATGTGTATGCATATATGTGCTACACAAAAAATCTTCCCACTCTCATCCACAACAATGCCTTGGCATTAACTTCGCCCCAAGTAAGACACAATTAGAGGAGAAGAGTTAGAAAATCTGTGAATGCATATGTGGAATGGAATATACTCAGGAGTTCACAACCTTGGAAGTGGTAGAGCAGTTTCCAAAAGTAAGGCACATGGTAAACACTCCACAAACATGGAGCTCTGCTGGCCTAAAGACTTCTTGATAAACTGCCTCTGAGGTTGGGCACTTGAAATATATGTTGTTGTCAGTAGCTTTACCTTACTTTCTAGTGAGACCATCAAAGCTGGGTCTGCATCTATGTGACCTGTAGGACATTGTTTCTAATTTTTCAATGAACATGAGGCAGCAGTGCGAATACTCTCTTTGTAGTTAAACTATGGCCACTAGGAGCTAAGTGACTCACCGTGTGAACTGTGAAGCCATTTGGTCCTCCTCCACTTTTCGTGGTTGTTCTTGCTGCTGCCCTGGGACTTTGGAATTTTCTTCATGAAATACAAGGAGTTCAACTGGGACACAGTGCTAGAGGGAGTTCTGTCACGTGTGGAGGTCACGGTCTGCATGTGAATGCACCAACCAGGATTCTATCCCACATGGGTTGCCCCTTTGTCCATAGCAGCCTGATTCTGAACATTGCCTTAAAATCTCGCTAAATAAAATGATGCCTTTACATGGAAGGTTCTGCTGGCTGTACCATGTCAGTCACAAGCCATTTGGAGGCCAATGGCAGATCCACATGGCCCCACCACACATGTTTTATCACACACCTTCACACCGCTGCTCTAGGCCCACTAATTTGCAGGCTCCAACTTACTGGCATCTCTGTTCTACACAATTTTCATGAAACCCAGTCAGTCAAGGCACTGTCTGATACACTCATGATCAGCAATAGGACATCCAAAGATTCTCCAGTGCCACTTGGTCATGGGAATTTCAAAAATTTCATGGTGTTTATCTAGCCATTTTTCGAGGATGAAGTTGGAGCAACTGTGGGTTTCAAAAACCATTAAATGTTGAGGAAGCTCATTTCAATGAAACTCTGGAGAACTCTCATAGGCAAGGCTTCCCAAAGAGTGGACAAAAGGTCACATGAAGCCAGTCCAATTGAAGTCTACAATGTGAGGTACATGTGTGTTTTGACTCTCAACTATGGCTGCCAAGACTTTAAGAAGAAAATCATGGATTATCTTGGCTGAGATTCCCAGTGCTCTGTGGCCTTGATCTAAGTTTATAAGGGCTACTCTCATGCGTGGCCTCCTAAAATCCCAACAAAACTCATGGCAATACTTCTCTGAGGTCAGTTCCAGAACTCAGTCTCTATGGAGATTCACACCAGAGTTCAAGCCCAGATGGACCCAGTGATTTCTTCCAATCGCCACACAAATGACCAAAATTTAAAGAAAAACACTCCCATATGGCCCTAATCTTTTCCACATAGACACTCATCATAAGCTCTAGCTGGAGGTTTCTATGAGGGGCGCTGGACAAGACAGTGTCCAAAATAAGCTCCCTTGCCCATCATTTGCCTAAAGTCAGGGTGGCCTGGAAACCCTTCCTGTGAACCAGGAGTGATCAAATAGGCCTACCATTATTACTGTTCCACTTCTCCAATTTGAGGCCTACTGACTGTGGGGTTTAGATTCTTTATGTGGATTGGGGTTATGAGAAAACCCAAGCACCAATGGTCTACACTCTGAAGGGCTTTGAAAAACTCATTTGACCCAAAGAATTCCTATTCTCACCTTATGGATTTCAGGAAACTTACAGAGGAAGGCGAGAGACTTCATCCATAATTAATGCTCTTTTGGCCATTTTGGTTTTGGATGCACACATGGCATCTTTCTTTAGATCCATCAGGTGCTGAGAATCTAAGCCACAGCCTCACACAGGGCCAACAGGCTGATTCAGACACATCCCTTTCAAAATCAATTACTCAAAGAGGGACAGGTGATGCCCATTCATTTACATTAGAGAACTGTTTTATTCAGGCTTCACAACGGGGTGGCCTTAGGCAAAGACCTTCCTGACATTCAGTGCTATAGAACAATAGGTAAGCAAAAGTCCCAAAGCAGGGTTTCTCCACTGAGACTTTCCTGGTAATCTGAGTTTTCTGAGATTCTCGCCATTCCCTTCAGCTATCCAGTACATGGCCAAGTCACAGAGCTTGGAGGTGATACCTATCTTGGTCACAAAATCATGAGCCTATTCTGGAGAGTGGCCAGAATTCAGGAAGAAAACAGGAACTTAGGAAGATTGCAGGTCTTGCTCACAAATAAGGCAATCCTTTTTCCTTTTATAAATTGGGCAGCGTGAATGTTGGGAAGCTTTCTCCTAGACAGGACATATCCATTGATGCATTTTCTTTTGTAATGTCTACACCCACGGTCACAGTGGGATACACAGACATAGAAACACTTGCCTTGTCAAATGACTTAATAGAAACAGTCCACTCCAAACCAAACAAACCAACTTTCCTACCTATTCTCAGAACATGAGACAAAACCACAAACCCACACTCATTCCCACAAATGCACCTCCTTCCCCCAAGAAGGTCTGTTACTAACTGGCGTGTCCTCTGCCTGGTGAGCCATTCTTTGTTCACCCGAAATGGCCTGTCTATTCTCAAATCTGGACTCCTTGGCTCACTCTGTGAAGTTGTCAGGAGCCAGCTTTGAGCCGCCACTAACTGCTTTCTCAGGAAAGACACCTCTTCAGATTTTTTCTGGCATTTGGCCATCTTCACATCTGTCGGTACCAAGAAAGACTGACTCTTTCCATGATAAATCCAAACAAGTGAGATCTCTGTGACTGTTACTGGGCCTGGCCCTGGGTGCCTGGTTTCCAGGATCCCAAGTTCAGAGAGTTCCATCACAAAGAAGTGAGGTAAGTCCCTTCCTTCATGAACTGAATGAGCTCACAGCCTTGGCAAACACTTTGTCCTAACAGTTTCTTCCTAGGGTCCCATGAGATGGAGGCTGCTCCTACTTCCTGTGACACTTTCACAAGTTAGAATGGTATATCAACCATAGGTACTGGGGGAGAGATCTCCACACAGGCTTGGTTTGGTCCATTTTGTCTACATTAAAATGCGAGAGGCTTATTCAGACACATCTCTTCATCCTGACCAGGTTGTTTGCCATGGAAAATGACTTTTGCTCTCTCAGGTCCTTCATAGCATTCTATATCTTCTTCAGGGATAATTTCTGCATGGATCTTTGAGATTCTCAGCAGGTGGAAGATCCCCTATATTCCTGTATTGTAAGACCAACTCTATCCATGCACTGCTGTAAAGTTAGATTGAGGGAACAGTGTATGGTTAGTGTTAATATCATGTTCTATTTGGGTTAGGAATCATTTTGCTGGATGAATAATGGTATTGGGAACCTGAGATATTTACAAGAATATATAGGTGAAATATAAGTATGGAAACAGAAATCTAGGGAAGACTTGAAGCCAAGTAGGACATTGGGCCCTTGAGTAGCATAATTTGCTTTGAATTATATTCTGCACAGACGTCTCAGATAAATCGATATACAAAGAAATAGGATCTTATACACTGGATGATTGAAAAACATACAGAATATCCAATAAAAAAGGGATAGTCTGTAGGATTAGCAAGATAGTCAGTAGGTTTAGAAAGAAGAGTGAGTATAGGATTTGTACTAAAAGTTCTTTACAAATAAGGTTTCGGGTAGAGAGTGAATGTAAATGTCAGCACATGTGAAGAGTCATTCACAATGATGAATTGGGGAAAATATGTAGGAAAGCAGATATAAATAGAGACATTAGGAAGTCAGTAAAAGTATAAAGTGTGTAATTTGTTTAGACATTTTCAACGGTTTGAGTCTGAATATATAATCTTAGGCAGAAACTAATATGTTGTCACAAATTGGATTGACTTTTGAGAGCATTAGGTAACAAGGACATGGATGTTTTTATTAATCCATGCTCACTTTTTATTTAGGCTTTGGTAAAATCATAAGTGTGACCTTTGCATTTTGTGTCCAGAATATTATTGTGATAAAATGTATATGTAGATCAGGTGACATGAGTATTTCTTCCACCATTTCTGTAGCAATATTTTGTAGACGTATAAATTACTATTGAGGGTACAAATAGGTGTACCCTGTGTCTATGAATATGCAGATAATGCATGAATAAACCATACTGTGTGTAAATAATATAAGTGGTTCCACTTTAAATAATGGATTGAATTGATATCTGAAAATATAAAAGAAATCTCATATTGATATACAATCATTCGCTGCAACCAGTTATACATCTAATGGTAATATTATGGTTGTGGTTTATCCTGAAAGGTGTGCGAGTTTTGTTTCAAAAGTGATTATGGAAATCAAAAATAATGTGTTTGGAAAGAAGTCTCATGAAAAGAATAGTCAAGAAACCTGTAAGAATACATGTGTTTTCAAGCAAGAAGTGATTGAACATTATATATCATACTATATATAATGTGCATAAACTGAAGAAATAGTAATGTACCAGTGTTGAATAAATATGAACATCAAAATACACATCATGTCCCATAGGAATCTACTTGCATTGATGTTAATCTGGGTCAGTTACTGTAGAAATATTAGGATTTTTATGCACCATTCACTGAAGTTACTTTTCAGTACTAGGAAAAAAGTATGTATTTAAGTTGGATGAGTAATTCTGAGAATAATCTTGTGAAAATTTGATTATAAATCCACATAAAACACAAAACATAATAAACACAAAAGTCACATGGACCTTAAAATGTAGCAATATATATGCCAATTTAAATCCATCTTGAAATATATATCATCCACTGATGCAAAACTATTTATTTAATGAACTTGGATTTATGTATAATGTTGTTCAGCTAGGAAGCTGCCCCATAGATTGAATTTTCTGTTCCAACAGTGTTTAGGTAGTGATCTCCTAAATGTGTATGCAAATATGTGCTACACAAAAATCTTCCCACTCTCATCCAGAACAATGCCTTGATATTACCTTCACCCCAAGTAAGACACAGTGGGAGGACAAGAGTTAGAAAATCTGTGAATACATATCTGGAATGTAAAATGGTTAGGAGTTCACAACCTTGCCGGTTGTAGAGGAGTTTCCAAAAGTAAAGAACAGGCTTGATAGACCCAACCTGATCTTTTATTAGAATTGGGAGCCATCTTGACAGAAAGCCGTGAAAAGATAATTTGGGCTTTACTATAAATTACTGCAAATTCTGAACCTGCTTGGAAAGCCTGCCCGTGCCTTGAACTCATCCATGCCTGGCTCTCTGACCAGATAACAGTGCTCTCTGAAACATTAGTGACACCTAATAAATATTGGCCTCCCCAGCCCAGACAACGACCCTCTCTGAGTCTCTAATGGTCCTCATAATTTCTGATGTTGGGGCCAGCAAAAAAAATGTAAACTACCATTAGTGTGATGCTTTCAATGTTCTGTTATCTGTAACCCTCTTTTTGTGTAACTTTCTGGGCTATATAGCTGGGCTGTAGGAAAGGTGGTGTTGCTGTCTTGTTCCCGCCATTTTGGGAGGGAGAGGCAGCCTGGCCGGTTTTAATAATAAGCTTGCCTTAATTTGATTTTAATTGGAGTCAGTGGTCTTTTCTTGCATCCTAGTCCAACATTTTGGAGTTCCCCAGTGAGATGACCCTGCCCGACCAGATCACAAGACCAGACTGCTGAAAATTCTGAAGGCTGGCGTTCCCTCCAGGGCTACGGGCCGGGGAGCCACTCTAGGGGGGTGCACAACTTGAGATGTTCCAAGGCCTTGGAGTGAGCCGTCGGTCTGGGGAGCACTGCAGTGAACCACCGCACTGAAACTATTAGCAAGCACCTGGTGGAGGAGGCCTCCATAGGTAAGTGGCACCTTGATAACATCTTATATCTGGTTAAGGGAGATCTCTTCTAATGATAGAGAGGTGGCCTGGGGAGGCTCACATACACTCCTGTCCAGGACAGTAATGAGATTCGTTCTGTCCTCTGTTCCGTTCTGTAGGGAATTCCTCTGGAAGGTTAGAGAGGTGCCGAGGGACACGCACACGCTCCTCCCCCAGAGCTTTAGCAAGACGTTGAATTGCTCCTCTGTTTTTCTGTTTTGGCACCGGGATTCTGTTTTGTGTGTGTGTGTGTGTGTGTGTGTGTGTGTGTGTGTGTTTTGTTCTGTATTCTATATGTTTTTTGTTTGTTTGTTTTTGTGCATTTTGTTTTGTGATTTCTGTGATAAAATCTTAAGGATATTGAACGTGAAAATGGGTAACAAAGCATGTAAGCCTGACACTCCTTTGGACTGTGTTTTAAGGAACTTTGATGAACTTTACCACCATTTGTTAAGCAGAATGAGAGAAGCCCGTAGCTGGCTGCCTGGAGCACACCCAGTGCAAATGGCAATGCCTGATGGGGAATGAAGAACTGAGTATCTCCCAGCATCTGCCGAAGCCCTGTTGCTTCAGGGAATTCCCTCCTTCGTTCCCTGCACTGTAAGGATAATGCTACCTCTGTCTTCTTAAAAAAAGAGAAAAAAAAGGGGGGACACTAAATGCAGTAAAGTCACCATGGAGACACTTTATTTTACATTTCAGGTTGCTCCTCTGTGCAAACATTTGGTCCCCTTCTGGGGACATCTGTGGTGCCACTGCGGAAGGAGATTTTTCTATTTGCTCTGTTTTAAAGGGTTCTGTCTGTCAGCCATTGTCTGGAGTTCATTTCTGTCTGTCTTGTGCCTTTTTTCTGGCCCTTTATGACATGTGCAATAATGTGTTAATATTATAAATTGTTTCTTGGAAATGATCTTAGCTGAATGTGTGTCTAAATGATGATGTTTCATTGTACCAATCTGGTATCTGAATGGGTTTTTGAAGCATTCCACAATCTTGCAGTTAAAAGTCGGGTTTAGGTAATTGTTTAGTTTATGGTTTCAGATAATTGATGCCAGAGAACTTAAATACTTAGGATGGAAAACTAAAGAACTCTACTTCCAAGTTGGCAAGTAACTTCCCAATCATTCAGTCTTTTTTTTCACCAATTTTAAATTAGGTAGCCTGGGAAAATGTCACTGTGTGTACCAGTGCATTAATTTGGACAAGGATACTAAATCATAGTATGATATCTCTTGACAAAACAACTTGTAAAGATATAAAATTTTGTGAATTGTATCTTAAGCTTGTATCATAATTTTCAACATCCTAACCTGAAAATTATGGTTAAAATACCTTAGGCCTAAGGTTTCTGCTCAGAATAGCCATTTTTCCTGCTTCTTCCAGAACTCAGCCAGGACTTATTTTGAAATGCAAATGAAAGAAGCCTGTAAGCTTAGTAGGAGACTTATTTGAGGCCTAAGGAAAAAAAAAATGGTAAATTGTATGGTATTTACTAATTACAGGCCAGTCATTTTTTCTAGGACTCATAATTTTTTCCTTAGATTCTTTATTTATTTTTTGAGCTCATGATATTGCTCCTACAGACCTAGGTTAATGTTTTTCTGATCAGTAATATCTTTGACCAAATGTGGAATTTTTAAATCATTGCAATGGAGATTTCACCTGTGAAAAGCTACAAGGCCTTCACTTTTATTATGTGTGCACAATTTGTTATGTGTTGTATGTCTATATATATATATATATACATATGTCTGTATATCATATATATGATACACAAATTAACATATATAAGGAGCACTCATATTAAAAAGGACTCATGAAAACAATTTTAAAAAGTGGATCCAAAGATCTTTAATTCACGTGATTTAAATGTTTCAATTCAAATTGGGTAAACAGATAAATATAAATGTCTTTAAATTTAAGCTTACAAGTTTTTCTAGGTTTTCAAAAATCTAATAAAGTATTAATGTCTACAAAAGGTCTAATATGCCTTTGTTCCAGGACTTTTCTTTCGATCAAAAAAAATGGTTTACACTGTTCAAAACATTTGTCTAATATTTTGATAAATAAGTAAAGTAAATTTGATATGGGATTACTCATTCATGAGTACTTTTGTTTGATATCTGATTGATATACGAAGGTCTGTATAAGTTTGTACTAAAGACTGTATAAAATTGTAAAAATCAGTCATGTGTTAAAGAGACAAATATTTCTTAAACATAAGTTTACCCATAACATTTAGTTTATTAAGATTTAAATTTTCTAGAGCAAGCAACCATAAAAATTAAACAACTGTTTAAAAAAGAACTGTTATTTTAGAGCACTGTGCTGCCATTTCTTTAAAAGCTAAACTTGGTTAATGTAGAAACATCAATGTAATTGTGATGCTATTAATGTGCTCATATCTTCCAGTTATACAACTCTATACGATAAAAACTTTAAAAGAGCATTATATCAAGCAGGTGTTCTGAAGTTGTATGGTAAATAAAATATATATTGGGGATTTATTTACCTGTTATCGATAATATATGTAAAGTTTTATGTTACTTTTTACATTGTGGAACAATTTAAATGTATTTTTAAGTTAATGAGACCCTAATCTATGTAAAGGTTAAAATCTTTCAGTCGTACTTTAATTCATGTTTTAAATATGATATCATATGGTGTGAGCTAATGTTCATGCAACCTCAAACAATTTATGTAAACTTTGTAAAATGATATTTAAAAAACAAAGATCAGCTTTAGAACTAAAGCATTTAAGATTTATAAGGAGCCCTGCTTACCTGAGATAAGACTCTGTGTCCCATCTTACTACATGTGAGAAAGACTACAAAAGCAGTAGGTCAGATTTTATTTCATTTAAAGTTATGTTCAAATTTTTTTCTTCTGTCAAGATTACTAGGATCTCAAAAAGGTGATATAATATATAACTCACCCAAAAAATTCAGGGTAGCTATTACATGAACTAAGTATTTTTACTCTTGTTAAAAAAAATTTATTTTTTAATTTTTTTATAAGTGATCTAAAGATTCCTTGTTGGTGTTTTACAGAAGTGTTGCTTTAAGAACACAACATGGGTTAATTTAAGATAATAAGTCATCAACTACAAGACAGACAGAATAATAAGATCCCAATTAATAAAATATAAATAATTATAAACTTATAGACATTAAAGCGCAGTACTCTTAATATATGGCTGTTAAAATTTATTTGCTGGTTGTTTCAGATTAGGATTGAAAATTAAAGTTAAATGAAAAGGGCCAAAAAACCAATATTTGACTCTTGCCCTCTGAGTCAGTCTGAATCCAGGGAACAGGGGACTTCTCTATGAGCTTTGCAACTCTGGGCCACATAACCTCCCGATCAGGGAGATTAATGAGACCACTGGAGAACAGAAAGCCAATCAGTGCATTTGCTACAAAGAGGAGAGTCATCAGGAAAGGGAGACATCCCTGATGCTTCTGAGGGAAGCCACATGGTCAAGCAAGACCTGGACCTACCTAGCTCAAATTGCACTAGCAGAACTGAGAAGCTGCTCTCAAGTTTCCCAAGGAATGACTCCCATGAAAGCTCAGCTGACTGCTAACAATAGATAGAAACAAAATTCAGTTTGACTGCTTCATCTTAAACACTTAGCAAAGACAGTTAAAACCAAAATACAGCCATTCCTGGGCATTTTATATAATAATAATAATAATAATAATAATAATAATAATAATAATAATATTTTAAGGTATACACTTTATGTTAGCCTCCCCAAATAAGTAAAACTGTTGGCTAAAAGAAGGATTCTCAGACAGGAATGCCTGATAACTACAAAAAGAGACTATCAAGAGGAGCTGCCAGAGGCAGAAGTTTTTAGTTTAAGGCTTACAGATATTCCTAACCTACACAGGTAGGCTTGGTGTTTGCTACTACGATTATCCAGCCCTGAGTAACAGAATTAAATGTTTCTCTATTAGACACACAGGTCATACTAGTAAAAGGATTTTGCAAAATCAGATGACATTAAATTATTAAACTGTATATTATGGGGAGAGACAACTGTAACACTAAAAGTTAAATATTAAGTTGACAGTCCTGATAATTGGGGATATTAAAGACTGGTGAGGGTACTTCATACAGTGACATGATCCAGCTACTGCAACATTTTTTCAATACTCATGTTTTTTGTTTCTCTCATAGAAGAACCCATCCCCAGATGACTTTACAACCTGTTCTTCCTCAACAAGACTTCAAAAAGAACTGACTTCTAAAAGGAAACTCATATCCCTCAACTGACTTCAAAAAGGCAACTCATGTCCCTCATGCTATGCACACTCATGTCACCCTCTCTCAGCTGAGAAGAAGCCAAAATGAGAGACGACTCTCTACTTACACCAATGGAGCCAAAAATAAACAGACTATCAATATAAGTAATTAATTAAGTCAGGTAATATCAGGGAGACTGGTTTTTGGTGAGTTCTAAGAATTTGGAGACTGTTAACTGAGGGATTAAAATTTCCTCAGTGCTTTTCCCCTAACCTATCAAGGATTACAAAGGGACACATAAGAAAAGGGGGGAATGATAGACACAACCTTATCTTTTATTAAAATTGGGAGCCATCTTGCAACAAAGCCATGAAAAAATCATTTTGGCTTTACTGTAAATTACTGCAAATTCTTAACCTGCTTGGAATGACTGCCCGTGCCTTGAACTCACCCGTGCATGGCTCTCTGACCAGATAGCAGCCCTCTCTAAAACTTTGTCACACCTGATAAATATTGGCCTTCTGTGGCAAGACAATGACCCTCTCTGAGGCTCTAATGGTCCTCATAAATTTTGATGTTGGGGCTAGCAAAAAAAAAAAATGTAAACTCCCATTAGTGTGATGCTTGTCAGAGTTCTGTTATCTGTTACCCCATTTTTGTGTAACTTTCTAGGCTACAAACCTGGGCTGTAGTAAAGGTGGGTTTGCTCTCTTGTTCTCGCAATTTTGGGAGGGAGAGGCAGCCCAGCCAGTGGAAATAATAAGCTGACTTTAATTTGATTTTAATTGGAGTCAGTGTTCTTTTCTTACATCCTGGTCTTAGAGGTAAACACTCCACAAACATAGAGCTCAGCTGGCCTAAAGACTTCTTGAGAAACTGCCTCTGAGGATGGGTACTTTAAATATATTTTGTTGTCAGAAGGTTTATCTTCTTTTCTAGTGAGACGATCAAAGCTGGGTCTGCATCTATGTGAATGGAGAGCATGTTTTTTTATTTTCCAATGAACATGAGGCAGCAGTGCTGAATTCTCTCTTGGTAGGTAAACTATGGCCACTGGGGGCTAAGTGTCTCCCCGTGTGGACTGTGAAGCCATTTGATCATCCTCCATTTTTGTGGTGTTTTTTGGTGCTGCACCGGGAGTTTGGTATTTGCTTCACGAAATACAAGGAGTTCAACTGGGACACAGTGCTGGAGGGAGTTCTGTCATGTGTGGTGGGTCAGGAACTGCAGGAGAATGCACCAACCAGGCTTCTATTTCACATAGCTTTTTCCTTGACCATACCAACCTGATTCTGAACATTTCCTTGAAACCTCTCCATATAATAATATGCCTTTACATGTAAGGTTCTGCTGGATGCACCATGGCAGCCAAAAGGCATTTTGAAGTCAATTGGAAATTCACACGGCCCCACCTCAGATATTTTATCACACACCTGCACACCACTGCTCTGGGCCCACTACTCAGCAGTCTCAACTTACTGGCATCTCTGTTCTTCACCATTTTCTTGAAACCTAGTCAATCACAGCACTGTCTGGTACACTCATGATCAGCAACAGGAGATCCAAAGGTTCTCCAGTGCCACCTGGTCATGGGAGTTTCAAAAATTTCAGGGTATTTATCTAGCCACTTTTCAAGGATGAAGTTGGAGAAACTGTGGGTTTCAATTTATTCAGGAACCAATTAATGTTGAGGAACCTCATTTCAATGAATGCTCTGGGGAACTCTCAAAGGCAAGGCTTCCCAAAGAGTAGCCAAACGATCACATGAAGCCCAGCCCATTGAGGTCTACAATGTGAGGTCCATGTGTGTTTTGACTCTCAACTATGCCTGTCAAGTCTTTCAGAAAAAAATCATGTGATATCCTGGCTGAGATTCCCAGTGATCAGTCAAAAGCCACCCTTGGCCTAGATTTCAGTTTCCAAGGGCGACTCTCATGCGTGGCCTTCTAAAATCGCAACACAATTCATGACAATACTTCTCTGAGGTCAGTTCCAGAACTCAGTCTCTTAGGGGAATCATACCAAAGTTCCAGCCCTGGTGGATCCAGTCATTTCTTCCAACCGCTACACAAATGAACACAATTAAAACCAAAACACTCCCACATGGTCCTCACCTTCTTCCATATAGACACTCATTATAACCTCTGGCTAGAGGTTTCCATGAGGGGCGCAGCACAAGACAGTATCCAAAACAAGCTCCCTTGTCCCTTATTTGCTTAATGTCAGCTAGGCCTGGACACCATTCCTGTAAACCAGGAGTGATAAAATAAGCCTGGCATTAATACTGCTCTGCTTCTCCAAATTGAGGCCCACTGACTGTCAGGTATAGATTCTTTATGTGATTTGGAGTAATGAAAAAACCCAAGCTCATATGGGCTAGCCTCTGCAGGGCTTTGAAGAACTCATTTGACACAAAGGATCCCTATTCTCACTTGATGGAGATCAGAAACCTATCAGGGTAAGGCAAGATACTTCATACACAATGTCTGATCTTTTTGCCATTTTGGTTTTGGAAGCACACATGGGATCTTTCTTTAGTTCCATCAGGTGCTGAGAATCTAAGCCACTGCCTCACACAGGGCCAAGTGGCTGATTCAGACACATCCCTTTCCAAAGCAATTAA
The DNA here is from genome assembly GCF_048772815.1 of Callospermophilus lateralis. Lineage (NCBI taxonomy): Eukaryota > Metazoa > Chordata > Mammalia > Rodentia > Sciuridae > Callospermophilus > Callospermophilus lateralis. The sequence goes on from NW_027513394.1 coordinate 670,067, forward strand.
GCAAAGATACACAGGTGATGCCCATTCATTTCCATTTGAAAACAGTTTTCTTCAGGCTTCACAAATTGGTGGCCTGAGGCAAAGACCTTCCTGACACTCAGAGCAACAGAAAAATAGGTAAGCAAAAGGCCCAAAACAGGGTTTCTCTACTGAGACTTTCTTTGTCACACTGATATCTGAGTTTTCTGAGATGCTTGCTATTCCCTTCAGCTATCCAGTATATGGCAATGTCACAGAGCTTGGAGGTGGTACATATCTTGGACACAAAACCATGAGCCTACTCTGGAGAGTGGCCAGAATTCAGGAAGAAAACAGGAACTTCGGAGGATAGTAGGTGTTGCTCGTCCCTAAAGCAACCTGCAGTCCACTCATAAATTGGGCAGGATGAATGTTGGCAAGCTTTCTACTATACAGGACACATCCTTTGATGCATTATCTTTTATAATGTCTACAACCACGGACACAGTGGGATACACAGGCATACAAACAATCGCCTTGTCAAATGACTTACTATAAACAGTCCACTCCAAAGCAAACAAACCACCTTTCTTACCTATTCTCGGAACATGAGACTAAACCACAAAATCACAACCACACCCACAACGACAACTCCTTTATTCAAGTAGGTCTGTGACTAATTGGAATGTACTCTGACTGATGGGCCACACTATGTTTCCTTGAAATGGCCTGTCCTTCTCAGATATGGTCTCCTTGGCCAACACTGTGAAATTTTCAGGAGCCAGTGGTGAGCCACTACCTGCTTTCTCAGGAAATTTCCCTTTTCAGAGCTCTCCTGGCATTTGGCAATCCTCACATCAGTAGGTACCAAGGAAGACTTACTCTGTCCTTGGTTATTCCAAACAACTGAGCCCACTGGGAAAGAAACTGGGACTGACTCTGGGTGCCTGGCTTCCTGGATCCCAAGTTCAGAGAGATCCGTCATCAAGGAAGAGAGGTAGGTCACTTCATTCAGGAAGTGAATGAGGCTACTGCCGTGGCAACCACTTTGTCCTAACAATTGCTTTCAAGGGTCCCATGAGATGGAGGCTGCCCCTACCTCATGTGACACTTTCACAAGTTAGAATGGTATATCAACCATTGGCACCTGGGAACAGCTCTCCACACAGGCCTGGTTTGGTCCATCTTCTTTACATTAAGAAGAGAGAAGCTGATTCAGACACAACCCTTCATCCTGACCAGGTTGTTTGCCATGGAGGATGACTTTTGCTCTCTTAGGTCCTCCATAGCTGCTTACAACTTCTCCAGGAATCATTTCTGCACGGACCTTTGAGTTTCTCAGCATGTTTAAGATCCCCTATATTCCTGTATTGTAAGACCAACTCTATCCCTGCTCTTCTGTAAAGTTAAATTGACTGAACAGTGTATGGTTAGGTTAACTAACAGGTTCGATTTGGATTAGGAATCTTTCTGTGGGATGAATAATGGTATTGGGAAACTGCGATATTTACAAGAATATATAGGTGAAATATAAGTATGAAAACAGAAATCTAGCTAAGATTTGAAGCCCAAAAGGGCATTGGGCCTTTGATTGGGATACGTAGCTTTGAATTACGTTCTGCACTGATGTGTCAGATAAATCGATATACAATGGCTTAGGTCCTTGTACCATGGATGATTAAATGAAGAAGAGAACTTCCAGTCAAAAGGGATAGTCGGTAGGATTCGAAAGATTATCGGTAGGTTTAGAAAGAAGAGTGAGTATAGGATTTGGACCAAATGTTGTTTAGCAATAGGGTTTCCGGTAGACAGTGAATGTTAATGTCAGCACAAGTGAAGAGACAGTCACAATGATGAACTGGGGAAAATAGTTAGGAAAGCTGATATCAATAGAGACATTACGAAATGAGGCAAAGTATAAGTGAGTGATTGGATTAGATATTTTCAACAGGGTTGAGTTTGACTATATAATCTTAGAAAGAAACAAATATGTTGTGACCAATAGGATTGACATTTGACAGCATTAGGCAACATGGACATGGATGTTTAGTAATCCATGCTCACTTTTCATTTAGTCTTTGCTACAATCTTAAGTGTGACCTTTGCTTTTTTTGTCCAGAATATTACTGTGTTAAAACGTATATGTAGATCAGGTGACATGACTATTTCTTCCACCATTTCTGGCAGCAACATATTCAAGATATATAAATTAGTAATGGGGGTAAAAAGAGGTGTACCCTTTGTCTGTGCATATAGAGATAATGCATGAATAGACCATACTGTGAATAAATAATATATCTGGTTCCGACTTTAAATAATGGATTGAAATTGTATCTGAAAAAATACAAGAAATCTTATATTGACATACAAACATTCATTCCAACCAGTTTTATATCTAATGGCCACATTAAGGTAATGGTTTATCATGAAGGCTGTGTGAGTTTTGCTTCAAAAGTGATTATGAAATCGAAAATAATGTGTTTGGAAAGAAGTCTCATGAAAAGACCAGTCAAGAAAACTGGAGGAATACATGTTTTATGAAGCAGGAAGTGATTGTGAAACAAATGCGTATAAATTTGTGAACTTGTGGATGAAATATATATATCCTATGATTTGTAAAAACTGAAGAAATAGTAATGTACCAGTGTTGAATGAAAATAAACGTCAGAATACACATCATGTCCCATACGAATCTACTTGATTGATGTTAATCTGGGTCAGTTACTGTACAAATATAAGGATTTGTAAGCACCATTTACTGAAGTTAGTTTTCAGAACTACGAAACAAATGTGTATTTCAGGTGGATGAATATTTCTGAGAATAATTTTGTGAAAAGTTGATTATAAATCCACATTTTTTAACATGAATGAATTTAGGGAGTGTATTTAAGATACATAAATTTCATATTTTAAAAATCAGGACAGTGTATATATATATATATATATATATATATATATATATATATATATATATATATATATATTCATAAATATATATATATGTGTATATACATATATATGTGTATATATATATACACACACACACACACACACACACACACACAACACACACACACAGACATTAAAATGTAGGAATATATACGCCAATCGAAATTCATCATAAAATATATAGCATCCACAGATGCAAAAATATTTATTTTACTGAACAAGGATTTATGTATAATGGTGTTCTACTAGGAAGCTCACCCATAGTTTGAATTTTCAGTTCCAACAGAGTTTAGAGGAGTGATCACTTCTCACAAGTTGTATCTGCCAAGTCAGTCACCTCACAAAAATGAACGTGTGATACCAGGTAGGATTTTATATAAGCATATAAAAATACATGTGCTGAATAGGCTACAGAGAAAGGCAGACAGGAATTTACTTATTTGTTAACTTTAACAACACATGGAGAACTATTTCAATTAAAAATTGACTAGATTTATAACACGTACCATTTATCATGCAAACGGCAAGTCCAACTATACCCCATCCCTCCTCTGAACTGCTTGTATTTCTATTCTGTTTGGGTTGTTTTTCTCCATCATATTTGGATTAGTAGACAGAGTATAGTAGGGTATGGGTTATTGTCAGGGATTCAGTATTTTCAATGGAATATAGGAAAATGAATCCAATGTGTATAAAAATATATGCTACACAATTTTCTTCCCACTCTCATCCAGAACAATGGCTTTACATTACCTTCACCCCAAGTAAGACACAATTAGAGTAGAAGAGTTTGAAAATCCGTGAATGCATATCTGGGTTGGAAACAGTACTAAGAAACAAATACGTATTTCAGGTGGATGAATATTTCTGAGAATAATCTTGTGAAAAGTTGATTATAAATCCACAACATAAATATGAATGAATTTAGGAAGTGTGTAATAAGAAACATATTTCATAATTTGAAAAATCTTGAGAGTGTATCTATCTATCTATCTATATATATATATAAATATATATATATATATTTATATACACACACAGAGAGAGACATTAAAAATTGCAATATATATGCCAAACGAAATTCACCATGAAATGTATATCATCCACAGATCCAAATATATTCATTTTACTGAACATGGATTTATGTATAATGTTGTTCAACTAGGAAGCTCACTCACATTTGAATTATCAGTTCAAGCAGCGTTTAGGAGGAGTGATCTCTTCTTCCAATTTGTATCTGCCAAGTCAGCCACCTCACAAGAATGTACGTGTGGTACCAGGTAGGAGTCTATATGTGCATATAAAAATACATGTGCTGAATAGGCTACAGAGAAAGGGGGACAGGAATTCACTTATTTGTTAACTTTAAAAACGCATGGAGAACTATTTCAACAAATAATTGACTAGATTTATAACTGCTACACTATACCATGCAAAAGGCAACTCCAACTATAAAACATACCTCCTCTAAACTGCTTGTATTTCTATTCTGTTTGTGTTATTTTTCTCCATTATATTAGGATTAGTAGTCAGAGTCTAATAGGGTATATGTTAGTTTCAAGGATTCAGCATTTCTAATGGAAAATAGGAAATTGAATCCAATGTCTATGCAAATATGTGCTACACAAAAATCTTCCCACTTTCATGCAGAACAATGCCTTGACATTACATTCTCCACAAGTAAGACACAATTAGAGGATAAGAGTTAGAAAATCTGTGAATATATATCTGGAATGGAAAATACTCAGGAGTTTACAACTTTGGAGGTGGTAGAGAAGATTCTAAAAGTAAGGGACAGGATAAAAATTCCACAAACATGTAGCTCTGCTGGCCTAAATACTTTTTGAGAAACTGCCTCTAAGGGTAAGCACTTGAAATATTTGATGTTGTGAGGAGATTTAGTTCCTTTGCAGAGAGACCATCAAAGCTGGGTCTGCATCTATGTTACTTGGAGGACATGGTTTCTTATTATCCAATGAACATGAGGCAGCAGTGTTGAATTCTCTCTTTGTAGGTAAACTATGGACACTGGGGTCTAAGTGTCTTTCAGTGTGGACTGTGAAGCCAATTGGTCATCCTCCACTTTTTGTGGTGTTTCTCGCTCTTCCACTGGGAGTTTGGTATTTGCTTCAAGAAATACAAGGAGTTAAAATGGGACAGAGTGGTGGAGGGAGTTCTTTAAGGTTTGGTGAGTCAGGGTCTTCAGGAGAATGCACCAACCAAGGTTCTATCCCATGTAGATTGCCCCCTTGAGAATAGCAACATGATTCTGAACATTGCAGTGAATCCTCTCCATATAACAAGATGCCTTTACATATATGGGTCTGCTGGCTGCACCATGTCAGTCACAAGCCATTAGGAAGCCATGGCTGATCCACATGGCCGCAACACAGATGTTTTATCACACAATTGCATACCACTGCTCTAGGCCCACTACTCTCCAGGCTCCAACTTACTGGCATATCTGTTCTACACCATTTTCATGAAACAATTCAATCAATGCAGTGTCTGGTATACTCAGGATCAGAAACAGGACATCCAAAGTATTTCCAGTGCCAGCTGATCATGAAAATACCAAAAATTTCATGGTAATTTTCAAGCCATTTCTCACGGATGAAGTTTGAGGCTCTGAGGGATTCAATTAATTCAGGAACCATTAAATGGTGAAGAAGCTAATTTCAAAGAAAGCTCTGGAGCACTCTCACAGGCAAGGTTTCCCTAAGGGTGGCCAAAATGTCACATGAAGCCAGGCCCATTGAGATCTACAATGTGAGGTCCATGTGTGTTTTAAACTCAAATATGGCTGCCAAGTCTTTAATAAAAATTGTATGTAATATCCGGGCTGAAATTCCCAGTGTTCTGTGGAAATCCAACCTGGGCCTAGATCTCAGGTTCCAAGGGCGACTCTCATGTGTGGCCTCCTAAAATCCCAACACAATTCATGGCAATACTTCTCTGAGGTCAGTTCAAGAACTCAGTCTCTAATGGGAATCACACCAGAGTTCAAGCAAAGTGAAACAGTCATCTCTCCAACCGCCACACAAATGACCACAATTAAAACCAACACACTCCCACATGGTCCTCATCTTCTTCCATATAGACACTCCTTATAACGTCTGGCTGGAGTTTTCAATGAGGTCCACAGCCCAAGTCAGTGTCCAAATTAAGGTTCTGTTCCCCTCATTTGTCTAACATCAAGGTGGCCTGGACACACTTCCTGTAAACCAGGAGTGATCAAATAGGCCTGCCATTAATACTGCTCGGGTTTTTCAATTTGAGGCCTTCTGACTCTGTGGTTTAGATTCTTTGTGTGAATTTGAGTCATGAGAAAACCCAAGCCCCTCTGCAGAGATTTGAAGAACTCATTTGGCCCAAAGGATTCCTATTCTCACTTGATGGAAGTCAGGATCCTAACAGAGGAAGGTAAAAGAATTCATTCACAATGAGTGAATATTTGCCATTTTGGTTTTGAATGCACACATGGGTTCTTTCTTTTGATCTATCAGGTGCTGAGAATCTAAGCCACAGCCTCACACAGGGCTAAGAGGCTGATTCAGACACATCTTTTTCCAAAGCAATTAAGCAAAGAGACACAGGTGATGCCCTTCATTTCCATTTGAAAAATGTTTTCCTCAGGCTTCCCAAAGGGGTGGCCAGAGGCAAAGACATCCTGAGATTCAGGGCAACAGAACAATAGGTTAGCAAAAGGCCCAAAGCAGGGTTTCTCCACTGAGACTTTCCTGGTCACACTGATATCTGAGTTTTCTGAGATGCTGGCCATTCCCTTCAGATATCCAGTACATGGCCATGTGACAGAGATTGGAGGTAGTACATATCTTGGACACAAACCCAAGAGCCTATTCTGAAGAGTTGTCAGAATTCAGAAAGAAAACAGGGACTTAAAAAGGTAGTAGGTGTTGCCTATCGATATGGAAACCACACTCCATTCATTAATTGGGCAGGATGAATGCTGGGAAGCTTTCTACAAGAGAGGACACATGCATTGATGCATTCTCTTTTCTAATGTATACAACCACGGACACAGTGGGATACACAGACATAGAAACACTCACCTTGTAAAACGACTTACTAGAAACAGTTCACTCCAAACCAAAAAACCTCCTTTCCTACCTATTCTCAGAACAGAGACAAAACCACACACCCACACTCAAAAAGACACCTCCTTCCCCCAAGTAGGGCTGTGATTATCCGGAGTGTCCTCTGACAGGTTTGCCATACTATGTTCTCCAGTAATGGTCTGTCCTGTCTCAGATCTGGTCTCCTTGTCCAACTCTGTGAAGCAGTCAGGAGCCAGCGGTGAGCCACTACCTGCTTAGTCAGGAAAGGCCCCTGTTCAGATATTTCCTGGCATTTGGCCATGCTCACATCAGTCAGTACCAAGAAGACTGACTCTGTCTTGGTGATTCCAAACAAATGAGACCACTTGGACTGGGACTGGGACTGGCTCTGGTGCTTGGTTTTCTCAGTCCCAAGTTCAGAAATTTCCATCAACAAGGAAGTGAGGTAGGTCACTTCTTTCAAGAACTGAATGAGGTCACTGCCTTGGCAACCACTTTGTCCTAACAGTTGCTTCCAAGGGTCCCATGAGATGGAGGCTGCCCCTACTTCCTTTGACACTTTCACAACTTAGAATGGTATATCAACCTTAGGCACCCGGAAACAGCTCTCCACACAAGCCTGGTTTGGTCCATCTTCTCTACATTAAGAAGAGAGAGGCTGATTCAGACACAACCCTTCATCGTAACCAGGTTGTTTGCCATGGAACATGACTTTTTGTCTCTCAGATCCTTCATTGCTGCCTACATCTTCTTCAGTGATCATTTCTGCATGGACCTTTGAGGTTCTTAACAGGTGGAGGATCCCCTACATTCCTGTATTGTAAGAATAATCTGTCTCTGCTCTTCTGTAAAGTTAGATTGAGTGAACAGTGTATGGTTAGGGTTAATTTATGTTCAATTTGGGTTAGGAATCATTCTGCTGGATGAATAATGGTATTGGGAACCTGTGATATTTATAAGAATATCGAGGTTGAATATATGTATGAAAACAGAAATTAAAGTAAGATTTGAATCCCAGAAGGGCATTGGGCCGTTTATTGGGATATTTAGCTTTGAATTACTATCTGCACACATGTCTCAAATAAATCGATATACAATGGCAGAGGAACTTGAACCTTGGATGATTGAATGCTGAAGAGAACATCCAGTCAAAAGGGATTGTCGGTAGGATTAAGAAGATAGTCGTTATGTTTAGCAAGTAGAGTTAGTATAGGATATGTAACAAAAGTTCTTTAGCAATTTTTTTTCGGGCAGTGAGTGAATATAAATTTCAGCACATATGAAGAAATCAGACACAATGATGAACTGGGGAAAATTTGTAGAAAAGCTGATATCAATAGAGACATTAGGAAATCAGGCAAAGTATAAAGTGAGTGATAGGATAAGACATTTTCAACAGGGTTGAGATTGAAGATCTAATCTTAGGAAGAAACAAATATGTAGGTCACCAATAGGATTGACATTTGAGAGCATTAGGCAACATGGACATGGATGTTGTTAGTAATCCATGTTCACTTTCCATTTAGGCTTTGGTACAATCCTAAGTGGGACCTTTGCATTTTGTTTCCAGAATATTACTGTGATAAAATGTATATGTAGATCAGATGACATGATTATTTCTTCCACCATTTCTAGGAGCAGTATTTTGAAGACGTATAAATTAGCATTGGGGGTAAAAAGAGGTGTACCCTGTTTCTATGAATATACAGATAATGCATGAATAGACCTTAATTTCAATAAATAATATAACTTGTTCCACTTTAAATAATGGATTGAATTGATATCTGAAAATATATAAGAAATCCTATATTGATATGCAATCATTCATGACAACCAGTTATACACCTAATGTTAATATTAGGGTACGGTTTATCATGAAGTTTGTGTGAGTTTTGCTTCAAAAGTGATTAAGAAAATCGAAAATAATGTGTTTGGAAAGAAGTCTCATGAAAAGGCCAGTCAAGGAACACAGAGGAATTCATGAGTTCTGAAGCAGGAAGTGATTGAAATTGAAAAAAAATGACGATAAATTTGCTTACTTGTGGATGAAATATTATAATATGATGTGAATAAACTGAAGAAATAGTAATGTACCAGTGCTGAATAAAAATGAACATCAAAATACACATCATGTCCCACAGGAATCTACTCACATTGATGTTAAACTGTGTCAGTTACTGTAGAACTATTAGGATTTCTTTGCACCATTCACCAAAGTTAGTTTTCTTTTTTTTTAATTTTTATTTATGCTTGTTCAAAACATTACATAGTTCTTGATATATCGTATTCCACACTGTGATTCAAGTGGGTTATGAACTCCCATTTTTACCCGGTAAACAGATTGCAGAATCACATCAGTTACACATCCATTGATTTACATATTGCCATACTAGTGTCTGTCGTATTCTGCTGCCTTTCCTAACCTCTACTATCCCCCTCCCCTTACCTCCCCTCCCCTCTTCTCTCTATACCTCTTTACTGTAATTCATTTCTCCCCCTTGTATAATTTTTTCCTTTCCCTCACCTCCTCTTGTATGTAATTTTGTATAACCCTGAGGGTCTCCTTTTATTTCCATGCAATTTCCCTTCTCTCTCCCTTTCCCTTCCTCCTCTCATCCCTGTTTAATGTTAATTTTCTTCTCATTCTATTCGTCCCTAGTCTGTTCTTAGTTACTCTCTTTATATCAATAAAGACATTTGGCATTTGGTTTTAAGGATTGGCTAGCTTCACTTAGCATAATCTGCTCTAATGCCATCCATTTCTCTGCAAATTATATGATTTTGTCATTCTTTAATGCAGAGTAATACTCCATTGTGTATAAATGCCACATTTTTTATCCATTCATCTATGGAAGTGCATCTAGGTTGGTTCCACAGTCTTGCTATTGTAAACTGTGCTGCTATGAACATCAATGTAGCAGTGTCCCTGTAGCATTTTTTTTAGATCTTTAGGGAATAGACTGAGAAGGGGAATTCCTGGGTCAAATGGTGGTTCCATTCGCAGCTGTACAAGAAATCTCCATACTGCTTTCCAATTTGGCTGCACCAATTTGCAGTCCCACCAGCAATGTACAAGTGTACCCTTTTCTCCACATCCTCGCCAGCACTTGTTGTTGTTTGAGTTCATAATAAATATCTGGAATGGAAAATGCTTAGGAGTTCACAACCTTGAAGGTGGTAGAGGAGTTTCCAAAAGTAAGGGACAGGGTAAATACCACAAACATGGAGCTGTGTCGGCCTTAAGACTTCTTGAGAAAATGCCTCTGAGGTTGGGCACTTGAAATATATGTTGTTGTCAGGAGCTTTAGCTTCCTTTGTAGTGAGACCATCAAAGCTGAGTCTGCATCTATGTGACCTGAAGAACATGTTTTCTTATTTTCCTATGAACACGAGGCAGCAGTGCTGAATTCTCTCTTTGTATGCAAACTGGGGCTACTGGGGGCTAAGTGTCTCCCCGTGTGGACTGTGAAGCCATTTGATCATCCTTCACATTTCGTAATGTTATTTGATGCTGCACTGAAAGTTTGGTATTTACTTTACGAAATAAAGGAGTTTAACTGCGATACAGTGCTGCAGGGAGTTCTGTTACGTGTGGTGGTCAGGATCGGCAGGAGAATGTACCAAGCAGGCTTCTATCACACATAGTTACCCCCTTGACCATAGCAACATGATTCTGAACATTGCTCTGAAACCTCTCAATACAACAAGATGCCTTTACATCCAAAGGTCTGCTAGCTGCACCATGTCAGTCACAAACCATTTCTAAGCCAATGGCAGATCCACGTGGCCCCATGACAGATGTTTTTTCACACACCTACACTCTACTGCTCTTGGCCCACTACTCAGCAGTCTCCAACTTACTGGCATCTCTTTTCTACACCATTATCATGAAACTCAGTCAAACCAGGCACTGTCTTGTATACTCATGATAAGCAACAGGACAACAAATGGTTTTCCAGGGCTAGCTGGTCATGGAAATTTCAAAAATTTCATGGTATTTTCTAGCCATTTTTCAAGGATGAAGTTGGAGGTACTGTGGGTTTCAATTCATTCAGGAACCAATAAATGTTGCGGAAGCTCATTTCAATAGAAGCTCTAGAGAACTCTCACAGGCAAGTCTTCCGAAAGAGTGGCCCAAGGTCACATAAATCCAGCCACATTGAGGTCTACAATGTGAGGACCATGTGTGTTCTGACTCTCAACTATTGCTGCCAAGTCTTTCAGAATATAATCAAGTGATATCCTCACTGAGATTCCCAGTGCTCTGTGGAAAGCCACCCTGGGCCTAGATCTCAGTTTCCAAGGGTGACTCTCATGCGTGGCCTCCGAAAATCCCAACACAATTCATGGCAATACTTCTCTAAGGTCAGTTCCAGAACTCAGTCTCCAAGGGGAATCATACAGGAGTTGAAACCCAGGTAGACGCAGTCATGTTTTCCAACCGCCACACAAATGACCACAATTAAAACCAAAACACTCCCAAATGGCCCTCATGTTCTTCCATATAGACACTCATCATAACCTCTGGCTGGAGGTTTCCATGAGAGGCACAGACCAAGACACTGTCCAAAATAAGCTCCCTTGCCCCTCATTTGCTGAAAGTCAGGGTGGCCTACACCCTTCCTGTGAACCAGAACTGATCAAATAGGCATGGCGTTAATACTGTTCTGCTTTTCCAATTTGAGGCCTACTGACTGTCAGGTATAGATTCTTTATGTGATTTGGAGTCATCAGAAAACCCAAGCACTTCTGCAGGGGTTCAAAGAACTCATTTGAACTAAAGGATCCCGATTCTTACTTGATGAAGGTCAGGAATCTAATAGAGGAAGGCAAAAGACTCATTTGCCATTTCTGTTTTGAATGCACACATGGAATCTATCTTTAGATGCATCAGGTGCTGAGAATCTAAGCCACAACCTCACACAGAACCAAGAGGCTGATTCAGACACATCCTTTTACAAAGCAATTAAGCAAAGAGCCACAGGTGATGCCCATTCATTTTCATTTGAAAACTGTTTTCTTCAGGCTTCATAAAGAGGTGGCCAGAGGCAAAGACCTTCCTGACATTAGGGCAACAGAAGAACAGGTAAGCAAAAGACCCAAAGCAGGGTTTCTCCACTGAGACTTTCCTGGTCACACTGATATCTGAGTTTTCTGAGATGCTCCCCTTTCACTTCAGCTATCAAGTACATGGCCATGTCACAGAGCTTAGAGGTGGTATATATCTTGGACACAAAACCATGAGCCTATTCTGGAGAGTGGCCAGAATTCAGGAAGAAAACAGGATCTTAGGAAGATTGTAGGTATTGCCCATCCAGAAGGCAAGCCGCAGTCCATTCATCAATTGGGCAGGATAAATGCTGGGAAGCTTTCTACTAGAAAGGACACATCCATTAATTCATTCTCTTTTCTAATGTCTACAACCACAGACACAGTGGGATACACAGACATAGAAACACTCACATGTCAAACGACTTACTAGAAACAGTCCAATCCAAACCAAACAAACCGCATTTCCTACCTATTCTCAGAACATGTGACAAAACCACAAAACCACAACCATTCCCACAAAGGCACCTCCTTCCCCCAAGTAGGTCTGTGACTATCCAGAGTGTCCTCTGACTGGTGGGCCATAAAATGTTCTCCCGAAATGTCCTGTCCTGACTCAGATCTGGTCTCCTTGGCCAACTCTGTGAAGTTGTCAGGAGCCAGTGGTGAGCCACTACCTACTTTCTCAGAAAAGGTCCCTCTTCAGAGCTCTCCTGGCATTTGACCATCCTCACATAGGTAGGTACCAAGAAAGACTGACCCTGTCCTTGGTAAAACCGAACAAGTGAACCCACTGGGACTGGGACTGGGACTGGCTGTGGGTGCCTGTCTTCATGTATCCCAACTTCAGAGAATTCCCTCACCAAGGAAGTGACGTAGGTCACTTCCTTCAGGAACTGAATTAGGTTACTGCCTTGGCAACCAATTTGTCCTAACAGTTGCTTCCAAGAGTCCAATGAGTTGGAGGCTGCCCCTACTTCCAGTGAAACTTTTACAAGTTTGCATGGTATATCAACCATAGGCACCCAATAAAAGCTCTCCAGATAGGCCTGGTTTGGTCCATCTTCTATACATTAAGAAAAGAAATGTTGATTCAGACACATCCCTTCATGCTAACCAGGTTGTTTGTCATGGAAGATGACTTTTGCTCTCTGACGTCATTCATAGCTGCCTACATTTAATCCAGGGATCATTTCTTTAATGACCTTGGAGGTTCTCAGCAAGTGGAAGATCCCCTAATTTCTGTATTGAAAGACCATCTCTGTCCCTGCTCTTCAGTAAAGTTAGATTGAGAGAACTGTGTATGGTCAGGGTTAATAACATGTTCCATTTGGATTAGGAATCATTCTGCGGGATGAATTATGGTATTGGGAACGTGCGATATTTATAAGAATATAAGTGAAATATAAGTATGAAAACAGACATCTAGGTAATATTTGAAGCCCAGAATTGCATTGGACCCTTGGCTGGGATTCTTAGCTTTGAATTATATTCTGCACAGATGTCTCAGATAAATCGATATACAATGGCATAATTCCTTGTACCTTGGTTGATTGAATGTTGAAGAGAACATCCAGTCAAAAAGGGATAATTTGTAGGATTAGAAAGATAGTCGGTAGGTTTTGAAAGAAGAGTGAGTATAGGATTTGGATGAAAAGACCTTTAGCAATAGGGTTTCGGATAGAGAGTGAATGTAATTGTCAGCACATGTGGAGAGTCTGTCAAAAGGATGAACTGGGGAAAAAAAGTAGGAAAGCAGATATCAATTGACATTAGGATATCAGGCAAAGTATAAAGTGAGTGATAGAATTATACATTTTCAACAGGCTTGAGTTTGAATATATAATCTTAGGAAGAAACAAACATGTAGTCACCAATAGGATGATCTTTTGAGAGCATTAGGCAACATGGACATGGATGTTTTCCGTAATCCATGCTCACTTTCCATTTAGGCTTTGGTACAAACATAAGTTTGACCTCTTCTTTCTGTGTGCAGAATATTACTGTGGTAAAATGTATATGTAGATCAGGTGACCTGAGTATTTCTTCCACTATTTCTGGGAGCAATATTTTGAAGACGTATAAATTATTTTTGGAGGTAAAAATGGTGTACACTGTGTCCATAATTATAGAGATAATGCATGAATAGACCATACTGTAAATAAATATTATAACTGGTTCTAACTTTAAATAATGCATTGAATTGATATCTGAAAATTTACAGAAAATCTTACATTGATATACAATCCTTCATTCCAACCAGTAATATATCTAATGGTTATATCAGCATTATGGTTTTTCATGAAGAATGTGTGAGTTTTGCTTCAAAAATGATTATGGAAATCGGAAATAATGTGTTTGGAAAGAAGTCTCATGAAAAGACCAGTCAAGAAACCTGGAGGAATACATGTGTTTTGAAGCAGAAAGTGATTGAAAATGAAACAAATGCCTATAAATTTGTGAACTTGTGGATCAAATATATATCCTATGATGTGCGTAAACTGAAGAAATAGTAATGTACCACTGTTACATAAAAATGAACGTCAAAATACACATTATGTCCTCTCCCACAGGAATCTACTTGCATTGATGTTAAACTGGGTCAGTTATTGTAGAAATATTAGGATAATGCCGCAGTCTGACTGGGCACAATCAGGAGCCACTTGTCAAAAGAAACTAACTTTATTTTTAGAACCACACATGCCTTTAGAACCACAACAGCCTCTCAGGAAAAACCTTCAGAGCCCCAACTGCCACCACTGGCTTCCCAAAACCTCTCCCTCCCACACGAGCCTCTCTCCGCCTCCCACAATCCTCCTGCTCTTGAGGCCGATTGGCTGGGTCATGTGGGTGGAGTCAAAAAAAGTCCCCCAATGAGCAGTTTTGTGGTCTGAAAGGGCAGGGAAACAGCCCACTGAGCATCACCGCAGAGGAGCCAATCAGCTAGGTGTTTCTGGGGCCGCTGTGAGCCAATCATCAGCCGGCAGCTGGAAGTTTGTTGGCAGCAGGAATTTTGCTGGGGCCCCTTCGGCTGTGGCTCTCAACATCTTCCCCTCTCTGTTTAAACAACAGGCATGTGGCTTAGGGACCGTGCCTGCCTTAGGTTGCCAATAGTACATATGGTCTTTACCCGTTAGGTTGGTACCATTGCAATTGGAT
The DNA here is from genome assembly GCF_048772815.1 of Callospermophilus lateralis. NCBI lineage: Eukaryota > Metazoa > Chordata > Mammalia > Rodentia > Sciuridae > Callospermophilus > Callospermophilus lateralis. The sequence continues at coordinate 685,261 of NW_027513394.1, forward strand.
CTTACCCGTCACTGACTACCCGTCCAGTATAGAGCCACACCTATGGAGAGGTCTTTGTACCAGCGGGGGTGGGTGAGGTTCTTTGCCTCACCTCTGTTGGCCCCCCAAATTTTAGCTGGACGATCATGACATGCAGAAGGGAGGAAGATACACCAAGCCAATTGATGGCTCCTTTTGGAAAAATTGTACCACCGATGACATCATCAGCAAATATACCATAACACTACCACAAGTCGCTGCACCAACAGATAGTTCACAATGCATATAGGTGAGTTCACAATGTGTCCAGGCAAGTTCTGCAAGCAGTACAGGGATGGCTATTGCAGAAGCTGTAGATTGGTATTATCTTTGATTTCACCAGCACTGGGATGAAGATAGGAACTCTGCCAATAATGTCTAAAGAAAAAAATTATGTAACATTCCAGAAGGCACTAAAACCAAAAAAAAAATATGTAACATTCTAGAAGGCACATCAAAAACCAAAATGGCCCAAAAAGCAGTCATTGAGGATGAAGTCTCTCACCTTCCTCTGTAACGCTCCTGACCTCCGTAAAATGAGAATAGGGATTTATTGGGTCAAATGAGTTCTTCAAAACCCTGCAGAGGGTAGCCAATGGGTTATTGGGTTTTTTCATTACTCCAATTCACATCAAGAATCTATACTCCACAGACAGTAGGCCTCTAATTGGAGAAGCAGAGCAGTATTAAAGTCAGGGTTATTTGATCACTCCTGGTTCACCAAATGGGTGTCCAGGCCACCCTGACTTTAGGCAAATGAGAGGAAAGGGAGATTATTTTTGACACTGTCTTGGGCTGTGCCCCTCAAGGAAACGTCAAGCCAGAGGTTATGATGAGTGTCTATATGGAAGAAGATGAGGGCCATTTGGGAGTGTTTTGGTTTTCATTGTGGTCATTTATGTGGCAGTCGAAAGAGATGACTGGGTCCACCAGGGCTTGAACTCTGGTGTGATTCCCCTTAGAGTCTGAATTCTGGAACTGACCTCAGAGAAGTATTGCCATGATTTGTGTTGGAATTTTAGGAGGCCACCCATGAGAGTCGCCCTTTGAAACTGAGATCTAGGCCCAGGGTGGCTTTCCACAGAGCACTGGGAATCTCAGACAGAATATCATATGATGTTATTTTGAAATACTTGCCAGACATAGTTGAGAGTCAAAACACACATTGACCTCACATTGTAGACCTCAATTGGCCTGACTTCATGTGACTATTTGGCCACTCTTTGGAAAGCCTTGCCTGTGAGAGTTCTCCAGAACTTTCATTGAAATGAGCTTCCTCAACATTGAATGTTTCCTGAAAGAATTGAAACCCACAATGCCTCCAACTTCATCCTTGTAAAATGGCTAGATAAATACCATGAAATTTTTGAAATTCGCATGATGAGGTGGCACTGGAGAACCTTTGATGTCCTGTTGCTGATCATTAGTGTACCAGAAAGTGCCTTGATTGATTGGGTATAATGAAAGTGGTGTAGAACAGAGATGCCGGTTAGATGGAGACTGCGGAGTAGTTGGCTCAGAGCTCTGGTGTGCAGGTGTGTGATAAAATATTTATGGTGGTGCCATGTGGATCTGCCATTGACTTCCAAATGGCTTTTAGCTGACATGGTGCACCTAGCAGACCCTTAAATGCAAAGGCATTTGTTATATGGAGAGGTTTCAGGGCAATGTTCAGAATCAGGTTGCTATGGTCAAGGGGGGCAAGCTATGTGGGATAGAAGCCGGGTTGGTGCGTTCTCCTGGAGACTCTGTCCCACTACATGTCACAGAACTCCCTCCAACACTGTGTCCCAGTTGAACTCCTTGTATTTCTTGAAGCAAATACCAAACTCCCAGTTCAGCACCAAGAAACACCATGAAAATTGGAGGATGACTAAATGGCTTCACAGTCCACATGGTTAGACACTTTGGCCCAGTGGCCTCTGTTTACCTACAAAGAGAGAAATCAGCACTGCTGCCTGAGGTTCATTGGAAAATAAGAAACCATGTTCTCCAGGTCACATAGATTCAGACCCAGCTTTGATGGTTTCACTACAAATGAAGACAAAGCTCCTGACAACAACATATATTTCAAGTGCCACACCTCAAAGGCAGTTTCTCCAGAAGTCTTTTTTTTCCAGCAGAGCTCCATGGTTGTGGAGTTTTTACCCAGTCCCTTACTTCTGGAAACTCCTCTACCTGCTCCCAGGTTGAGAACTCCTGAGAATTTTCCATTCCAGATATGTATTCACAGATTTTCTAACTCTTCTTCTCTAAATGTGTCTCACTTGGGGCAAAGGTAATGTCAAGGCATTGTTCTAGGTGAGAGTGGGAAGATTGCTGTGTAGCACATATTTGCATACACATTGGATACATTATCCTATTTTCCATTTGCAATACTGAATTCCCGACACTAACCCATACCCTACTTGACTCTGACTACTTATCCTAAAATGATGGAGAAAAAGAAACCTAACAGAATAGAAATTCAGGCCTTTTGTAGGAGGCATGGTGTATACTTGGATTTTCCTTCTCCTTTATCAAGGATATGTGTTATAAATCTAGTCAACTTTTCATTGTAATATTTGTCCATGAGTTTTCAAAGTTAACACGTATGTAAATTCCTGTCTCCTTTTCTCTGTAGCCTCTTTAGAACATGTATATTTTTATGCATATATAGACTCCTACCTGGTAACACACGTACATTCTTGTGAGCTCACTGAATTTGGAATATACAAATTTTGAGAATAGATCACTTCCCCTAAATACTGATGGAACTGAAAATTCTACCTATGGGTGAGCTTCCTAGTGAACAACATCATACATAAATCCATGTTCAGTAAAATGAATATTTTTAGATATGTGGATGATATATATTTCATGATAAATTTCGATTGGCATATATATTGCTACATTTTATTGTTGTGTGTATGTGTGTGTATATATATATATATATATATATATATATATATATATATATATATATATATTCACCAGATTTTCCAGATTTTCCAAAATATGAAATATATGTGTCTTATTATACACTCCCTAAATTCATTCAAGTTCATATATGTGGATTTAAAATCAACATTTTACATGATGATTCAGTCTGGCTGGGCACAATTCAGGAGCCAATTGTCAAATGAAACGAACTTTATTTTTAGAACCACACAAGCCAAACCAAACAGCTTCTCAGGAAAAACCCTCAGAGCCCAACTGCCACCACAGTCTTCCCACAAGCCTCTCCCTCAACCACAAGCCTCCTCCTTTTGAGGCCGATTGGCTGGGTCACATGGGCGGAGCCAAAAAAGTCCACCAATGAGCAGCTCCGTTGTCTGAAAGGGCAGGGAAACATCCCATTGAGCATCACCACAGAGGAGCCAACCAGCTACATGTTGCTGGGGGCTCTGTGAGCCAATCATTCACTGGCAGTCTGAAAGGGCGGGGAAACAGCTCAATGAGCATCTGCAATGAGCATCACCGCAGAGGAGCCAATCAGCTAGATGTTGCTGGGGCCGCTGTGAGCCAATCATCAGCCGGCAGCTGGAAGTTTGCTGGCAGCTGGAGGTTTTCTGGGGCCCCTTTGGCTGTGGCTCTCAACATCACCCCCTCTCTGTTTAAACAACAAGCATGTGGCTTAGGGACCATGCCTGCCTTTGGTTGTTCAATAGTACATATGGTCCTTCCTGGAGACCCTTGGCTGTGGCTATCAACAGGATTTGTATGTACCATTCACTGAAGTTAGTTTTCAGTACTAGGAAACAAATATGTATTTCAGGTGGATAAATATTTCTGAGAAAAATCTTGTGAAAAGTTGATTATAAATCCACATACTGAACATACATGAATTTAGGGAGTGTAAATAAGATACATATATTTCATATTTTGAAAAATCTGGAGAGTGTGTGTGTGTGTATACACACACAGACACACAGAGATATTAAAATGTAGCAACATATATGCAAATCGAAATTCACCATGAAATATACATCAATCACAGATCCAAAAATATTCAATTTTCTTAACAGGGATTTATGTATAATGTTGTTCTACTAGGAAGCTTACCCATTATTTGAATTTTCAGTTCCAACAGCGTTTAGGAGGAGTGATGTCTTCCCACAAATTGTATTTCCCAAGTCAGTCACCTCACAAGAATGTAGGTGTGACACCAGGTAGGATTTGATATGTGCATATAAAAATACATGTGCTGAATAGGCTACAGACAAAGGGAGACAGGAATTCACATATTTGTTAACTTTAAAAACACATGGAGATCTATTTCAATTAAAAAGAGACTGGATTTATAACACCTAACATTCATCATGCAAAAGGCAAGATCAACTATACACCATGCCTCCTCTGAACTGCTTGTATTTCAATTCTATTTGTGTTACTTTTCTGCATCATATTAGAATTAGTAGGCAGAGTCTAGTAGGGTATGGGTTCGTGTCAGGGATTCAGTATTTCGAATGGAAAATTGGAAAATGAATCCAATGTGTATGCAAATATGTGCTACACAAAAAAAAAATTCCCACTCTCATTCAGAACAATGGCTTGAAATAACCACGCCCCATGTACGAAACAATTAGAGGAGAAGAGTTAGAAAATCTGTGAATACATACGTAGAATGGAAAATGCTCAGTAGTTCACAACCTTTGAGGTGGAAGAGACGTTTCCAAACCTTTGGGACAGGGTAAAACTCCACAAACATGGAACTCTGCTGGCCTAAACACTTCTGGAGATACTGACAATGAGGTTGGGTACTTGAAATATATGTTGTTGTCAGAAGCTTTAGCTTCCTTTGTAGTGAGACCATCAAACTTGGGTCTGCATTTTTGTGACCTGGAGGATATGAATTCTTATTGTCCAATGAACATGAGGCAGCAGTGCTGAATTCACTCTTTATAGCTAAACTGTGGCCACTGGGGGATAAGTGTCTCCCTGTCTGGACTTTGAAATCATTTGGTCATCCTCCACTTTTCGTGCTGTTTCTTGCTGCTGCAGTGGTGTTTGTATTTGGTTCATGACATACAAGGAGTTAAACTGGGACACAATGCTGGAGGGAGTCCTGTAACGTATGGTGTGTCAGGGTCTGCAGGAGAATGCACCAACCAGGCTTCTATCCTCCATTGCTTGCCCCCTTTACCATAGGAACTTGATTCTGAACATTGCCCTGAAAACTCTCCATGTAACATGATGCCTTTACATACAAAGTTCTGCTAGCTGCACCATGTCAGTCACAAGCCATTTGGAAGCCAATGTAAGATCCACATGCCCCCACCACAGATGTATTGTCACACACCTGCACACAACTGCTCTAGGCCCACTACTCAGCAGGCTCCAACTTACTGGCATCTCTGTTCTACACCATTTTCATGAAACACAGTAAATGAAGGCATTTTCTGGTACACTCATGATCAGCAACAGGACATCCAAAGATTCTCCAGTGCCACCTGGTCATGGGAATTTCAAAAATTTGGTGGTATTTATCTAGCCATTTTTGAAGGATGAAGTTGGAGGCACTGTGGGTTTCAATTCATTCAGGAGCCATTAAATGTTGAGTAAGCTCATTTCAATGAAAGCTCTGGAGAACTCTCACAGGCAAGGCTTCCCAAAGAGTGTCCCAAGGTCACATGAAGCCAGGCCCTTTGAGGTCTACAATGTGAGGTCCATGTGTGTTTTGACTCTCAACTATGGCTGCCAAGTCTTTCAAAATAAAATCATGTGATATCCTGGCTGAGATTCTCAGTGCACTGTGGAAAGGAACCCTGGGCTTAGATCTCAGTTTCCAAGGGCGACTCTCATGCATGGCCTGCTAAAATCCCAACACAATTCATGGCAATACTTCTCTGAGGTCAGTTCCAGAACTCAGTCTCTAAGGGAAATCACACCTGAGTTCAATCCCAGGTGGAGCCAGTCATCTCTTCCAAACGCCACACAAATGACCACAATTAAAACCAAAACACTCCCACATGGTCCTCATCTTCTTCCATATAGACACACATCATAACCACTGGCTGGTGGTTTTCATGAGTTGCGCAGCATAAGACAGGGTCCAAAATAAGCTCCCTTGCCCCTCATTTGCCTAAAGTCATGGTGGCCTGGACACCCTTCCTGTGAACCATGAGTGATCAAAAAGACTTGCTGTTAATACTGCTTCGATTTTCCAATTTTAGGCCTACTGACTCTTGGGTTTAGATTCTTAATGTTAAATGGAGTCATGAGAAAACCAAGCACCTCTGGGCTAGCCTCTGCAGGGCTTTGAAAACTCATTTGACCAAAAAGATCCTGATTCTCACTTGATGGAGGTCAGGATCCTTAGAAGAAGTCGAGAGACTTCATCCACATTGACTACTCTTTTGGCCATTTTGGTTTTGGATACAAAAGAGATCTTTCTTTATATCCCTTAGGTTCTGAGAATCTAAGCCACAGCCTCACAGGGGGCCAAGAGCCTGAATCAGACACATCCCATTCCAAAGCAATTAAGCAAAGAGACACAGGTGATGCCCAATCATATCCATTTGAAAACTGTTTTCTTCAGGCTTCACAAAAGGGTGGCCTGAGGCAAAGTTTTTCCTGACATTCAGGGCAAGTGAACAATAGGTAGGCAAAATGCACAAAGCAGGGTTTCTCCACTGAGACTTTCCTGGTCACACTGATATCTGAGTTTCCTGGGATGCTCACCATTCCCTTCAGCTATGTAGTACATGGCCATGTCACAGAGCTTGGAGGTGGTACATATTTTGGACACAAAACCATCAGCCTATTCTGAAGAGTGCCCACAATTCAGGAAGAAAACAGGAACTTAGGAAGATAGTAGGTGTTTCCCATCTATAAGACAAGCCACAGTCCATTCATAAATTGGGCAGGATGAATGCTGAGAAGATTTCAACTAGATAGGACTCATCCATTGATGCATTTTCTTTTCTAATGTCTACAACCAGGGGCACAGTGGGATACACTGATATCCAAACACATACCTTGTCAAACGACTTACTACAAACAGGTCCCGCCAAAACAAACAAACCGCCATTCCTACCTATTCTCAGAATATGAGACAAATTCACAAATCCACACCCACACCCACAAAGACACCTCCTTCCCCCAAGTAGGTCTGTGACTATCTGGAGTTTCCACTGACTCGTGGGCCATAGTATGTTCCAAAGAAATGGCCTTCCTGTCTCAGATCTGCTTTCCTTGCGCAACTCTGTGTAGTTGTCAGGAGCCAGCAGTGTGCCACTACCTGCTGTCTCAGGAAAAGCCCCTCTTCAGAGCTATCCTGCGTTTTGGTCATCCTCACATCAGTAGGTACCAAGAATGACTGACTGTATCCTTGGTAAATCCAAACAAGTGAGACCACTGGGACTGGGACTGGACTGGCTATGGGTTCCTGTCTTCCTGGATCCCAAGTTCAGAGAGTTACATCACCAAAGAAGTGATGTGAGGTCACATCCTTCAGGAACTGAATCAGATCACTGCCTTGGCAACCTCTTTGTCCTAACAGTTGCTTCCAAGGCTACCATGAGAAAGAGGCTGCCCCTACTTCCTGTGACACTTTCACAAGTTAGAATGCTATATCAACCATAGGCACCCGGGTGCAGCTCTCCACACAAGCCTGGTTTGGTCCATCTTCTCTACATAAAAAAGAGAGAGGCTGTTTCAGAAACAACCCTTCATTCTGACCATGTTGTTTGCCAGGGAAGATGACTTTTGCTCTCTCATGTCCTTCATAGCTGCCTACATCTTCTCCAGTGATCATTTCTGCATGGACCTTTGTGGTTCTCAGCAGGTGGAAGATCCCCTACATTCCTGTATTGTAAGACCAACTCTGTCCCTGCTTTTCTGTAAAGTTAGATTGAGGGAACAGTGTATGGTTAAGGTTAATAACATGTTCGATTTGGGTTAGGAATAATTCTGCTGGATGAATAATTGTACAAAAATAATGAGGTGAAATATATGTATGAAAACAGAAATCTAAGTAAAATTTGAAGCCCAGAAGTGGATTGGGCTTCAAGGGATTGTGATACTTAGCATTTGGATCAAGGGATTGTGATACTTAGCATTGAATTATGTTCTGCAGAGATGTCTCAGAGAGATCGATATACAATGGCATAAGACCCTGTACCTTGGATTATTGAATGTAGAAGAGAACATCCAGTCAGAAAGGGTTAATCGGTAGGATTAGGAAGATAGTCAGTAGGTTTAGGAGGAAGAGTGAGTATAGGATTTGGAACAAAAGTTCCTTAGCAATAGGGTTTCAATTAGAGTGTGAATGGAAATGTCAGCACATGTGAAGAGTCAGTCACAATGATGAACTGGGGAAAATATGTAGGAAAGCAATCAATAGAGACATTATGAAATCAGGAAAAGTATAAAGTGAGAGACAGGATTAGATGTTTTCAACAGGGTTGAATTTGAATATATAATCTTAGGAAGAAACAAATATATTGTCACAAATAGGATTGATTTTTGAGAGCATTAGGCAACTTGGACATGGATGTTTTTAGTAATCCATATTCACTTTACATTTAGGCTTTGGTACAAACATAAGTGTGACCTTTTCTTTTTGTGTCCAGAATATTACTGTGATAAAATGTATATGTAGATAAGGTGACATGAGTATTTCTTCCACCATTTCTGGGAGCAATAATTTGAAGACGTATAAATTAGTATTGGGTTTACAAAGAGGTATACCCTGTGTCTCTGAATATAGATAAAAAGCATGAATAGACCATACAGTGAATAAATAATATAACTGGTTTCACTTTAAATCATGGATTGAATTGATATCTGAAAATATATAAGAAATAATATATTGATATAAAATCATTCATTCCAACCAGTTATACATCTAATCGTAATATTGGGGTTATGGATTATCATGAAGGGTGTGTGAGTTTTGCTTCAAAAGTCATTATGGAAATCGAAAATAATGTATTTGGAAAGAAGTCTCATGAGAAAACCAGTCAAGAAACATGGAGGAATACATGTGTTACGAAGAAGAAAATGATTGAAAGTGAAACAAATGTCTATAATTATGCTAACTTGTGGATGAAATATATATCTTATAAAGTGCATAAACTGAAGAAATAGTAAAATACCAGTGGTGAATAAGAATGAACATAAAAATACACATCATGTCCCATAGGAATCTACTTGCATAGATGAGAAACTGGGTCAATTATTGTAGAAATATTAGGATTTGTATGCATGATTCACTGAAGTTAATTTTCAGTAATAGGAAACAAATAGTATTTCAGGTGGTTGAATATTTCCGAGAATAATCTTGTGAAATGTTGACTATAAATCCACATACATGAACTAGAATGAAATTAAGGAGTGTATAATAAGACACATATATTTAATATTTAAAAAAATCTGGAGTGTGTATACACACACACACACACACACACACACAAATTAAAAAGTAGTAGTATATATGCCAATCGAAATTCATCATGAAATATATATCATTCACAGATCGAAAAATATTCATTTACCTGAACATGGAATTATGTATAATATTGTTCAACTAGGAAGCTCACACAGAGGATGAATTTTCAGATCCCACAGTGTTTAGGAGGAGTGATCACTTCTCACAATTTGTATCTGCCAAGTCAGACACCTGACAAGAATGTACGTGTGATACCAGGTAGGAATCTATATATGCATATAAAAATAGATGTGCTGAATAGGCTACATAGAATGGGAGAGAGGAATTCACATATTTGTTAACTTTAAAAACACATGGAGAACTATATCAATTACAAATTGACTAGATTTATAACACCTACACTTTGTCATGCAAAAGCCATGTCCAACTATACACTATGCCTCCTCTGATATGCTTGTATTTCTATTCTGTTTTAGTTATTTTTCTCCATCATATTAGGATTAGTAGTCAGAGTATAGTAGGGTATGGGTTAGTGTCAGGGATTCAGTATTTCAATTAGAAAATAGGAAAATGAATCCAATATGCATGAAAATATGTGCTACAAAAAATATTCCAACTCTCATCCAGAATAATGCCTTGAAATTATCTTCACCCCTAGTATGACACAATTAGAGGAGAAGAGTTAGAAAATATGTGAATACATATCTGGACTGGAAATGCTCAGCATTACACAACTATGGAGGTGGTAGAACAGTTTCCAAATGTAAGGGGCAGTGTAAACACTCCACAACATGGAGCTATGCTGGCCTAAAGACTTCTTGAGAAACTGCCTCTGAGTTTGGGCAGTTGAAATATATGTTGTTGTCAGGAGCTTAACTTCCTTTCTAGTGAGACCATCAAAGTTTGGTCTGCATCTATGTGACCTGGAGGACATGGTTTCTTATTTTCCAATGAACATGAGGCAGCAGTGCTGAATTCACTCTTTGTAGCTAAACTGTGGTCACTGGGGGCTAAGTGTCTCCCCATGTGGACTTTGAAGCCATTTGGTCATCCTCCACTTTTCCTGGTGTTTCTTGCTGCTGCACTGGGTGTTTTGTATTTGCTTCACGACATACAAGGAATTCAACTGGAAAACAGTGCTGGAGGGAGTCCTGTAACGTGGTGGGTCAGGGTCTGCAGGAGAATGCCGCAACTTGGCTTTTATTTCACATTGCTTGCCCCCTTGACCATACCAACCTGATTCTTAACATTGCCCTGAAACCTCTCCATATTACAAGATGCCATTTCATATAATGGTCTGCTGGCTGCACCAAGTCAGTCACAAGCAATTTGGAAGCCAATGTAAGATCCACATGGCCACACCACAGATGTATTATCACACACCTGCACACCACTGCTCTAGTCCCACTACTCAACACGCTCCAACTTACTGGCATCTCTGTTCTACACCATTTTCATGAAACCCAGTAAATCAAGGCACTGTCTGGTACACTCATGATCAGCAATGGGACATCCAATGGTTCTCCTGTGCCACCTGGTCATTGGGAATTTCAAAAATTTTATGATATTTATCTATCCATTTTTCAAGAATGAAGTTGGAGGCACTTTGGGGTTTCCATTCATCCCGGAACCATTAAATGGTGAGGAAGCTCATTTCAATGAAAGCTCTGAGAAACTCTCACAGGCAAGGCTTCCCAGAGAGTGCCCAAAAGGTCACATGAAGCCAGGCCCTTTAAGGTCTATAATGTGAGGTCCATGTGTGTTTTGACTCTTAACTGTGGCTGCCAAGTTTTTCAGAATAAAATCATGTGATATTTTTGCTGAGATTCTCAGTGCTCTGTTGAAAGCTTTCCTGCGCCTAGATCTCAGTTTCCAAGGGCGACTCTCATGCATGGCCTCCTACAATCCCAACACAACTCATGGCAATACTTCTCTGAGGTCAGTTCCAGAACTCAGTTTCTAAGGGGAATCACACCAGAGTTCAAGCCCATGTGGACCCAGTCATCTTTTCCAAACGCCACAAAAATGACCACATTTAAAACCAAAACATTCCCACATTTCCCTTATCTTTAACCATATAAACACTCATCATTAACTCTGGCTGCAGGTTTCCAAGAGTGGCGCAGCCCAAGACAGTGTCCAAATAATGCACCCTTGCCCCTGATATGTCTAAAGTAAGGGTGGCCTGTTCACCCTTCTTATGAACCAGGAGTGATCAAATAGGCCTGCCATAAATACAGCTCTGCTTCTCCAATTTGAGGCCTACTGACTGTCAGGTATAGATTCTTTATGTGATTTGGCATCATGAGACAACCCAAGCAGTTCTGCAGGACTTGGAAGAACTCATTTGATCCAAAGGATCCCTATTCTCACTTGATGGAGGTCAGGAACCAAACAGAAGAAGGCAAGAGACTTCATCCACAATGACAGATTTTTTGCCATTTTGGTTTTGGATGCACACATGGGATCTTCTTTAGATCTATCAGGAGCTGAGAATCTTAGCCAGAGCCTCAAACAGGGCCTAGTGTCTGATTAAGACACATCCCTTTCCAGAGCAATTAAGCAAAGAGCCACAGGTGATGCCCATTCATTTCCATTTGAAAACTGTTTCTTCAGGCTTCACAAATGGGTGGCCTGAGGCAAAGACCTTCCTGACATTCAAGGCAACAGAAACATAGATAAGCAAATGGAGCCAAGCAGGGTTTCTCCACTGAGACTTTACTGGTCACACTGATATCTGAGTTTTCTGATATGTTCCCATTCCCTTCAGCTATCAAGGACATGGCCATGTCACAGAGTTTGGAGGTGGTACATACCTTGGACAATAAACCATGATACTATTCTGGAGAGTGGCCAGAATTCAGGAAGAAAACAGCAACTTAGGAAGTTAGTAGGTGTTTCCCATCCATAAGGCAAGCAACAACGGTCCATTAATCAATTGTGCAGGATGAATGCTGTGAAGCTTTCTACTAGACATGACACCTCCATTGATGCATTCTCGTTTCTAATGTCTAAAACCATGGACACAGTGGCTACACAGACATAGAAACACTCACCTTGTCTAAAGACTTACTAGAAACAGTCGACTCCAAACCAAATCAACCACCTTTCCTACCTATTCTCAGAACATGAAACAAAACTTCAAACTCACACCCACAACCAAAAAGGCACCTCCTTCCCAAAAATAGGTCTTTAACTATCTGGAGTGTCCTCTGACTGGTGGGCCATACTATGTTCCACTCGAAATCGCCTGTCCGGTCTCAGATCTTGTCTCCTTGGCCAACTCTCTTATTCTGTGAGGAGCCAGCGGTTAGCCACTACCTGCTGTCTCAAGAATGGCCCCTCTTCAGAGCTCTACTGGCATTTGACCATCCTCACATCAGTAGGTACCAAGAAGGTCTGACTCTGTACTTGGTAAATCCAAACAAGTGAGCCCACTGAGACTGGGACTGGGACAGGCTCTTGGTGCCTGGCTTCTTGCATATTAATTTCAGAGAGTTCCATCATCAAGGAAATGAGGTATGTCACTTTCTTTGGAACTGAATGAGGTCACTGCCTTGGCAACAACTTTGTCCTAACACTTGCTTCCAATGGTCCCATGAGTTGGAGGGTGCCCCTACTTCCTGTGACAATTTAACTAGTTAGAATGGTATATCAAAATAGACACCATGGAACAGCTCTCCACGCAGGCCTGGTTAGGTCCATCTTCTCAACATTAAGAAGAGAGAGTCTGATGCATACACATCCCTTCGTCCTGTTCAGGTTGTTTGCCATGGAAGATGGCTTTTGCTCATTCAGGTCCTTCATAGCTGCCTACATCTTCTCCAGGGATCATTTCTGCATTGAACTTTGAGGTTCCCAGCAGTTGGAAGATTACCTACATCCCTTATTGAAAGAATAGCCCTGTCCCTGCTCTTTTGTAATGTTAGATTGAGGCAACAGTGTATGGTTAGGGTTAATAACAGGTTCGATTTGGGTTAGGAATCATTCTGTGGGATGAATAATGGTATTAGGAACCTGCAATATATAGAAATATAGTGGTTAAATATAAGTATGGAAACAGAAATCTAGGTAAGATTTGAAGCTCAGAAGTGCATTGGGCAATAGATTGAGACACGTAGCTTTGAATTACGTTCTGCATACATGTTTCAGAAAAATCAATATACAATGGCATAGGACCTTGTACCTCTGATGATTGAATGTAGTAGAGTACATCCACTCAAAAAGGGATAGTCGATAGGATCAGGAAGATAGTCAGTATGTTTTGGAAGAAGATAGAGTATAGGATTTGGACCAAGTTCATTAGCAATAGGGTTTCGGTTAGAGAGTGAATGTCAATGTCAACACATGTGAATGGTCAGTCACAATGTTGAACTGGGAAAAATATGTAGGAAAGTAGATATCAATAGAGACATTAGGAAATCAGGCAAAGTATAAAGTGAGTGAAAAAACTAGACATTTCCAACAGTTTTGAGGTTGAATATATAATCTTAGGAAGAAACAAAAATGTGGTCACAAATAGGATTGACATTTGAGAGCATTAGGCAACCTGGATATGGATGTTTTTAGTAATCCATGTTCAGTTTCCATTTAGGCTTTGGTACAATCATACGTGTGACTTTTGCATTTTCTGTCCAGAATATTACTGTGATAACATGCATATGTAGATCAGGTGACATGAGTATTTCTTCCACCATTTCTGGGAGCAATATTTAGAAGATGAATAAATTAGTATTGGGTGTACTAAGAGGTGTACCCTGTGTCTATGAATATATAGATAATGCATGAATAGACCATATAGTGAATAAATAATATAACTGGTTCCACTTTAAATAATGGATTAAACTGATATCAGAAAATATATAAAAAATACTATATTGATATAAATTCATTCATTCCACCCAGTTATACATCTAATGGTGATATTATAGTTGTGGTTTATCATGAAGTGAGTGTCAGTTTTGCTTCAAAAGTGATAAAGAAAATCAAAAATAATGTATTTGGAAAGAAGTCTCATGATAAGACCAGTCAAGAAACCTGGAAGAATCCATGTGTTCTGAAGCAGGAAGTGATTGAAAGTGAAACAAATGCCTATAAGTTTGCTAACTTGTGGATGAAATATATATCCTATGATGTGCATAAATTGAAGAAATAATAATGTACCAGTGTTGAATTAAAATGAATTTCAAAATACACATCATGTCACATAGGAATGTACTTGCATTGATGTTAAACTGTTCAGTTACTGTAGAAGTATTAGTATTTGTATGCAACATTAACTGAAGTTAGTTTTCAGTACTGGAAACAATATGTATTTCAGGTGGATGAATATTTCTGAGAATGATCTTGTGAAAAGTTGACTATAAATCCGTATACATGAACATGAATGAATTTAGGGAGTGTATATAAGACACATATATTTCATATTTTGAAAAATCTGGAGAGTCTATGTGTGTGTGTATATATATATATATATATATATATATATATATATATACAAAAAAAACACAAACAGACAATAAATTAGCAATCGAAATTTATCACAAAATATATATCTTCCACAGATGCAAAATTATTTCTTTTAGAACATGGATTTATTTATAATGTTGTTCTTCTAGGAAACACACCGCTAGGTTAAATTTTCAGTTCCAACAGAGTTTAACAGGAGTGATCACTTCTCACAAATTGTATTTGCCAAATTAGCCACCTCACAAGAATGTAGGTGTGATACCAGGTAGTGTTCTATATGTGCATTTAAAAATGCATGTGCTGAATAGGCTACAGAGAAAGGGAGATAGGAATTCACATATTTGTTAACATTAAAAACACAGGGAGAACTATTTCAATTAAAAATTGACTAGATTTATAACACCTACAATTAATCATGCAAAAAACAAGTCCAACTATACACCATGATTCCTCTGAACTGCTTGTATTCCTATTCTGTTTGTGTTATTTTTCTCCATCATATTAGGAGTAGTAGTCAGAGTCTATTAGGGTATGCGTTAGTGTCAGGGATTCAGTATTTCGAATGGAAAATTGGAAAATGACTCTAATGGGTATGCAAATACGTGCTACACAAAAATGTTCACACTCTCATCCAGAAGATTGCCTTGACATTACCTTAGTTCCAAGTAAGATACAATTAGAGGAGAAAAGTTAGAAAATCTGTAAATACATATCAGGAATAAAAAATGCTCAGGAGTTCACAAACTTGTAGGTGGTAGAGGAGTTTCCAAAAATAAGGGACAGGGTAAACACTCCACAAACATTGAGCTCTGCTTGTGTAAAGACTTCTTGAGAAACTCTCTGAGCTTGGGCTCTTAAAATACATGTTGTTGTCAGGAGCTTTAGCTTCCTTTGTTGTGTGACCATCAAATCTGGGTGTGCAAATATGTGACCTGAAGGACATTGTTTCTAATTTTCCAATGAAAATGAGGCAGCAGTGCTGAATACTCTTTTTGGAGTTAAACTATGGCCACTGGGGTGTAAGTGTCTCCCTGGGTTGACTGTGAAGGCATTTGGTCATCCTCCAATTTTCATGGTGTTTCTTGCTGGTTCACTGGGGGTTTGGTATTTGCTTCATGAAATACAAGGAGTTCAACTGGGACACAGTGCTGGAGGGAGTTCTGTCACGTGTGGAGGGACACGGTCTGCATGAGAATGCACCAAACAGGGTTCTGTCCCACATAGGTTGCCCCTTTGTCCATAGCAACCTGATTCTGAACATTGCCCAGAAACCTATCCATATAACAAGATGCCTTTACATATAAGGGTCTTCTGGCTGTACCCTGTCAGTCACAAGGCAATTGGAAGCCAATGGCAGATCCACATGCCCCAACACACATGTTTTATCACACACCTTCACACCACTGCTCTAGGCCCACTAATGAACAGGCTCCAACTTACTGGCATCACTGTTCTATACAATTTTCATGAAACCCAGTCAGTCAAGGCACTGTCTGATACACTCATGATCAGCAACAGGACATGCAAAAGTTTTCCAGTGCCACCTGGTCTTGGGAATTTCAAAAATTTCATGGTATTTATCAGCCCATTTTTCGAGGATAAAGTTGGAGGCTCTGTGGGTTTCAATTCATTCAGGAACCATTAAATGTTGAAGAAGCTCATTTCAATGAATGATCTTGAGAACACTCACAGGCAAGGCTTCCCAAAGAGTGGCCAAAAGGTCACATGAAGTCAGGCCCATTGAGGTCTACAATGTGAGGTCCATGTGTGTTTTTACTCTCAACTGTGGCTTTGAAGAATTTCAGAATAAAATCATGTGATGTCCAGGCTGAGATTCCCAGTGCTCTGGGCAAAGCCACCCTGCACCTAGATCTCCCTGCACCACAATTAATACCTGAGATCTAGGTTGCATGGCCTAGTAAAATCCAAACACAATTTGTGACAATACTTCTCTGATGTGACTTCCAGAATTCAGTCTCTAAGGGGAATCATACCAGAGATCAAGCCGAGGTGGACCCAGTCATCTGTTCCAAGCACCAAAAAAATTTCCACAATTTAAAACAAAATGCTCCCACATGCCCCTTATCTTCTTTCATGTAGACACTCATCATAACATCTGGATGGAGGTTTCCATGAGGGGCATAGTACAAACAGTGTTCAAAATAACCTTTCTTGCCCCTCATTTGCCTAAAGTCAGTGTGGCCTGGAAATCCTGACTGTGAACCAGGAGTGATCAAATACGCCTGCCGTTAATACTCCTTGGCTTCTCCAATTTGATGCCTACTGACTGTGGGGTTTAGATTCTTTATGTAAATTGGATTCATGAGAAAACCCAAGCACCTATGGGCTAAACTCTGCAGGGCTTTAAAGAACTCATTTGACCCAAAGTATCCCTATTTTCACTTGATGGATGTCAGGAACCTTAGAGAGGAAGGTGAGAGTCTTCATCCACAATAACTGCTCTTTTGGCCATTTTGGTTTTGGATGCACCCATGGGATCTTTCTTTAGATCCATCAGGTGCTGAGAATCTAAGCCACAGCCTCACACAGGGCCAAGAGGCTGATTCAGACACATACCTTTCCAAAGAAATTTAGCAAAGAGCAAAACACACACAGACATTATAAAGTGGCAATATATATGCCAATTGAAATTCATGATGAAATATATATCATCCACAGATCCAAAAATATTAATTTTACTGAACATGGATTTATGAATAATGTTGTTCAACTAGAAAGGTTACCCTTAGGTTGAATTTTAAGATCCAATAGCGTTTAGGAGGAGTGATCTCTTGTCATAATTTGTATCTGCCATGTCAGCCACCTCACAAGAATGTATATGTGATACCAGGTAGGATTCTATATGTTTATATAAAAATACATGTGATTAATAGGCTACAGAGAAAGGGATACAGGAATTCACATATTTATTAACTTTAAAAACACAAGGAGAACTATTTCAATTAAAAATTAACTAGATTTATAACACCTACCCTACATAATGCAAAAGGCAAGTCCAACTATACATCATGCCTCTTCTGAACTGCTTGTATTTCTATTGTGTTTGTATGCACTGTGGGTTTCAAGAACCATTAAATATTGAGGAAGCTCATTTCAATGAAACTCTGGAGAACTCTCATAGGCAAGGCTTCCCAAAGAGTGGCCAAAAGGTTAGATATAGCCAGGCCCATTAAGGTCTAAAATGTGTGGTCCATGTGTGTTTTGACTCTCAACTATGGCTACCAAGTCTTTAAGAATAAAATCATGGGATATCTTGGCTGAAATTCCCAGTGCTCTGTGGAAAGCCACCCTCGGCCTTGATCTTAGTTTCCAAGGGCGAATCTCATTCTTGGCCTCCTAAAATATCACCACAATTCATGGCAAAACTTCTCTGAGTTTAGTTCCAGAAGTCAGTCTCTAAGGGGAATCACTCAAGAATTCAAGCCCAGGTGGACCCAGTCATCTCTTCCAACCGTCACACAAATGACCACAATTAATATCAAAACACTCTCACATGGCCCTCCTCTTCTTCTAACTTTGATATCTCGCTTAAACTTTTCTCAAAACCATGTCCTCATTATTTTCTCAAAACCCTGTCCTCATTATTAAATTGGCATTAATTGGCTTTGGGATGGGAACCAAGCCTTCACTCATAAATTTTGACACCCCAGAGGGGACTTTAAATAAACCCCACTCTGCCCTCTTGGGGAAGCCTAGCACTCAAAACAACTGCAACCAGAGGATGAAATTTTTGGGAGCTGACTACTGCAAAGTTGGGAGACATAGAATATGCCTGGTGCCTGGGGTCAAAGCAAACCAGAGGAACTAATCCTGTAAGTAAATGGTGAGGCTAAGGGACTCCCAGCAGCTGCCAGAGCCATTTCGCTGTGGGGAACTCCCTTATTCCTTACGTGCACTTTAAGGATTTCTCCACCTCTGTTTACTTAACAAAAGGGACAATGAATGCATTAATATGTTGATATTATAGATTGTTTCTTGGGGATGATCTAGGGTGAATGTGTATCTAAAAATAATTTTTTCAATTTAACCATCTGGTATCTAAATGGGTTTCTAAAGCATTGCACTATCTTACAGTTAATAGTTGGGTTTAAACAATTGTTTAGTTTGATTTCAGGTAGTTCATGCTAGGAAACTTAAATACTTATTATAAAAAAAACAAATTAAAGAGTTTTAATGTTGAACAAGGCAGCCTGAAAAAATTTCACTAGATATGCCAGTGCATTAACTTGGGCAGAGATAATAAATTATGATATGGTATCTATTCCCATCAGTGTTTAAGATTTTAAAAAATGGTACTAAATTAAAACGTTGGTCTGGCTTATTGAAATGACATTAATTAGCAACAGTCTTGGAAATTTTTAAAGCTTAATTTCGGATACACATGGTAGTGTGTGGTTCTTTTTAAAAATTTTTCAGCCAATTTAATGTAACTTAATACTATTAGAAACTTCATAACAAAGAAAGGGGCTTAATGATCCTATAGAAACTTCTTCTGATGGTGGCTTTAATATTATCAAAAAATGATCCTATTTTCAGTTTTGTGTGACCAAGTTTTTCTAGTGTAGAAAAATCTAAAGATATAAAATTTTGAGAATTACATCTTAAACTTGCATCAAAATTTTCAACATCCAAACCTGGAAATTATGACTTATAGCTAAAATGCCTTAGGCCTGAGGTTTCTGCTCAGAATTCCAGTCTTTCCAGTTTTCCAGACCGCAGCCAGGACTTAAGTTGATATGCAAATAAAAGAAGCCTGCAGCACTCAGCAGGAGACAAATAAAAAAGAGTAAAAGTGTCTTTTTACCTGAACTCAAACTAGACCTAACCAAAAAAGTATATTATATGGTATTTACTAATTACTGGCCAGTCATCTTTTTTAGGACTCTTGCTTTTCTTAGATTCTGTATTTTTTTTTTTAGCTCATGATCTTGATTCTGCTGATGGGTTAATGTTTTCTGATCAGTTCTATTTTTGATCGACTCTGGAGTTTTTAGCATTGCAATGGAGATTTCACCTGGAAAAGCTACAAGGCCTTTACTATTGTGTTATGTGTACATTTGTGTTACGTGTTGTATGTTAGTATGTCTGTATGTTTGTATGTCCATATATCATGCAGTGATATGACAATTGACAGATGAGGAGCGCTGATGAAAAATTTAAAAATGTATCCAAATGTCTTTGGTTCACATGATTCATATGTTTTAATTCAAATTGGGTAAACAGATAAAAATAAAGATGTCTTTAAAATTAGGCCTATAAGTTTTCTAGGTTTTCAAAAAGGCCCTAATAAAATGTAGATGTCTATAAAATAATCTGCTTAAATTCAGAAATTTACAAGTATTGTATTGAAATGTGAACAGAAAGAGGTTAGTAGATGGAAAAGAGAAACTAAAAGGTTCTAGATATAGATCTAATAGAGAAAAAATGTGTTTCTGGATAAGAGAGTCTATATGATTAAGTAATTAAAAGGGTTTAAGTAAATAATATAAAAAGGTGTGTGTAACTTGGTTATATGTGTAAGTTTTGAGCAAGTAATCTTAAAAAATTAAACACCTGGTAAAACAAGTACTGTTTTTATAAAATTGTGCCATGTTATTTCTTTAAAATCTAAACTTTTTAAATACAAAAACATCAATGTAATTGTGGTGTTAATGTGTTCATATCTTCCAGGTATACAAGTCTGTAAGGTAGAAGATTCCAAAGACCATTGTATCAAGATGGTGTTCTAAGGTTGTATGGTAATTCTAGGCTTAAAAGAAAAACATGTTGGAGATTTATGTATATCATTTGTGTTCTATAATTGGATTTGTTATCAATAAGATATGTACAGTTCCATGTTAATTTTTACACTGAGATACAATCTAAAAGTATTTTTAACTTAATGAGAGCCAAATCTGTGAAGGTTTTATTGTAAACACAAAGGTAATGCCCATTCATTTCCATGTGAAAACTGTTTTTTTCAGGCTTCACAAAGGGGTGGCCTGAGACAAAGACTTTCCTGATATTCAGGGCAACATAACAATAGGTTATCAAAAGGCCCAAAGCAGGGTTTCTCCACTGAGACTTTACTGGCTACACTGATATCTGAGTTTTCTGAGATGCTTGCCATTCCCTTCAGCTATCCAGTACATGGCCATGTCACAGAGCTTGGAAGTGGTACATATATTGGACACAAAATCATGAGCCTATTCTGGAGAGTGGCCAGAATTCAGGAAGAAAACAGGAACGTAGGAAGAGAGTTGGTGTTGCCCATTGATAAGGCAAGCCACACTCCATTCATAAATTGTGCCGGATGAATGCTGGGAAGTTTTCTCCTTGAGAGGATACACCCATTGAGGCATTCTCTTTTCTAATGTCTACAACCACGGACACAGTGGGATACACAGACCTAAAAACACTCGCCTTCTCAAAGGACAAACTAGAAACAGTTCACTCCAAACCAAACACACCCCCTTTCCTAACTATTCTCAGAACAAAAGAAAAAACCACAAACCCACACCCACAACCACAAAGGCACCTCCTTCCCCGAAGTAGGTCTGTAACTATCCAGAGTGTCCTCTGACTGGAGGGTCATACTATGTTCCCCTGAAATGGTCTGTCCTGTCTCAGATCTGGACTCCTTGGTCAAATCTGTGAAGTTCTCAGGAGCCAGCAGTGAGCCTCTACCTGTTTTCTCCGGAAGGGCCCCTCTTCAGAATTTTCCTGGAATTTGGCCATTCTCACATAAGTAGGTACCACAAAAGACTGACTCTGTCCTTGGAAAATCCAAACAAGTGAGAACACTGGAACTGGTGCTGGGACTGGGTCTGGTTGCCTGGCTTCCTGGAACCCAAATTTGGAGAGTTCCATCAACAAGGATGTGAGGTGAGGTCACTTCCTTTAGGAACTGAATGAGGTCACTGCCTTGGCAACCAATTTATCCTAACATTTGCTTCCTAAGGTCTCATAACATGTAGGATGTCCCTACTTCCTGTGACACTTTCACAAGTTAGAATGGTATAGAAACCATAGTCACCTGGGAACAGCTCTCCACAGAGGCCTCGTTTGGTTCATCTCCTCTACATTAAGAAGACAGAATCTGATTCAGACACAACCCTTCATCCTGACCAGGTTGTTTGCCATAGAAGATGCCTTTTGCTCTCTCAGGTCCTTCATAGCTGCCTACATCTTCTCCAGGGATCATTTCTGCATGGAACTTTGTAGTTTTCAGCAGGTGGAAGATCCCCTGCATTCCTCTATTGTAAGACCAAATCTGTCCCTGCTTTTCTGAATACTTAGATTGAGGGAACAGTGTATGGTTAGGGTTAATAATATGTTCAATTAAAACCAAAATATTCCCACATGGCCCTCATATTCTTCCATGTAGACATTCATCATAACCTCTGGCTGGAGGTTTCCATAAGGGGCGCAGCCCGAGACAGTGTCCAAAATAAGTTCCCTTGCCCCTCATTTTCCTAAAGTCAGGGTTTCCTGGACACCTTCCTGTAAACCAAGATTGATCAAATAGGCCTGCCAGTAATACTGCTCTGTTTCTTCATTTTGAAGCCTACTGACTGTGAGGTATAGATTCTTTATGTGATTTGGAGTCATGTGAGAACCCAAGCACTGCTGCAGGGCTTTGAAGAACTCATTTGTCTTAAAGGATCTTTATACTTACTTGATGGAGGTCAGGAACCTAACAGAGGAAGCAAGAGACTTCATCCACAATGACTGATCTTTTTTGCCATTTTGGTTTTGGATGCACACATGGGATCTTTCTTTAGATCCATCAGGTGCTTAAAATCAAAGCCAAAGCCTCTCTCAGAGCCGAAAGGATGATTCAGACACATCCCTTTCCAAAGCAATTAAGCAAAGAGCCACAGGTGATGCTCATTCATTTCCAATTGAAAGCAATTTTCTTCAGGCTTCACAAACTGTTGGCCTGAGGAAAAGACCTTCCTGACATTCAGGTCAACAGAACAGTAGGTAAGCAAAAGGCACAAAGCAGGGTTTCTCTACTGAGACTTTACTGGTCACACTGATATCCGAGTTTTCTGAGATGCTCCCAATTCCCTTCATCTATCCAGTACATGGCCATGTCACAGAACTCGACGGAGTTCCATATCTTGGACAAAAAAACATGAGCCTATTCTGGAGAGTGGCTGAATTCAGGAAGAAAACAGGAACTAAGATAAGAAGTAGGTGTTGCCCATATAAGGCAAGCCACAGTCCATTCATAAATTGGGCAGGATGTGTGCTGAGATGCTTTCTACTAGACAGGACACATCCATTGATGCATTCACTTTTCTAATATCTACAACCACAGAAAAAGTGGAATACACAAACATAGAAACACTCGCCATGTCAAATGACTTACTAAAAACAGTCCACTCCAAACCAAACATACTGCCTTTCCTACCTATTCTCAGAACATGATACAAAACCACAAATTCACACCCACACCCACAAAGGCACCTCCATTACCCAAGTAGGTCTGTGACTATCCAGAGTGTCCTCAGACTGATGGTCCTTACTCTGCTCCCTCGAAATGGACTGTCCTGTCTCAGATCATGTCTCCTTTACCAACTCTGTAAAGTTGTCAGTATCAATCATTGAGTCACTACCTGCTTTCTCAGGAAAGGCCCCTCTTCAGAGCTTTCCTGGCATTTAGCCATCCATACATCAGTATGTACCAAGAAAGATCAACTCTGTCCTTGGTAAATCCAAACAAGTGAACCCACTGGGACTGGGACTGGGACTGGCTCTGAGTGCCTGGCTTCCTGGATCCCAAGTTCAGAAAGTTCCATCACCAAGGAAGTGAGGTAGGTCACTTCCTTCAGGAACTGAATGAGGTCACTACCTTGGCAACCACTTTATCCTAACATTTGCTTCCAAGGGTCCCATGAGAGAGAGGCTGCCCCTACTTCCTGTGTCACATTCACAAGATAGAATGGTATATCAACCATAGGCACATGTTAACAGCTCTCCACACAGACCTGGTTTGGTCCATCTTCTCTACATTAAGAAGAGAGAGGCTTATTCAGACACATCGCTTCATCCTGACCAGGTATTTTACCAAGGAAAATGACTGTTGCTCTCTCAGGTCCTTCATAGCTGCCTACATCTTCTCCAGGGTTTATTTCTGCATGGAACTTGAGGTTCTCAACAGGTGGAAGATCCTCTACCTACCTGTATTATAACATCAACTCTGTCCGTGCTCTTCGTAATATGTAAATCAATGGTTGTGCAACTGAAGTGATTCTGCAATCTGTATATGGGGTAAAAATGGGAGCTCATATCCCACTTGAATCAAAGTGTGAAATATGATATATCAAGAACTATGTAATGTTTTGAACAACCTACAATAAAAATTAATTTAAAAAAATAAATAAAAAATAAAAAAATAAAATATCCATATAATTTACCCCAAAAAAAAAGTTAAATTGAGGGAACAGTGCATGGTTAGGGATAATAATATGTTCGATTTGGGTTAGGAATCATTCTGCGAGATGAATAATGGTATTGGGAACCTCCGATATTTACAAGCATATATAGGTGTAATATAAGTATGAAAACAGAAATCTAGGAAAGATTTGAAACCCAGATGAACACTGGGCCCTTGATTGGGATACTTAGCTTTGAATTATTTCCGCAAAGTTGTCTCAGATAAATCGATATACAATGGCATAGGACCTTGTACCTTGGATGACTGAATGAGGAAGAGATTGTCCAGACAAAAAGGGATAGTTCCAAAAGTTATTTAGATATAGGGTTTTGGTTAGAGAGTGAATGTAAATGTCAGCATATGTGAAGAGTCAGTCACAGTGATGAACTGGGGAAAATGTGTAGAAAAGCAGATATCAATAGAGACATTAGAAAATCAGGCAAAGTACAAAGTGAGTGATAGGATAAGACGTTTTTAACAGAGTTGAGTTTGAATATATAATCTTAGGAAGAAACAAATATGTAGTCACCAATAGGAATGATATTTGAGATCATTAGTTAATCAGGACATGGATGTTGTTAGTAATACATGCTCACATTAAATTTAGGCTTTGGTACAATCATAAGGGTGTCCGTTGCATTTTTTGTCAGGAATATTACTGTGATGAAATGTAAATGTATATCAGGTGACTACAGTATTTCTTCAACCATTTCTGAAAGCAACATTTTAAGACTTATAAATTAGTATTGGGGACACAAGTACGTGTACCCTGTGCCTATGATTATAAAGATGATGCCTTAATAGACCATACTGTAAATAAATAATATAACTGGATCAAACTTTAAATAATGGATTGAATTGATATCTGAAAATATGTAGGAAATCTTATATTGATATACATAAGTTCATTCAAACCAGTTATACATCTAATGGTAATTTTAGCATTATGGTTTATCATGAAGAGTGTAGGAGTTTTGCTTCAAAAATGATTATGGAAATCGAAAATAATGTGTTTGGAAAGAATCTCATGAAAAGAACAGTCAAAAAGCATGGAGGAATACATATGTTCTGAAGCAGGAAGTAATTGCAAGTGAACCAAATGCGTACAGATTTGTGAACATGTGGATGAAAAGTATTATCCTATGATGTCCATAAACTGAAGAAATAGTAATGTACCAGTGTTGAATAAAAATGAACTTCAAAATACACATCATGTCCCATAGGATTTTACTTGCATTGATGTTAAACTGGGTCAGTTACTGTACAAATATTAGGATTTGTGAGCACCATTCACCGAAGTTAGTTTTCAGTACTGGGAAATAAATATGTATTTCATGTGGATGAATATTTCTGAGAATAATCTTGTGAAAATTTGATTATAAATCCACATATAGGAACATGAGTTAAATTAGTGAGTGTATAATAAGACACATATATTTCATATTTTGAATTATCCGGAGGGTGGGGGAAAATATATATATATATAGATACAAACACAGACATTAAAATGTAGTAATATGTATGCCAATCAAAATTCATCATGAAATATATATCATCCTCATATCCCAAAATATTCTTTTTACTGAGCATGGATTTATGTATAATGCTGTTCATCTAGGAAATTCACCAATATATTGAATTTTCAGTTCCATCAGTATTTAGGGGGAGTGATCTCTTCTCACAATTTGTATCTTCCTAAAACAGTAAGCTCACAAGAATGTACGTGTGATACCAGGTAGGATACTAAATATGCATAATAAATTTCATGAGATGAATAGGCTACAGAGAAAGGGAGACAGAAATGTACATATGTGTTAACTTTAAAAACTCATGGAGAAGTATTACAATGAAAAGTTGACTAGATTTATAACACATACACTTGAAAAAGCAGAAGGCAAGTCCTAGCATACACCATGCCTCCTATGAATGGCCTGTATTTCTATTCTGTTAGGTTTCTTTTTCTACATCATATAAAGATTAGTAGTCAGAGTCTAGTAGGGTATAGGTTAGTGACAGGGATTCAGCATTTCTATCGGAAAATAGGAAAATGAATCTAATGTGTATGCAAATATTTGCTAGACAAAAATCTTCCCACTGTCCTCCAAAACAATGCCTTGATATTTCCTTCGCCACAAGTAATACACAATTAGTGGAGAAGAGTTTGAAAGTCTGTGAATATATATCTGGAAAAGAAAATGCTCAGGAGTTCACAACCTTGGAGGTGGTAGAGGAATTTCCAAAAGTAAGGTACAGGGTAAACACTCCACAAACATGGAACTCTGGTGGCCTAATGAGTTTTTGAGAAACTGCCTCTGAGTTTGGGCCCTTGAAAAATTTGTTGTTGTCAGGAGCATTAGCTTCCTTTGTATTGAGACCATCAAACCTGGGTCGGCATCTATGTGACCTGGATGACATGGTTCCTTATATGCTATTGAACATGAGGCAGAAGTTCTGAATTTTCCCTTTGTTAGTAAACTGAGGACACTGGGGTCTAAGTGTCTAACCATGTGATCTGTGAAGCCATTTGGTCATACTCCACTTTTCGTGGTGTTTCTTACTGCTGTACTGGGAGTTTGGTATTGGCTTCACGTAATACAAGGAGAAAAACTGGGACACAGTGCTAGAGGGAGTACTCTCACGTGTAGTGGGTGAGGGCCTGCAGGAGAATGCACCAACCAGGCTTCTATCCCAAAAAGCTTGCACCCATGTCCATAGCAACCTGATTCTGAACATTGCCCTGAAACCTCTCCATATAACAAGGTCCCTTTACTTGTAAGGTTCTGCTGGCTGCACCATGTCAGTCACAAGTCATTCGGAAACCAATGGCAGAACCACGTGTCCCCACAACAGATGTTTTATCATACACCTGCCCACCACTGCTCTGGGCCCAGTAGTCAGCAGGCTCCAACATTCTGGCATCTCTGTTCTCACCATTTTCATGAAACCCAGTCAATCAATGCAATGTCTGGTACACTCGTGATCAGCAACAGATATCCAAAGGTTCTCCAGTGCCACCTGTTCATGGGAATTTAAAAAATTCATGGTATTTATCTAGCCAATTTTCAAGGATGAAGTTGAAGGCACTGTGGCTTTCAATTTATTCTGGAACCATGAAATGGTGAGGAAGCTTATTTCAATTAAAGCTCGGGAGAACTCTTAGAGGCAAGGCTTCCCAAAGAGTGGCCAAAAGGTCACATTAAGCCAGGCCCATTGAGGTCTACAATTGAGGTCCATGTGTGTTTTGACTCTCAACAATGGCTGCCATGTCTTTCTGAATAAAGTCATGTGATATCCTGGCTGAGATTCCCAGTGCTCTTTGGATAGCTATCCTGGGCCTAGATCTCAGTCTCCAAGGGCAACTCTCGTGTGTGGCCTCCTAAAATCCCAACACAATTCATGGCAATACTTCTCTGAGTTCATTTCCAGAACCCAGTCTCTAAGGGGAACCACTCCAGAGTTCAAGCCCATGTGGACCGAGTCATCTCTTCCAACCACCACACAAATGACCCCAATTAAACCAAAACACTCCCACATGGCCCTCATCATCTTCAATATAAACTCTCATCATAACCTCTTGCTGGAGGTTTCCATGAGGGGCGCAGCCTAAGACAGTGTCCAAAATAAGCTCACTTGCCCCTTATTTGCCTAAAGTCAGGGTGGCCTGGAAACCCTTCCTGTGAACCAGGTGTGATCAAATAGGCCTCCCATTAATACTGCTCTACTTCTCCAATTTGAGGGCTACTCTCTGTGGGGCATAGATTCTTTATGTGAATTGGGGTCATGAGAAAACCCAAGCACCTATGGGCTACCCTCTGCAGGGCTTTGAAAAACCGATTTTAGTGAGTCGAGGAGTTGGACCAAAAATTCTTTAGATATAGGGGTTTTGTTAGAGAGTGCATGTAAATGTCATCATATTTGAAGAGTCAGTCACAGTGATGAACTGGGGAAAATGTGTAGGAAATCAGATATCAATAGAGACATTAGGAAATCAGGCTAAGTACAAAGTGAGTGATAGGATAAGACATTTTTAACAGGGTTCAGTTTCAATATTTAATCTTAGGAAGAAACAAATATGTAGTCACCAATAGGAATGATATTTGAGATCATTAGTTAATCAGGACATGGATGTTTTTAGTAATACATGCTCCCGTTCAATATAGGCTTTGGTACAATCATAAGTGTGTCCGTTGCATTTTGTGATAGGAATATTACTGTGATGAAATGTATATGTATATCAGGTGACTAGAGTATTTCTTCCACCAATTCTTAAAGCAATATTTTAAAGACTTATGAATTAGTATTGGGGATACAAATAGGTATACCATCGGTCTATGAATATAGAGATGATGCCTTAATAGACCATACTGTGAATAAATAATATAACTGGTTCAAACGTTAAATAATGGATTGAATTGATATCTGAAAATATATAGGAAATTTTATATTGATATACATAAATTCATTCTAACCAGTTATACATCTAATGGTAATATTAGCATTATGGTTTATCATGAAGAGTGTCTGAGTTTTGCTTCAAAAATGATTATGGAAATCAAAAATAATGTGTTTGGAAAGAATCTCATGAAAAGAACAGTCAAGAGACATGGAGGAATACATGTGTTCTGAAGTAGGAAGTGATTGAAAGTGAACCAAATGCCTATAAATTTGTGAAATTGTGGATGAAAGTATATATCCTATAATGTCCATAAACTGCAGAAATAGTAATGTATCAGTGTTGAATAAAAATGAACTTCAAAATACACATCATGGTCCCATAGGTGTCTACTTGCATTGATGTGAAACTGGGTCAGTCACTGTGGAAATATTACGATTTGTATGCACCATTCACTGAATTTAGTTTTCAGTACTAGGAAAAATATGTATTTAAGGTGGATGAATATTTCTAAGAATTATTTTGTGAAAATTTGATTATAAATCCACATACACACACATGAGTAAATTTAGAAAGTGTATAATAAGACACATATATTTCATATTTTGGAAAATCTAAAGAGTAGATATCTATCTCTAGATAGATAGATAGATAGATAGATAAATAGATATGTACTCACATACACAGACATTAAAATGTAGCAATATATATGCCATTCGAAAATCATAATGAAATAAATATCATCCACGTATCCAAAAATATTCATTTTACTGAACATTTATTTATGCATAATATTGTTCATCTAGGAAATTCACCCATAGGTTGAATTTCCAGTTCCATCAGTATTTAGAGGGAGCGATCTCTTCTCACAATTTGTATCTTCCAAAATAAGCGAGCTCACAAGAATGTACATGTGATACCAGGTAGAATTCTAAAGATGCAATAAAAAATACATGTGATGAATAGGCCACAGAGAAAGGGAGACAGAAATTTACATATGTGTTAATTTTAAAAACTCATGGAGAAGTATTACAATGAAAAGTTGACTAGATTTATAACACATACCGTTGATAAAGCCGAAGGCAAGTCCAAGTATACACCATGCCTCC
Organism: Callospermophilus lateralis; assembly: GCF_048772815.1. Lineage (NCBI taxonomy): Eukaryota > Metazoa > Chordata > Mammalia > Rodentia > Sciuridae > Callospermophilus > Callospermophilus lateralis. The sequence continues at coordinate 715,068 of NW_027513394.1, forward strand.
TATGAAAGGCCTGTATTTCTATTCTGTTAAGTTTCTTTTTCTCCATCATATTTGGATTAGTAGTCAGAGTCTAGTAGGGTATGGGTTAGTGTCAGGGATTCAGTATTTCAAATGGAAAATAGGAAAATGAATCTAATGTGTATGTAAATATGTGCTACACAAAAATCTTCCCACTCTCATCCAGAACAATGCTTTGACATTACCTTCGCCCCAAATACGACACAATTAGTGGAGAAAAGTTAGAAAATCTGTGAATACATATGTGGAATGGAAAATGCTCAGGAGTTCACAAACTTGTAGGAGGTAGAACGGGTTACAAAAAGGGAGAGGGTAAACACTCCACAAACATGGAGCTCTGCTGGCCTAATGACTTTTTGAGAAACTGCTTCTGAGGTTGGGCAGTTAAAATATATATTGTTGTCAGGAGCTTTAGCTTCCTTTGTAGTGAGACCATCAATTCTGGGTCTCCATCTATGTGACCTGGATGACATGTTTTTTTTATTTTCTAGTGAACATGAGGCAGCAGTGCTGAATTCTCTCTTTGTAGGTAAACTTTGGCCACTGGAGTCTAAGTATCTAACTGTGTTGTCTGCAAAGCCATTTGGTCATTATCCACTTTCGTGGTGTTTTTTACTGCTGCACTGTGAGTTTGGTATTGGCTTCACGAAATACAAGGAGTTCTACTGGGACACAGTGCTGGAGGATGTACTCTCACGTGTGGTGGGTTAGTAAAATGCACCAGTGAGACTTCAATCCCACATAGCTTTTCAACTTGACAATAGCAACCTGATTCTGACCATTGGCAGGAATCCTCTCCATATAACAAGATGCCTTTACATAGAAGGGTCTGCTGGCTGTACCATGTCAGTCACAAGTCATTTCTAAGCCAATGGCAGATCCACGTTGCCCCACCACAAATGTTTTTTTCACACACCTACACTCCACTGCTCTAGGCCCACTAGTCTGCAGGCTCCAACGTTCTGGCATCTATATTCTACACTTTTTTCATGAAACCCAGTCAATCAAGGCACTGTCTGGTACAAACATGATCAGCAACAGGAAATCCAGAGGTTCTCCAGTGCAACCTGGTCATGGTAATTTCCAAAAATTCATGGTATTTATCTAGATATTTTTCAATAATGGAGTTGGAGGCACTGTGGGATCCAATTTATACAGGAACCATTAAAAGGTGAGGAATCTCATTTCAATGAAAGCTCTGGAGAACTCTCACAGGCAAGGCTTCCCAAAGAGTGGGCAAAAGGTCACATGAAGCCAGACCCATTGAGGTCTACAATGTGAATTCCATGTGTGTTTTGACTTTCAACTATGGCTGACAATCTTTCAGAATAAAATCTTGTGATATCCTGGCTGAGATTCCCAGTGCTCTGTGGAAAGTCACCCTGGGCCTAGATCTCAGTTTCCAATGAGGAATCTCATGCGTGGCCTCCAAAAATCCCAACACAATTCATGACAATACTTCTCTGAGTTCAGTTTCATAACTCAGTCTCTAAGGGGAATCACAACAGAGTTCAAGCCCAGGTGGACCCAGGCATCTCTTCCAATTGCCACACAAATGACGACAATTAAAACCAAAACACTCCCACAGGGCTCTCTTCTTCTTTTATATAGACACTAATCATAACCTCTAGCTGGAGGTTTCCATGAGGGGCACAGCCCAAGACAGTGTCAAAAATAATCTCCCTTGCCCCTCATTTGCCTAAAGTCAGGGTGGCCTGGACAACATTCCTGTGAAACAGAAGTGATCATATAGGACTGCTGTTAATACTGCTCCACTTCTCAAATTTGAGGCCTACTGACTGTGGGGTATAGATTCTTTGTGTGAATTGGAGTCATGAGAAAACGCAAGCACCTATTGTCCAGCCTCTTGCCCTGTTGTGAGCCTGGTGGTTTAGATTTTCAGCACCTGATGATAGAAGATAAATTGAAAAAAATGATCCCTCATTCCTCACTTGATGGAGGTCCGGAATATTACAGAGGAAGGCGAGAGGCTTCATCCACCACATGGGATCTTCCTCTAGATCCATCAGGTGCTGAAAATCTAAACCACAGGCTCACACAGGGCCAAGAGGCTGATTCAGACAAATCCCTTTCCAAAGCAATGAAGTAAAAAGCCACAGGTGATTCCCATTCATTTCCATTTGAAAACTTTTTTCTTCAGGCTTCACTAAGGTTTGGCCTGAGGCAAAGACCTTTCTGACATTCAGAGCAACAGAACAATAGGTAATCAAAAGGCCCCAAGCAGGGTTTCTCCTAGGAGACTTTCCTGGTTACTCTGATATGTGAGTTTTCTGAGATGCTCGCCATTCCCTTCAGGTATCCAGTACATGGCCATGTCACAGAGCTTGGAGGTGGTACGTATCTTGTACAAAAATACATGATACTAATCTTGAGAGTGGCCAGAATTCAGGAAAAAAATGAGAACTTAGGTAGATAGCAGGTGTTGCCCATGGATAAGGCAAGCCTCAGTCCATTCATTAATTGGGAAGGATGCATACTGGAAAGTTTTCTACTAGATAGGACACACCCAATGAGCTATTTTCTTTTCTAATATCTACAAAGAAAAACACAGTGGGATACACAGACACAGAAACAGTCTCCTTGTCTAATGACTTACTAGAAACAGTCCACTCCAAACCAAACAAACCTCCTTTTTTATCTATTCTCAGATCATGAGAAAAAAACCACAAACACAAACAAACACCCACAAATGCACCTCCTTCTTCCAAGTAGGTCTGTGACTATCTGGAGTGTCCTCTGACTTGTAGGACATACGATGTTCCCCCGAAATGGCCTTTCTGTCTCAGATCTGGTCTCCTTGGTCAAATCTGTAAAGTTGTAAGGAGGCAGTGGTGAGCCAATTCCTATCCTCTCAGGAAAGACCCCTCTTCAGAGCTTTCTTGGTATTTGGCAACCCTTACATCAGTAGGTACCAAGAAAGACTGACTCTGTCCTTGGTAAATCCAAAGAAATGAGCCCACTGCGACTGGGTCTGGGACTGGCTCAGGGTGCCTGGCTTCCTGGATCAAAAAATTCAGAGAGCTCCATCACCAAGGAAGTGAGGTGAGGTCACTACCTTCAGAAAATGAATGAGGTCACTGTCTTGGCAACCACTTTGTCCTAACAGTTTCTTCCTATTGTCTCCTGACATGGAGGCTGCCCTACTTCCTGTGATACTTTCACATGCTAGAATGGTATAGAAACCATAGTCACCTGGGAACAGCTCTCCACACAGGCCTGGTTTGGTCCATCTTCCCTACATTAAGAATAGAGAGGCTGACTCAGACACATCCTTTCATCCTGACCATGTTGTTTGACATGGAATATGACTTTTGTTCTCTCAAGTCCTTCATAGCTGCCTGCATCTTCTCCAGGGATCATTTCTGCATGGATTTTGAGGTACTCAACAGGTGGAAGATCTCCTAACTTCCTGTATTGTAATACTAACTTGGTCCCTGCTCTTCTGTAAAGTGAGATTGAGGGAACATTGTATGGTTAGGGTTAATAGCATGTTCGATTTGGGTTGGAAATCATTCTGCTGGATGAATAATGGTATTGGGAACCAGCGATATTTATAAGAATATAGAGGTAAAACATAAGTATGAAAACAGAAATCTAGGTAATATTTGAAGCCCAGAAGGATTTGGACCCTTGATTGGGATCCTTAGCTTGAGTTATGTTTTGCACCGAGGTCTCAGTTAAATTGATATACAATGGCATAAGACCCTGTACCTCAGATGATTAAATGTAGAAGAGATCATCCAGTCAAAAAGGGATTGTGTGTAGGATTAGGAAGATACTCAGTAGGTTTAGGAGGAAGAGTGAGTCTAGGATTTGGACTAAATGTTCTTTAGCAATAGGGTTTCGGTTAGAGAGTGAATATAAATGACACCATATGTGAAGAGTCAGGCACAATGATGAACTGGGGAAAATATGTAGGAAAGCAGACATCAATAGAGACATTAGGAAATCAGGCAAAGTATAACGTGATAGGATTAGACATTTTCAACAGGGTTGAGTTTGAATACATAATCTTAAGAAGAAACAAATTTGTAGTCACCAATAAGATTGACATTTGAGAGCATTAGGCAACCTGGACATGGATATATTTAGTAATCCATGTTCACATTCCATTGAGGCTTTGGTAATCATAAGGGTGACCTTCGCATTTTGTGTCCAGAATATTACTGTGATAATATGTATATGAAGATCAGGTGACATGAGTATTTCTTCCACCATTTCTGGGGGAAATATTTTGAAAATATATAAATTAGTACTGGGGATACTAATAGGCTTACCCTGTGTTGATGAATATAGAGATGATGCATTAATAGACCATACTGTGAATAAATTATATGACTGGTTTCAAATTTAAATAATGGATTGTATTGATATCTGAAAAAATATAGGAAATCATTTATTGATATACATACATTCATTCCAACCACTTATATATCTAATGGTTATATTAGGGTTACCGTTTATCATGAATAGTGTGTGAGTTTTGCTTCAAAAATGATTATGGCATCTAAAATAATGTGTTTAGAAAGAAGTCTAGTGAAAAGACCAGTCAAGAAACATGGAGAAATATAAGTGTTCTGAAGGAGGAAGTGATTGAAAGTGAACCAAATGTTTATAAATTTGTGAACTTGTGAATGAAAGGATATATTTTATGATGTCTATAAACTGAAGAAATAATAATGTACCAGGTTTGAATAAAAATGAACTTTAATAAACACATCATATCCAATAGGAATCTACTTGCATTGATGTTAAACTTGGTCAGTTACTGTAGAAATATTAGGATTTGTAAGCACCCTTCCCTGAAGTTAGTTTTCAGTACTAGGAAACAAATATGTATTTCAGTGGATGTATATTTCTGAGAATAAACTTGTTAAAAGTTGATTATAAATCCACATATATGAATATGAATGAATTCAGGCGGTGTATAAGAAGACACATATATTTCATATTTTGGTAAATCTGGAGAATATATATATATATTATGTATATATAGACACACAAACACACACACATTATAATGTAGCAATATATATGCCAATTGAAATTCATCATGAAAAATAACTCATCCGCATATCCCAAAATATTCAGTTTACTGAACATGAATATATGTATAGTTTTGTTAATCTAGGAAGCTCACCCATGGGTTGAATTTTCAGTTAAAACAGCGTTTAGGAGGAGTGATCTCTTCTCACAATTTGTATCTGCCAAGTCAGCCACCTCAAAAGAATGTACATGTGAAACCAGGTAGGATTCTATTTGTGCATATAAAAATACATTTGCTTAATAGGCTACAGAGAAAGGGAGACCGGAATTCACATATTTCTTAACTTTAAAAACACGTGGAGAATTATTTCAACAAATAATTGACTTGATTTATAACTCCTACCTTATATCATGCAAAAGGTAAGTCCAACTATACACCATGCTTCTTCTGAAATGCTTGTATTTCTATTCTGTTTGGGTTACTTTTCTTCATTATATTAGGATTAGTAGTCAGAGTTTAGTAGGGTATGGGTTAGTGTTAGGGATTCAGTATTTCAAACAGAAAATTGGAAAATAAATCCAATGTGTATGCAAATATGTGCTACAAGAAATCTTCCCTCTCTCATCCAGAACAATGAGTTGACATTCCCTTCACCCCAAGTAAGTCAGAATTAGAGGAGAAGAGTTAGAAAATCTGTGAATATATATTTAGAATGGAAAATGCTCAGGAGTTCACAACCTTGGAGTTGATAGAGCAGTTTCCAAAAGTAAGTGACATGGTAAACACTCCACAAACATGGAGATCTGCTGGCCTAAACACTTCTTGAGAAATTGCCTCTGAGCTTGGGCACTTGAAATATATGTTGTTGTCAGGAGCTTTAACTTCCAATGTAGTGAGACCATCAAAGCTAGGTCTGCATCTATGTGACCAGGGGGACATGGTTTCTTATTTTCCAATGAACATGAGGCAGCAGTGCTAAATTCTCTCTTTGTAGCTAAATTGTGGCCACTGGGGCTAAGTGTCTCCCCATGTGGACTGTGAAGCCATTTGGTCATCCTCGACTTTTCGTTGTGTTTCTTGCTGCTGCACTGGGAGTTTGGTATTTGCTTCACGAAATACAAAGAGTTCAAGTGGGACACAGTGCTGAAGGGAGTTCGGTCACGTGTGGTGGGTCAGTGTCTGCATTAGAATGCACCAACTAGGCTTCTATCCCACATAGCTTGCCCCTTGACCATAGCAACCTGATTCTAAACATTGCGTGAAAAATCTCCATATAACAAGATGCCTTTATATAGAAGGGTCTGCTGGCTGCACCGTGTCTGTCTCAAGGCATTTGAAAGTCAATGGCAGATCCACATGGCCCCACCACAGATGTTTTATCACACACCTGCACACCACTGCTCTAGGTCCACTACTCAGCAGGCTCCAACTTACTGGCATCTCTGTTCTACACCATTTTCATGATACCTAGTCAATCAAGGCACTGTCTGGTATACTCATGATCAGCAACAGGACATCCAAAGGTTCTCCAGTGCCACCTGGTCATGGGAATTTCTAAAAATTCATGGTATTTATCTAACTATTTTTCACAGATGAAGTTGTTGGTACTGTGGGTTTCAATTTATTCAGGATCCATTAAATGTTGAGGAAGCTCATTTTAATGAAGGATATGGAGATCTCTCACAGGCAAGGCTTCCCAAAGAGTGGCCAAATGGTCACATGAAGCCAGGCCCATTGAGGTCTACAATGTGAGTTCCATGTGTGTTTTGACTCTCAACGATGGCTGCCAAGTCTTTCAGAATAAAACCTGTGATATCCTAGCTGAGATTCCCAGTGCTCTCTGGAAAGCTTCCCTGGGCCTAGATCTCAGTTTCCAAGGGCGACTCTCATGTGTGGCCTCCTGAAATCCCAACAACATTCATAGTAATACTTCTCTGAAGTCAGTTCCAAATCTCATTCTCTAAGGGGAATCACACCAGAGTTCAAGCCCAGGTGGACCCAGTCATCTCTTCCAACTACCACACAAATGACCACAATTAAAACCAAAACACTCCCACATGGCCCTCATCTTCTTCCATATAGACACACATCATAACCTCTGGATGGAGTTTTCCATGAGGGGCACAGAAAAACCAGTGCCCAAAATAAGCTCCCTTGCCCCTCATTTGCCTAACGTCAGGGTGGATTGGACATGCTTCCTGTGAACCAGGAGTGATCAAATAGGCCTGCCGTAAATGCTCCAATTCTCCACTTTGAGGCCTTCTTACTGTGGGGTTTAGATTCTTCTTTTTCTAAATTTTTTTGTAAATTTAATTGGAAAGTTAAAAAAAATTGTTTTGCAGAATATTAAATTTCTAATGGCAAAGCCTTCACCTTGTTTGTGAAGGAAACCTTGATGCCTTGCCAATCTGGTTATATGCAGACACTCAAAATTTTCTGTTACATACTACATGGATGAATGGCTACAGCACATAGTTTTTTTAAAACTGAAAGGCAGATACCAGCAGGTAAGATAACAAATAAAAGACAATTTTATTAAAAAATAAAGTTGTTAAATGACTCAAATATTGGAAATTCAATTCTTTTTTTTTTTTTGGTTGTTCAAAACATTATAAAGCTCATGATATATCATCTTTCATACATTTGACTCAATTGGGTTATGAACTCCAATGCAAATCGCAGAATCACATCAGTTACACACTCACGTTTTTACATAATAGCATACTACTTACTGTTGTATTCTGCTACCTTTCCTATCCCCTACTATTCCCCCTCCCCTCCCATCTTCCCTCTCTACCTCATCTGCTGTTGTTTAATTCTCTCTCTTGTTTTCCCCTCTTTAGCCTCACAACCTCTTATATGTAATTTTGTGTAACATTGAGTAGTCTCCTACCATTTCTATATGCTTTTCCTTCTCTCTCCCTTTCTCTCCCCCACTCATCTCTGTTTAGTTTTAATATTTTTCTCATGTTCTTCCTCCCTGTTATGTTCTTATTTGCTCTCTCTATATAAAAGGAAACATTTGGCATTTGTTTTTTAAGGATTGGATAGATTCGCTTAGCATAATCTATTCTAATGCCATTCATTTCCCTGCAAATTCTATGATTTTGTCATTTTTCAGTGCTATGTAATACTCCATTGTGTATAGATGCCACATTTTTATTATCCATTCGTCTATTGAAGGGCATCTAGGTTGGTTCCACAGTCTAGCTATTGTGAATTGTGCCGCTATGATCATTGATGTGGCAGTATCCTTATACTGCTCTCTATTGAGATCCTCAGGGAAGAGTCTGAGAAGGGCGATATCTCGGGAAAATGGTGGTTCCAATCCCAGCTTTCCCAGGAATCTCCATACTGCTTTCCCTATTGGACTCACCAATTTGCAGTCCCACAAGCAGTGTACAAGTGTACCCTTTACCCCACATCCTCTCCAACACTTATTGTTGTTCGACTTCATAATGGCTGCCAATCTTACTGGAGTGAGATGGTATCTTAGGGTGGTTTTCATTGCATTTCTCTGACTGCTAGAGATGGTGAGCATTTTTTCATGTACTTGTTGATTGATTGTATGTCCTCCTCTGTGAAGTGTCTGTTAAGATCCTTGGACCATTTTTTGATTGGGTTATTTGTTATCTCATTGTTTAATTTTTTTGAGTTCTTTGTATATTCTAGATATTAGGGCTCTATCTGAAGTGTAAGGGGTAAAAATTTGTTCCCAGGATGTAGGCTCTCTATTTACCTCTCTTATTGTTTCTCTTGCTGAGGAAAAACTTTTTAGATTAAGTAAGTCCCATTTGTTTATTCTTTTTATTAACTCTTGGGCAATGGGTGTCCTATTAAGGAATTTGGAGCCCAACCCCACAGTATGTACATCGTAGCCAACTTTTTCTTCTATCAGACGCAGTGTCTCTGATTTTATATCTGGCTCCTTGATCCATTTTGTGTTAACTTTTGTGCATTGTGAGAGAAAGGGATTCAGTTTCATTTTGTTGCATATGAATTTCCAATTGTCCCTGCACCATTTGTTGAAGATGCTATCCTTCTTCCATGGCATGCTTTTAGGCCCTTTTTCAAATATAAGAAAGTTGTAATTTTGTGGATTTGTCTCTGTGTCCTCTATTCTGTACCATTGGTCCATCTGCCTGTTTTGATACCAGTACCACACTGTTTTTGTTACTATTGCTTTGTAGTACAGTTTGAACTCTGGATTAACACTTCCTGCTTAGAATTGCTTTCACTATTCTGGGTCTTTTGTTTTTCCATTTGAAATTCATGATTACTTTATCTATTTCTACAAGAAATGCCATTGGGTTTTTGATTGGCATCGCATTAAACCTGTAGAGAACTTTGGGTAATATCGCCATTTTGATGATGTTATTTCTGCCTATCCATGTACAGGGCATATTTTTTCATCCTCTAACATCTTCTTCTATCTCTCTCTTTAGGGTTCTGTAGTTTTCATTGTATAAATCTTTCACCTCTTTGGTTAGGTTGATTCCCAAGTTTTTTATTTTCTTTGAGTATACTGTAAAATGAGTGGTTTTCCTCATTTCCATTTCAGAAGTTTTGTTGCTGATATACAGGAATGCCTTTGATTTATGCGTGTTGATTTTATATCCTGCCACTTTGCTGAATTCATTTATTAACTCTAGCAGTTTCTTTGTAGACCCTTTTGGGTCTGTTAAATATATTATCATGTCATCCACAAATAGCCATAATTTAAGTTCTTCTTTTCCTATTTTTATGCCTTTAATTTCCTTTGTCTGTATAATTGCTCTGGATAGTATTTCAAGAACTAAATTAAATAAAAGTGGTGATAGAGGGCATCCCTGTCTTGTTCCAGATTTTAGAGGGAATGCCTTCAGTTTTTCTCCATTTAGGATGATGCTAGCCTGAGGTTCAGCATATATAGCTTTTACCATGTTGAGGTAAGTACCTGTTATTCCTAGTTTTTATAGAGTTTTAAACATAAAGGGATGCTGTACTTTGTAGAATGCTTTTTCTGCATCTATTGAGATGATCATATGGTTCTTCTCTTTAAGTCTATTGATGTGATGGATTACATATATTGATTTCCGTATGTTGTACCAGCCTTGCATCCCTGGGATGAATCCCTCTTGATCATGAAGCACAATTTTTTTATATGCTTTTGTATTTGATTTGCCAGGATTTTATTGAGAATTTTTGCATCCAAGTTTATTAGAGATATTGGTCTGTAGTTTTCTTTCTTTGAAGTGTCTTTGTCTGGTTTTGGGATCAGTTTGTGATGTTGGCCTCATAGAATGAATTTGGAAGAACTCCTTCTTTTTCTATTTTTTGAAATAGCTTAAAAAGTATTGGTATTAATTCATCTTTGAACGTTTTGTAGAACTCTGCTGTATAACCATCTGGTCCAGGGCTTTTTTTGGTTGGTAGTCTTTTGAAGGTTTCTTCTATTTCTTCCTTTGTTATTGGTCTATTTAAATTGTGTGTGTCTTCCGGACTCAATCTGGGCAGATCATATGACATAAGAAATTTATCGATATCTTCATTATCTTCTATTTTACTGGAATATAGGGTTTCAAAATACTTTCTAATTATCTTCTGTATTTCTGTAGTGTCTGTTGTGATATTGCCTTTTTTATCCCATATGTTATTAATTTGAGTTATCTCTCTAATTCTCTTCATTAGCATGGCTAAGGGCCTGTCGATTTAATTTATTTTCAAAGAACCAACTTTTATTTTTTTAATTGTTTCAATTTTGTTGATTTCTCCTCTAATTTTAATTATTTCTTGTCTTCTACTACATTTGTTGTTTTGCTCTTTTTTTCTAGGTTTTTGAGATGTAGTGTGAGATCATTTATTTGTTGTTTTTTTTCTTTTTTTGAGGAAAGAATTTCAAGAAATGAATTTCCCTCTTAAAACTGCTTTCATTGTTTCCCATAGAATCCGGTATGTTGTGTCTGTATTGTCATTTGTCTCTAAGAAATTTTTTATCTCCTCCTTTATGTCTTCTGTAACCCATTGATCATTCAGTAACATATTGTTCATTTTCCATGTGATGTAGAATTTTTCCTTCCTTCTTCAATCATTAATTTCAAGTTTCATTCCATTATGATCAGATATGGTGCATAGTATTATCTCCATACTTTTATATTTACTAAGAGTTTCCATATGGCATAATATATGGTCTATATTTGAGTAGGACCAATGTGCTGCTGAGAAGAACATGTATCTACTTTATGATGTTTGATATATTCTATATATGTTGGTTAAGTCTAGGTTATTGATTGTGCTATTGAGTTTCCTAATTCAGATTTTCTCTAGAGGATCTGTCCAATGGCGAGAGTTGTGTGCTGAAGTCACCCGTAATTATTGTGTTATAGCCTATATGACTCTTGAACTTGAGGAGAGTTTGTTTTATGACTTTTCACCACCATTGTTTGGTGCATACAAATTGATAATTGTTATGTCTTGTTGGTGAATGGTGCCTTTTAACAGTATATAGTGTCCTTCTTTATCACTTTTGATTAACTTAGGCTTTAAGTTTATTTTATTCGATATGTTTATGGCCACTCCTTCTTGCTTCCGAGGGCCAACAATGGCTGCGAAGTCTTTCAGAATAAAATCATGTGATTTCCTGGCTGAGATTCCCATTGCTCTGTGGAAAGCCACCTTGGGCCTAGATCTCAGTTTCAAAGGGTGACAATCATGCGTGGCCTCCTAAAAACCAACACAATTCATTTCAATACTTCTATGAGGTACGTTCCAGAACTCAGGCTCTAAGGGGAATCACACCAGAGTTCAAGCCCAGGTGGAACAAGTCATCTCTTCCAACCCCCACAAAAATGACCACAATTAAAACAAAAAAACTCCCATATGGCCCTCATCTTCGTTCATAAAGACCCTCATCAAAAGTTCTGGATGGAAGTTTCCATGAGGGTCGCAACCAAAGACAATTTCCAGAATAAGCTCCCTTGCCTCTAATTTCCCTAAAGTCAGGGTGGCCTGGACACCCTTCCTGTGAACCAGGAATGATCAAAAAGGCCTGCCATTAATTCCGCTCTGTTTCTATAATTTGAGGCTTACTGAATGTCAGGTATAGATTTTTTATGTGATTTGGAGTCATGAGAAAACCCAAGCACATCTGCAGAGCATTGAAGAATTCATTTGACAAAGAGGATCCCTATTCTCACTTGAAGGGGGTCAGGAACCTAACAGAGAAAGGCAAGAATCTTCATCCACAATGACTGCTCTTTTTGACATTTTGGTTTTGAATGCACTCATGGGATCTTTCTTTAGATCCATCAGGTGCTGAGAATCTAAGCCACAGCCTCACACAGGGCCAAGAGGCAGATTCACACAAATCCCTTTCCAAAGCAATTAAGCAAAGAGCCACAGGAGATGCCCATTTATTTCCATTTGAAAATTTTTTCTTCAGGCTTCACAAAGGGGTGGCCTGAGGCAAAGACCTTTCTGACATTCAGGGCAACAGAACCCTTGATTGGTATACTTAGCTTGAATTATGTTCTGCACCGAGGTCTCAGATAAATCGATATACAACGGCATAGGACCGTGTACCTCAGATGATTGAATGTAGAAGAGAACATCCAGTCAAAAAGGGATAGTCTGTAGGATTAGGAAGATAGTCAGTTGGTTTAGGAAGAAGAGTGAATCTAGGAGTTGGACCAAAAGTTCTTTAGCAATAGGGTTTCAGTTAGAGAGTGAATGCAAATGTCAGCACATGTAAAGAGACAGTCACAATGATGAACTGGGAAAAATATGTAGGAAAGCAGATATCAATAGAAAGATTAGGAAATCAGGCAAATTATAAAGTGAGTGATAGGATTAGACATTTTCAACAGGCTTGAGGTTGAATATATAATCTTAGGAAGAAACAAATATGTAGTAATCAATAGGATTGACATTTGAGAGCATTAGGCACCCTGGACATGGATGTTTTTAGTAATCCATGGTCACTTTCCATTTAGGCTTTGGTACAATCATATGTGTGACCTTTGCATTTTGTGTCCAGAATACTACCGTAATAAAATGTATATGTAGATAAGGTGACATGAGTATTTCTTCCACCATTATGGGGAGTAATATTCTGGAAACTTATAAATTAGTACTGGTGATACAAATAGGTGTACCTTGTGTTGATGATTATTGAGATGTTGCATGAATAGACCATATTGTGAATAAAGTACATAACTGGTTCCAACTTTAAATAATGGATTGAGTTTGCATCTGAAAATATATTGGAAATCTTATATTGATATATATACAATCATTCCAACCAGTTATATATGTAATGGTAATATTAGGGTTACGGTTTATTCGTGAAGAGTGAGTATTGCTTCAAAAATGATTATGGAATCAAAAATAATGTGTTTAGAAAGAAGTCTAGTGAAAAGACCAGTAAAGAAACATGGAGGAATACATGTGTTCTGAAGTAGTAAGTAAATGAAAGTGAACCAAATGCCTATAATTTTGTGAAGTTGTGGATGAAAAAATATATCCTATGATGTCCATAAACTGAAAAAAATAGTAATGTACCAGTGTTCAGTAAAAATTAACTTCAAAATACACATCATATCCCATAGCAATCTACTTGCATTGATGTTAAACCTGGGTCAGGTACTGTAGAAATATTAGGATTTGTATGCACCACCTACTGAACTTAGTTTTCAGTAGTAGGAAACCAATATGTATTACAGGTGTATAAATATTGCTGAAAATAATCTTGTAAAAATTGGATTTTGAACCCACATACATGAATATAAATGAATTTAGGGAGTGTATAATAAGACACATATTTTTCATATTTTTTTAAAAATCTGGAGAATATATATATATATATATTTTTTCAGATTTAAAAAAATATACACAAACACACACACACACACACACATGCACACGCACACACACACACGCACACACATGCACACACGCACACACACACATTAATATTTAGCAATATATATGCCAATCGAAATTCATCATGAAATATAATTCATCCACATATCCAAAAATATTCATTTTACTGAACATGGATTTATGTATAGAGTTTTTCACTAGGAAGCTCACCCATAGGTTGAATTTTCAGTTCCATCATTATTTAGGGAGAGTCATCTGTTCTCAAAATTTTATATTCCAAACTCAGGGAGCTCACAAGAATGTCCGTGTTATACCAGGTAGGATATTATATATATGCATAAAAAAATACATGTGCTGAATAGGATACAGAGAAAGGGAGACAGGAATTTATATATGTGATAATTTTAAAAAATCATGGAGAAATATTACAATGAAAAGTTGACTAGATTTAAAACACATACTCTTGATAATGCAGAAGGCAAATAGAAGTACACACCATGCTTCCTATGAAAGGCCTGTATTTCCATTCGGTTAGGTTTATTTCTCTCCATGATATTAGGATTAGTAGTCAGAGTCTAGTAGGGTATGGGTTAGTGTCAGGGATTCAGGATTTCAAATAGAAAAAAGGAAAATGAATCTAATGTGTATGCAAAAATGTGATACACAAAAATCTTCCCTCTCTCATCCAGAACAATGCCTTGACATAACCATTGCTAAAAGTAAGACACAATTAGAGGAGAGGAGTTAGAAAATCTGTGAATATATATGTCGAATGGAAAATGCTCAGGAGTTCACAACACTGGAGGTGGTAGAACAGTTTCCAAAAGTAAGGGATAGGGTAAACAATCCAGAAACATGGAGCTGTGCTGGCCTAAAGACTTTTTGAGAAACTTCCTCTGAGGTTGGGAACAAGAAATATATGTAATTGTCAGGAGATTTAGCTTCGTTTGCAGTGACACCATAAAATCTGGGTCTGCATCTCTATGACCTGGAGGACATGGTCCTTATTTTCTAATGAATATGAGGGAGCAGTTCTGAATTCTCCCTTTGTAGGTAAACTGTGGCCACTGGGAGCTAAGTGTCTTTCCGTGTGGACTGTGAAGCCATTTGGTGATCCTCCACTTTCCAGGGTGTTTCTTACTGCTGCACTGGGAGTTTGGTATTTGCTTCACGAAATACAAGGAGTTAAACTGGGACAAAATGCTGGAGGGAGTTCTGTCATGTGTGGTTGGTCAGGGTCGCAAAGAGAATGTACGAACCAGGCTTCTATCCTACATAGCTTTGCCCTTGACTATAGCAACCTGATTCTGAACATTGTCCTGAAACCTCTCCATATGACAAGATGCCTTTACATATAAAGGTCTGCTGCCTGCACCATGTCAGTCGCAAGTCTTTCAAAGCCAATGGAAGATCCAGGTGTTCCTACCAAAAATATTTATTTAAACACCTACAGTCCACTTCTCTACAGCCACTACCCAGCAGGCTCCAAATTACTGGCATCTCTGTTCTACACCATTTTCACGAAACCCAGTCAATCAAGGCACTCTTTGGTACACTCATGATCAGCAACAGGAAATCCAAAGTTTATCCAGTGCCACCTGGTCATGAGAATTTCAAAAATTTCATGGTATTAATCTAGTCATTTTTCAAAAAAGAAGTTAGAGGCACTGTGGGTTTCAATTAATTCAGGAACCATTAAATGGTGAGGAAGCTCATTTCAATGAAAGCTCTGGAGAACACTCACAGAAAAGCCTTCCAAAAGACTGGCAAAAAGGTCACATGAATCCAGACACATTGAGGTCTACAATGTGAGGTCCATATGTGTTTGGACTCTCAAATAGGGCTGCCAAGTCTTTAAGAATTAAATCATGTGATATCTTGGCTCAGAATCCCCGAGCTCTGTGGAAAGCCATCCTGGGCCTAGATCTGTTTCCAAAGGCGATTCTCACGCGTGGCCTAGTAAAATCCCAAGAGAATGCACGGCAATACTTCTTTGAGGTCAGATCCAGAACTCATTGTTTAAGGGGAATCACACCAGAGTTCAAGCCCAGGTGATCCCAGTCATCTCTTCCAACTACCACACAAATTACCACAATTAAAACAAGAACACTCCCATATGGCCCTCATCTTCTTCCATATTGACACTCATCATAATTTGGCTGGAGGTTTCCATGAGGGGCGCAGACCAAGACAGTGTCCACAATAAGCTCCTTTGACCCTCATTTGCCTAAAGTCAAGGTGGCCTGGACACCCATCCTGTGAACCAGGAGTGATCAAATAGGCCTGCCATTAATACCGCTCCAATTCTACAATTTGAGGCCTACTGACTGTGGGGTTTAGATTCTTTATGTGAATTTTAGTCATGAAAAAACCAAGCACCTATGGGCTAGCCTCTGCAGGTTTTGAAGAACTCATTTGACCCAAAGGATCCCTATTTTCACTTGATGGAGTTCAGGAACCTTACAGAGGAAGTCGAGAGACTTCATCCCAATGACTGCTCTTTTGGCCATTTTTCCTTTGGATGCAAACATGGGAACTTTCTTTAGATCCATCAGGTGCTGAGAATCTAAGCCACAGCCACACACAGGGCCAGGGGGCTGATTCAGACACATCCCTTTTCAAAGCACTTAAGAAAAGAGCCACAGGTATGCCCAATCATTTCCATTTGAAAACTGTTTTCTTCAGGCTTCACAAAGGGGTGGTCAGAGGCAAAGACCTTCCTGAAATTCAGGGCAACAGAACAATAGGTAAGCAAAAGGCCCAAAGCAGGGTTTCTTCACTGAGACTTTCCTGGTCACACTGATATCTGAGTTTTCAGAGATGCTCCCCATTCCCTACAGCTATCCATGTCACAGAGCTTTGAGTTGGTAAATATCTTGGAGACAAAACCATAGGCCTATTCTTGAGATTGGCCGGAATTTAGGAAGAAAACAGGAACTTAGGAAGATAGCAGGTGTTGCACATGAATAAGGCAAGCTACAGTCCATTCATAAATGGGGCAATATGAATGCTGAGAAGCTTTCTACTAGACACGACACATCCATTGATGAATTCTCTTTTCTAATGTCTACAACCACGGACACAGTGAGATACACAGACAGAGAAACACTCGCCATGTTAAATGACTTATTGAAACAGTCCACTTCAAACGAAACAAACTGACTTTCCTACCTATTCTCAGAAAATGAGACACAACCACAAACCCACAACCACACCCACAAAGGCACCTTCTTCCCCCAAGTAGGTCTTTGACTATCCGGAGTGTCCTCTGACTTGTAGGCCATAATATGTTCCCCCAAAATGGCCTGTCCTGTCTCAGATCTGGTCTCCTTGGCAAACTCTGTGAACTTCTCAGGAGCCAACGGTGAGCCACTAACTGCTTTCTCAAGAAAAGCCCCGCTTCTGAGCTATCCTGGCATTTGGTCTTCTCACGTCTGAAGGTACCAAGAAAGACTGACTGTCCTTGGTAAATCCAAACAAGTGAGACCACAAGGACGGGGACTGGGACTGGCTCTGGGTGCCTGGCTTCCTGGATCCAAAGTTCAGAGAGTTCCATCACCAAGGAAGTGATGTGAGGTTACTTCCTTCCTGAACTGAATGAGGTCCCTGTCTTGGCAACCACTTTGTCTTAACTGTTGCTTCCAAGGGTCCCATGAGATTGAGGCTGCCCCTACTTCCTGTGACACTTTCACAAGTTAGAATGGTATATCAACCATAGGCACCCAGGAATAGATCTCCACACAGGCCTGTTTCGGTCCATGTTCTCTACATTAAGAAGAGAATCTGATTCAGACAGAACCTTTTATCCTGACCGGGTTGTTTGCCATGGAAGATGACTTTTGGTCTCTCAGGTCCTTCATAGCTGCCTACATCTTCTCCAGGGATCATTTCTGTATGGGCCTTTGAGGTTCTCAGGAGGTGGAAGTTTCCCTACATTTCTGTATTGTAAAATCAACTCTTTCCCTGCTCTTCTATAAAGTTAGATTGAGGGAACAGTGTATGATTATGGTTTAAAACTTGTTTGATTTGCGTTAGAATTCATTGTGCTGGATGAATAATGGTACTGGGAACTTGCTATGTGTATAAGAATATATAGGTATAATATATGTATGAAAAAAGAAATCTAAGTATGATTTGAAGGCCAGAAGGGCATTGGGCCCTTGATTGGGATACGCAGCATTGAATTACGTTCTGCAGAGATGTCTCATATAAATCGATATACAATGGCATAGGACCTTTTACTTTGCATGAATTAATGTAGAAGGAACATCCAGTCAAAAAGGGATAGTCGGTAGTGAAAGGTTAATAAAATAGGTACTTGTAATTTCCTGTTTTTCTGTATGCTTAACAAAACACTGTTGAAATCTTGAGAAATGTTTGCTAATCTTGTTCTAGAATGTACTGTTCCCAACTGCCAAACTGCAGAATGTACTGCCTCATTCGGTGTCACGCAAACCGCCCACTCACCCTTACACATCAGTAAACTTCCCTCCCTTCCCTCTCCAAGGAATGTATGCAAGCTCTGCATAAGCTGTTCTCAGAGCTCTCTGATCTATTTAAGTTAGCTGTGAGCCCCAGCAAGCTGAACCCAAAAAAACCCTTTGCTGTTGCATGAGACAGTCTCTTGGTAGTCTCTTCCTCCGACACTCGCCTGACCTTTACATATTGAGGTTCCACCGAGTTCCGGCAGTGGCGGATGAGAGACCCCAATGGGCTTCTCTCGGAGCAAGTAAGGCGCCTCTTTCTGGTTTCAGGTTTCATGTTAGGGCTTGGCAAAATTGCTGGCTATGAAGAGCCTGGGCTCTCTCCGACCGTGGCTGAGAGACGTGTCACAGAGACACAGGGCACCTCCCTGGGGGACCCCGCAGAGGACTTGGAAAATCAAGGAACAATTGTTTCCTCGACTCAGTGATATTTTGTTATAGATTCAGTATTGCCATCCTATCAGGTTTTGCCGGCTACGCATTCCTGGTCTCAGTGTTGGACGTCCATTGCCTGTCTTTATGGTCTTGTCTTATCTGTGTCATGTGTCTTTGCTTTTACTGTTTGTGTACCTTTCATTATGGGACAGAGCACTTCAATGCCTCTGTCCCTGACCATTGATCACTGAACCAAAGTCCGCTTAAGGGCTCAGAATCTTTCTTTTTTTAGTAAAACGCTGGACCTGGCAGACTCTCTGTGCCTCAGAATGGCCCATCTTTGGAGTCGTATGGCCCCTAGAAAGATCTTTCTACTTCCCACTAATTTAAAAAGTCAGAGATATTGTCTTTCAGCCAGGGCCACATAGCCATCCTGATCAATAGCCATATATCTTAACTTTGCAGGACCTCTGAAAATCTCCTCCTCCATGGGTGAAGCCTTTCCTTGCCCATGCCTCTGCTCATACTCCTTCCCCCATGATCTCTCAAACCCTCACCTCTTCCTCCTCCTCCACCCTCTGTTCTCCCTGAGTCACAAGATTTGACTCTACTAAACTCTTCTTCACCTCCTTATCCCCTGCCCTCGTCCCCTAACACAAAACACACTCTAAGTGATTCTCCTGCTGCTGACTAAGCCTCTCTACCTTTGGAGGAAGCTAAGCCGGTAATAGGATCTGATAATGGACCGATGTTCATGGCCCAGGTAAGTCAGGGGTTAGCCAGGAACCTGGGGATTAATTGGAAGTTATTTTGTGTTTATAGACCCCAGAGTTCAGGACAAGTAGAAAGAATGAATAGAACCATTAAAGAGACCTTAACGAAATTAAGCTTAGAGACCAGCATAAAAGATTGGACTATGCTCCTGCCTTATGCAATGTTTCATGCAAGAAAAAATCTTTCTGTTTCTTTGAGTAACCTTACCCCCTGAGAAATTCTCTATGGTAGCCCTCATCCAGTAAGGGTCCTAAGCCCAACTGTAAGACCTAAGGATCCTTTCCACACCCTCTTGCTTGACAGACTTAAAGCTCTTGAAAGAACTCAGTGACACCTGTGAAAATAGCTGGCCACTGCCTACCAAACTGTGTACCAGGGGATTCCACATCCATATCAAATAAGAGACTTCATCTATGTAAGATGACATCATGTGTCATCCCTGGAACCCCACTGGAAAGGACCATACCAGGTGATACTTATAACACCTACAGTGGTAAAGGTATACAGAATTACTTCCTGGATCCAGGCCTCTCATCTCAAGCCTGCTCCTTGTCCAGAATCTTTCTGGAATCTGGAAAAGACTGGTAACAGTTTCAAATTGTGTATTCGCCATGTGGATAAGGTTATATACTCTCCCCTTGGCCACAAGTAGTCCTAACCCTCATCAGCCTGTTAAGCAGCGATGGCTGATCACAAATCCTACTGGAAAAGAGTATAATCTATCTCGCATACAGCCCCCTTAGGGACCTGGTGGCCATCTCTCCACCCAGACATTTGTCAGCTGGCCATAGGTCTTTTCTATTGGGATATCCCTGATGAAGAAAATCCCATTAAAATACCATTAAATCCCTTCCGTACCATAGATAATTGAAACAAACTTTATGGATGTAGGGACACGCGAGCCAGATGCAGGTTGGCTAGCCTAGATTACTATGTTTGCCTGACAAACTATCAAAGCCACAAACAGTAACGGCTGTGTGGGGGAAAAGCCGACTTCTTCTGTATGTCATGGAGATATGAGCATACAGGGGCTGCCTGATGGAACCCCAATACTTCATCAAATTCAGTACACAGCATTGGCCATATTACCAAGTAGACAACAGAAAAAGGACGGCCCCCAGAGAGGTCTCTAGATCCTCAAATTTTGCGTGACCTTTTTAACTTCTGCAAGTGCTCAAAAGGGTGAAAGGAGATTCCCCTATGTGGAAGCCTTTTCCCTCCTTCACTCACATCCTGAACTATGCTTCTCCAATAGATTTTTATCCTCAGCCTTCTGCTCCAGACTCTGTGCTGTCACTCCCACCTCAGCAACCTGATTTCTCCCCTCCAATTACTAGATCAGAAACCCAAACCTCCACCAGTTCTCAGACAATTGCCCGCTTGTGAGGTAGCAGATACTGAGGTACCCCTCCACCGACTCATTCCTCTCTTCTCCTGTCAGTGCCCTCACCGGGTCCCATGAGGTCCTCTTTCCAGCTAACCCAAAGATCAAACGAGCTGAGGAGAGCTCTCAGACCCTTATCCAAGATGTAATATAAATGGCCACTAAAGTTGCTTTGTCATCACTGAAAATAGGTTACTAAAATTTAAAGTCCCTCTCAGGATTTTGGGATACTCACTCCGTTTTCTGCTCTGCTCTACCTGTTCTAGTGCTCAAGTTTTGTTGCTAGGAAATTCACAAACCCCTTTCCAATTATTCTTTTACATCTCTCTTTTTCCTCATTCTCAGATATTCGGAGCTTCTCTCAGCCCCACCTTCCCCGTATTCCCCCTCTGTACCAGGCCCACAGAAAAGTCTTAAATGTCCTTCTCCAGAAGTCTTCACCATGGCTGACTTTAGAACTTTCAGCATAGAGTTTCTATAAAGAGTTCAATGTAGATAAACTTTCTCTTTTCGTATTGCTTTGTTCTACTTGGCCACTGGCTAAAAAACTCAGTAATTCTAAGCTAGACAACCCCTAACTAGTTTTTCACAAAATATGTGAACAAGGCCTCTGGCCTTCAGCTGGGGCTTCACAGAAATGGCTACATTTCTAAGATAAATAAATTACCAACTGGGCTCCGTTGCAACAGCTGGCAGGGGGAAATAAGAAAGGGAATAAAAAGCTCTCCCCCTCCCATGTGTCCTTGAAAATTTAACTTGCCCAGAACAGAGGAAAAATCAGAAACAAATACTGCTTTTTGAAACTTCTGCAGACTGTAAACTTCTGAGCCCCATCCCTTATATGTTGGGTACAAAATTCTGAAACTACCTAAACTTGAGTTTCAGGGGATTAATTGATTACAACAGAAGCAATGCCCTCTGAATCCGGTTGCAACAAAATAGGACTGTTTCCCTGTCTTCAGTGCTATCTTAGGTGCCTTGCCTTGTCTGTCCCTACAACAGCATAATTCTATATACTTAAACATTTTTATGTTTTCATGAAATTATCAACAGATGTGATTAATTTTGAAATAGTGCAGATGTTTCCCAGAGTGCTCTATCATGACGCAGGTTCGTTTGAAGATCAAATGGGGGGGGCATATAACCGGTTCCACTGGGAACATGTATCCCTCACTTTAGCCATCCTATTAGGAATAGGAGTTGCTGCACGGGTGGGCAGAGGAACCACTGCCATTGTCCATGGGACATAACAAATGACCCAATTAGAAGCAGCAATAGAGCAAAACTAAGATGTTAGAAACCTCCATCAGAGCTTTGCATGAATCTTTAACCTCTCTCTCTGAAGTTGTTTTAGAGAACAGTTGAGGGTTGGACCTCCTCTTCATTAGAGAAGGGGGCCTTTGTGCTGCATTGAGGGAAGAATGTTGTTTTTATGCTGACCATACTGGAGTTGTAATAAAATCTATGAGTAAATTTAAAAGACACCTTGAAGAGCATCAACAAGAGAGAGAGGCCCAAAAAGGGTGGCTTGAGTCTTGGTTCACACACTCCTCCTGGTTAACTACGTTTTTATCAACCCTGGCCTGTCCTATAATAATCCTCATATTATTGCTAACTATAAAACCCTGTTTGCTCAACCGTGTAATTTCTTTTCTCCAGGCTCAAATTGGACGAGTTAAACTTATGGTAATACCCCACTAGCAGACATAGAATGTGACACCCTCCAATGATCATTTTTATGATTAAAAGTAGCCAGAAGAAGAAGTGGGGAATTAAAGGTTAATAAAATAGGTACTTGTCACTTCTTGTTTTTCTGTATGCTTAACAAAACACTGTTGAAATCTTGAGAAATTATTGCAAATCTTGTTCCCAGAATGTTCTGTCCCCAACTGCCCAACTGCAGAATGTACTCCCTCACCCAGTTGCACGCAAACCACCCACTCGCCCTGACGCATCAATAAAATTCCCTCCCTGCCCTCTCCAGGGAAAGTATATAAGCTCTACTTAAGCTATTCTCAGGACTATCTGCTCTATTCAAGTGATCTCTGAGCCCCAGCATGCTGGACACCGAAAAAACCCTTTGATGTTGATTGAGATAGTCTGTTGGTGGTCTCCTCCTTTGAAGCTCACCCCACATTTACTTGGATGATTGAAGAGAACATCCAGTAGAACATCTGTTGGTGGTCTCCTCCTCTGAAGCTCGCCCCACATTTACTGGATGTAGAAGAGAACATCCAGTCAAAATGGGATAGTCTGTAGCATTAGGAAGATAGTCAGTACTTTTAGGAAGAAGGGTGAGTATAGGAATTGGAAAAAAAGTTCTTTAGCAATAGGGTTTCGATTAGAGAGTGAATGTAAATGTCAGCACAGGTGAAGAGTCAGTCACAATGATGAACTGGGGAAAATATGTAGGAAAGCAGGTATCAATAGAGACATTACAAAATCAGGCAAAGTATAAAGTGAGTGATAGGATTAGATATTTTGAACAGGGTTGAGTTTAAATATATAATCTTAGGAAGAAACAAATATGTAGTCACAAACAGGATTGACATTTGAGAGCATTAGGCAAATTTCAGGTGGATGAATATTTCTCAGAATAATCTTGTGAATAGTTGATTATGAATCCACATACATAAACATGAATGAATTTAGGGAGTGTATATAAGACACATATATTTCATATTTTGAAAAATCTGGAGAGTATATATATATATATATATATATATACAAAACACACACACAGACAAAAAAGTAGCAATATATATGTCAATCAGAATTCATTATAAAATATATATCATCCACAGATCTAAAAATATTAATTTCACTGAACATGGATTTATGTATAATGCTGTTCAACTAGCAAGGTCACCCATAGGTTGAATATCCAATTCCAACAGGTTTAGTAGGAGTGATCTCTTCTAACAATTTGTATCTGCCAAGTCAGCCACCTCACAAGAATGTACGTGTGGTACCAGGTAGGAATCTATATGTGCATATAAGAATACAGAGAAAAGGAGACAGGAATTCACATATTTGTTAACCTTAAAAATACATGGACAACGATTTCAACAATAAATTGACTAGATTCATAACTCCAACTCTTTATCATGCAAAAGGCAAGTCCAACAATACACCAGGCCTACTCTGAACTGCTTGTATTTCTATTCTGTTTGGGTTAGTTTTCTCCATCATATTAGAATTAGTAGTCAGTGTCTGGTCGGGTATGGGTTAGAGTCAGGGATTCAGTATTTTTGAATGGAAAATAGAAAACTGAATCCAATGTGTATGCAAATATATGCTACAGAAAATTCTTCCCACTCTCCTCCAGAACAATGCCTTGACATTACCTTCGCCCCAAGTAAGACACAATTAGAGGAGAAGAGTTAGAAAATCTGTGAATACCTATCAGGAATTGAAAATGCTCCAGATTTCACATCTTTGTAGGTGGTAGAGGAGTTTCCAAAAGTAAGGGACAGGGTAAACACTCCACAAACATGGAACTCTGCTGGCCTAAAGACTTTTTGAGAATCTGCCTTTGAGGTTGGGCACTTAAAATATATGTTGTTTTCAGGAGCTTTAGCTTTATTTGTAGTGAGACAATCAAAGCTTGATCTGCATCTATGTGACCTGGAGGACATGGTTATTTATTTTCCAATAAAAATGAGGCAGCAGTGCTGAATTCTCTCTTTGTAGGTAAACTGTGGCCACTGAGGGCTAAGTGTCTCCCCGTGTGGACTGTGAAACAACTTGGTCATCCTCCAATTATCGTGGTGTTTCTTGCTGCTGCACTGGGAGTTTGGTATTTGCTTCATGAAATACAACGAGTTCAAATGGGAAACAGTGCTGAAGGGAGTTCTGTCAGCTGTGGTGGGCAGGGTCTCCAGGAGAATGCACCAACCAGGGTTCTATCCCACGTAGCTTGCCCCCTTGACAATAGCAACATGATTCTGAACATTGCCCTAAAACCTCTCCATATAAAAATATGCCTTTACGTATATGGGTCTGATGGCTGCACCATGTCAGTCTCAAGCCATTTGGAAGCCAATGGAAGATCCACATGGCCCCACCACAGATGTTTTATCACTCACTTGCATAACACCTCTCTAGGACCACTACTCACCAGGCTCCTACTTACTAGCATCTCGGTTCTACACCATTTTCATGAAACCCAGTCAATCAAGGCCCTGTCTGGTATATTCATGATCATCAACAGGACATCAAAGGTTCTCCAGTGACATCTGGTCATGGGAATTTTAAAAATTTCATGGTAATTATCTAGCAATTTTTCACGGATGAAGTTGGAGGCACTGTGGGTTTCAATTCATTCAGGAACCATTAAAGCGTTAGGAAGTTAATTTCAGGGAAAGCTCTGGAGCACTCTCACAGGCAAGGCTACCCAAAGAGTGGCCAAAAAGTCACATGAAGCGAGGCCAATTGAGGTCTATAAAGCGAGATCCGTGTGTGTTTTGAATCTCAATAATGCATGCGAAGTCTTTCAGAATAAAATCATGTAATATCCTGGCTGAGATTCCCAGTGTTCTGTGGAAAGCCAACCTGTGCCTAGATCTCAGGTTCCAATGGCAACTTCATGCCTGGCCTCCTAAAATCCCAACACAATTCATGGCAATACTTCTCTCAGGTCAGCTCCAGAACTCAGTCTATAAGGAGAATCACACCAGAATTCAAGTCCAGGTGGACCCAGACAACTCTTCCAACCGCGACTCAAATGAAAACAATTAAAACCAGAATACTCCCTCATGGCCCTATTCTTCTTCCATATAGACACTAATCACAACCTCTCCCTGGAGTTTTCCATGAGTTGTGCAGCCCAAGAATATGTCCAAAATAAGCTTCTTGCACCACTTTTGCCTAACTTCAGGGTGGCCTGGGCACCCTTCCTGTGAACCAGGAGTGATCAAATAGGCCTGCCCTTAATACTGCTCCGCTTATCCAATTTGAGGCTCTCTGACTGTGGGGTCTATATTCTTTATGTGAATTGGGGTCATGAGAAAAGCCAAGACAGTGTCCAAAATCGGCTCGCTTGCCCCTCATTTGCCTAAAGTCAGGGTGGCCTGGACACCGTTTCTGTGAACCGGGAGTGATAAAATAAGCCTGCCGTTAATACTTTTGTGTTTCTCCAATTTGAGGCCTACTGATTTCAGGTATCAATTCTTTATGTGATTTGGAGTTATGCGAAAACCCAAGCAACTCTGCAGGAAATTGAAGAACTCATTTGACCCAAAGAATCCCTATTCTCACTTGATGGAGTTCAGGAACCTAACAGAGGAAGGCAAGAGACTTCATCCATAATGAATGATTTTTTTGCCATTATGGTTTTGGATGCACAAATGGGATCATTCTTTAGATCCATCAGGTGCTGAGAATCTAAGTCATAGCCACACACATGGCGAAGAGAATAATTCAGACACATCCCTTCCCAAAGCAATTAAGCAAAGAGCCACAGGTGATGCCATTCATTTCCATTTGAAAACTGTTTTCTTCAGGCTTCACAAAGGGGTGGATTGAGGCAAAGAACTTCCTGACATTCAGTGCAAAACAACAATAAGTAAGCAAAAGGCCCAAAGCAGGGTTTCTCCACTGAGACTTTCCTGGTCACACTGATATCTGAGTTTTATGAGATGCTCGCCATTCTCTACAGCTATCCAGTACATGGCCATGTCACAGAGTTTGGAGGTGGTACATATTTTAGACACAAATCCATCAGCCTATTCTGGAGAGTGGCCAGAATTCAGGAAGAAAACAGCAACTTAGAAAGATAGCAGGCGTTGCACATCGACAAGACAAGCTGCACTCCATTCATATATTGGGCAGGTTGAATTATGGGAAGATTTACACTAGACAGGACACATCCATTAATGCATTCTCTTTTCCAATGTCTACAACAATGGACACAGTGGGATACACAGACATAGAAACACTCGCCTTGTCAAACGACTTACTAGAAACTGTCCACTCCAAGCCAAACACACTGCCTTTCCCATCTATTCTCAGAACAAGAGACAAAACAATAAACCCACACCCACTCCCACAAAGGCACCTCCTTCCCCCAAGTAGGTCTGTGACTATCCAGAGTGTCCTCTGACTGGTGGGCCATACAATGTTCCCCTGAAATGGTCTGTCTTCTCTCAGATCTGGTTTCCTTGGCCAACTCTGTGAAGTTGTCAGGAAATAGTGGTGAGTCACTACCTGCTTTCTCAGGAAAGTTCCGTCTTCAGAGCTTTCCTGGCATTTGGCCATCCTCACATCAGAAGGTACCAAGAAAACTGACTCTGTCCTTGGTAAATCCAAACAAGTGAGCCCACTGGGACTGGGACTGAGATCGCCTCTTGGTGCCTGGCTTTTTGGATACCAAGTTCAGACAGTTCCATCACCAAGGAAATGAGGTATGTCACTTTCTTTGGAACTGAATGAGGTCACTGCCTTGACAACCACTTTGTCCTAACACTTGCTTCCAAAGGTCCCATGAGATGGAGGCTTCCCCTACTTCCTGTGACACTTTCACAAGGTAGTATGGTATAACAACCATTGGCACCCGGGAACAGCTCTCCACACAGGCCTGATTTGGTCCCTCTTCTCTACAATAAGAAGATAGAGGCTGATTCATATATATCCCTTCATCCTGACCAGGTTGTTTGCCATGGAAGATGACTTTTGCTCTCTCAGGTCCTTCATACCTGCCTACAACTTCTCCAGGTATCATTTCTGCATGGACCTTTGAAGTTCTCAGCAGGTGGAAGGTCCCCAACTTTCCTGTATTGTAAAAACCACTCTGTCCCTGCTCTTCTCTAAAATGAGATTGAGGGAACAGTGTATGTTTAGGGTTAATAACAGGTTCGATTTGGGTTACGAATGATTCTGTGCGATGAATAATGGTATTGGGAACCTGCAATATTTACAAGCATATAGAGGTGAAATAGAAGTATGAAAACAGAAATCTAGGTATGATTTGAAGCCCAGAAGGACATTGGGCCCTTGATTGGGATACTTAGCTTTGAATTATGCTCTGCAAAGTTGTCTCAGATAATTCGATATACAATGGCAGAGGACCTTTTACCTTGGATGATTGAATGTAGAAGAGAACATCCAGTCAAAAAGGGATAGTCGGTAGGATTAGGAAGATAGTCGGTAGGTTTAGAAAGAAGAGTGAGTATAGGATTTGGACCAAAAGTTCTTTAGCAATAGGGTTTCGATTATAGAGTGAATGTAAATGTCAGCACATATGAAGTGTCAGTCACTAGGATTAACTTGGGAAAATATGTTGAAAAGCAGATATCAATAGAAACATTATGAAATCAGGCGAAGTATAAAGTGAGTGATAGGATTAGACATTTTCAACAGGGTTGAGTTTGAATATATAAATTAGGAAGAAACAAATATGTAGTCACCAATAGGATTGACAATTGACAGCATTAGGCAACCTGGACATGGATGTTTTTAGTAATCCATGTACACTTTACATTTAGGCTTTGGTACAATCATAAATGTGACCTTTACATTTTTTTGTCCAGAATATTACTTTGAAAAAATGTATATGTACATCAGGTGACATGAGTATGTCTTCCACCATTTCTGCGAGCAATATATTGAAGATGTAAAATTAGAATCGGGGGTACAAAGAGGTGTACCCTGTGTCTATGAATATAGAGATAAAGCATGAACAGACCCTAATGTGAATAAATAATATAACTTTTTTCAAGTTTAAAAAATGAATTGATCTAATATCTGAAAAATTACAGGAAATCGTATATTGATATACAATCATTCATTCCAAGCAGTTATACATCTAATGGTAATATTCGTGTTTTGGTTTATCATGAAGAGTGTGTGAGTTTTGCTTCAAAAGTGACTATGGAAATCGAAAATAATGTGTTTGGAAAGAAGACTCATGAAAATACCAGTAAAGAAACCCTGACAATACATGTGTTCTGAAGCAAAAAGTGATTAAATTTGAAACAAATGGCTATAAATTTGTGAACTTGTGGATGAAATGTATATCCTATGATGTGCAAAAACTGAAGAAATAATAACGTACCAGTGTCGAATACAAATGAATAAAGAATTACATATCATGTCCCATAGGAATCTACTTGCATTGATGTTAGACTGGGTCAGTTACTGTAGAATAATAAGGATTTGAATGCATCATTCCCTGAAGTTAGTTTTCAGTACTAGGAAACAAATATGTATTTCAGGTGGATGAATATTTCTGAGAATAATCTTGTGAAAAGTTGATTAAAAATCCACATACATGAACATGAATGAATTTAGAGAGTGTATATTAGACACATAGATTTCATTTTTTGAAAAATCTGGAGAGTGTATACACACACAAAAAAAAAAAAAAACACTCACAGACATTAAAAAGTAGCAATATAAATGCCAATCGAAATTCATCAGTAAATATATATCATCCACAGATGCAAAAATATTTATTTTACTGAACATGAGTTTATGTATAATGTTGTTCTACTAGGACGCTCCCTATAGGTTGAATTTTCAGTTCCAACAGCGTTTAGGTGGAGTGATCTCTTCTCACAATTTGTATCTGCCAAGTCAGCCACCTCACAAAGATGTACTTGTGATACCTGGTAGGATTCTATATATGCATATAAATATACAAGTGTGAATAGGCTAAAGAGAAAGGGAAACATGAATTCTCATATTTGTTAACTTTAAAAACACATGGAGATCTTTTTCTATTAAACATTGACTAGATTTATAACTCCTACCTTGTATAATGCAAAATGCAAGTCCAACTATACAACATGCCTCCAATGAACTGCTTGTATTTCTATAGGTTTGGGTTATTTTTCTCTATCATATTAGGATGAGTTTTCAGAGTCTAATAGGTATGGGTTAGTGTCAGGGATTCAGTATTTCAAAAGGAAAATTGGAAATTGAATCCAATTTGTATGCAAATATATGCTGCACAAATATCCTCCCACTCTCATCCAGAACAATGCCTTGAAATTACCTTCACCCCAAGTAAGACACAGTTAGAGGATAAAAGATAGACAATCAGTGAATACATATCTGGAATGGAAAATGCTCAGGAGTTCACAACCTTGGAGGTTGTAGAGAAGTTTTCAAAAGTAAGGGACAGGGTAAACATTCCACAAACATGAAGCTCTGCTGGCCTAAAAGCTTTTAGAGCAACTGCCTCTGAGTTTGGGAACGTGAAAAATATGTTGTTGTCAGGAGAATTGGCTTCCTTTGTAGTGAGACTATCAAAGCTGGGTCTGCCTCTATGTGACGTGGAGGACATGGTATCTTTTTTTCCAATGAACATGAGGTAGCAGTGTTGATTTTCTTCTTTTTAGGTAAACTGTGGCCTCTGGGGGCTAAGTTTCTCCCCGTTGGACTGTGAAGCCATTTGGTCCTCCTCCACTTTTTGTGGGGTTTTTGCTGCTGAACTGGGAGTTTGGTATTTGCTTCATGAAATTCAAGGAGTTCAACTGAGACACAGTGCTGGAGGGAGTTCTGTCATGTGTGGTGGTTCGGAGACTGCAGACACCAACCACGCTTCTATCCCTCAAAGCTTGCCACATTGCATCCTTGTCCATAGCAACCTGATTCTGAACATTGCCCTGAATCCTCTCCATATAACAAGATGCCTTTAATTACAAGGGTCTGCTGGCTGCTTCATGTAATCCACAAGCCATTTGGAAGCCAATGGAAGATCCACATTGCTCCAACACAGATGTTTTATCACACTCCTGCCCACCACAGCTCTAGGCCCACTTCTTAGCAGGCTGCAACTTTCTGGCACCTCTGTTCTACACCATTTTCATGAAACCCAGTCAAGCAAGGCACTGTCTGGTACATCCATGATCAGCAACAGGACATCCAAAAAGTTCTCCAGTGCCACCTGGTCATGGGAATTTCAAAAATTTCATGGTATTTATTTAGACATTTTTCAAGGATGAAGTTGGAGGCACTGTGGGTTTCAATTCATTCAGGAACCAGTAAATGGTGAGCAATATTATTTCAATGAAAGCTCTGGAGAACCCTCACAGGCAAGGCTTCCCAAAGAATGGCCAAAAGGTCACATTAATCCAGGCCCATTGAGGTCTACAATATGAGGTCCATGTGTGTTTTCACTCTCAACTATGGCTCCCAAGTCTTTCGAATGAAATCGTATGATATCTTGGCTGAAATTCCTAGTGCTCTGTAGAAAGCCACTCTGGGGCTAGATCTCAGTTTCCAAGGGTGACTCTCATACATGGCCTCTTAAATCACAACACAATACATGGCAATACTTCTCTGAGATCAGTTCCTGAACTCAGTCTATAAGGGGAATCACACCAGAGTTCAAGCCCAGGTAGACCTTGTTATGTCTTCCAACTGTCAAACAAATATCCACAATTAATTCCAAAACACTTCCACATGGCACTCATCTTCTTCCATTTACACAATCATCATAACCTCTGGCTGGAGGTTTCCATGAGGGATGCAGCCCAAGACAGTGTCCAATATAACCTCCCTTGCCCCTCATTTGCCTAAAATCAGGGTGGCCAGGACATCCTTCCAGTGAACCAAGAGTGATCAAATAGGCCTGCCATTAATATGGCACTGCTTCTCCAATTTGAGGCCTACTGACTGTGTGTTTTAGATTCTTTATGTGAATTGGAGTCTTGAGAAAAACCAAGCACTTATGGGCTAGCCTCTGCAGGGTTTTGAGGAACACATTTGAACCAAATGATCACTATTCTCACATGATGGAGGACAGGAACCTTACAGAGGAATGCGAGAGACTTCATCCACACTGACTGCTCTTTTGTCCATTTTGGTTTTGGATTCACACATGGGATCCTTCTTTAGATCCATCAGGTGCTGAGAATCTAAGCCACAGTCTCACACAGGGCCAAAAGGATGATTCAGACACATCCCTTTCCAAAGCAATTAAGCAAAGAGCCACAGGTGATGCCCTTTCATTTCCATTTGAAAACTGTTTCTTTAGCCTCTACAATGGTTTGGCCTGAGGCAAAGACCTTCCTGACATTCAGGGCAACAGAACAATTGGTGAGCAAAAGGCCCAAAGCAGGGTTTCTTCACTTAGAATTTTCTGGTCAAACTGATATCTGAGTTTTCTGAGATGCTCCCATTTCTTTCAGCTATCCAGTACATGGCCATGTCACAGAGTTTGGAGGTGGTACATATTTTGGACACAAAACCATGAGCCTATTCTGGAGAGTGGCCAGAATTCAGGAAGAAAACAGGAATTTAGGAAGATTGTTGGAGTTGTCCACCCATAAGTCAAGCCGCAGTTCATTCATAAATTGGGCAAGTTGAGTCTAGACAGGACACATCCAATGATTCATTCTCTTTTCTAATATCTAAAACCACGGACACAGTGGGATACTCAGACAAAGAAACACTGGCCTTGTCAAACGACTTACCAGAAACAGTTCACTCCAAACCAAACAAACCGCCTTTTCTACATATTCTCAGAACATGAGACAAAATCTCAAACCCACATCCACACACACAAAGGAAGCTCCTTCCCCCAAGTAGGTCTGTGACTATTGGGAGTGTCCTCTGACTGGTGGGCCAAACTATGTTCTGATGAAATCGCCTGTCCTGTTTCAGATATGGTCTCCTTGGCAAAATCTGTGAAGTTGTCACTAGGCAGCAGTGAGCCACTACCTGCTTTCTCAGGAAAGGCCCCTCTTCAGAGCTTTCCTGACATTTGTTCATCCTCACCTCAGTAGGTACCAAGAAAGACTGATTCTGTCCTTGGTGAATCCAAAAAATAAGACCACTGGGACTGGGACTGAGACTGGCTCTGGGTGCCTGGCTTCCCGGATTCCAAGTTCAGAGAGTTCCATCACCAAGGAAGTGAGGTGAGATTACTTCCTTCAGGAATTCTTTGAGGTCATTGCCTTGGCAACCACTTTTTCCTAACTGTTGCTTACAATAGTACTATGAGATGGAGGCTGCCCTTACTTCCTGTGACACTTTTACAAGTTAGAATGGTATATCAACCATAGGCACCCAGGAACAGCTCTCCACACATGCCTGGTTTGGTCTATCTTCTCTACATTAACAAGAGAGAGGCTTATTCAGACACAACCCTTCATCCTGGGAAGGTTGTTTGCGATGGAAGATGACATTTGCTCTCTCAGGTCCTTCATAGCTGCCAACATCTTCTCCAGGGATCAAATCTGCATGGACATTTGAGGTTCTCAGCAGGAGGAAGATACCCTACATTCCTGTATTGTAAGATGAACTCTGTCCCTGCTCTTCTGCAAAGTTAGATTGAGGGAAGAGTGTATGGTTAGGGTTAATAACATATTCAGTTTGGGTTACGAATCATTGCGAAGGATGATTAATAGTATTGGGAACCTGCGATATTTATAAGATTATAGAGGTGAAATATAAGTATGGAAACAGAAATCTAGGTAAGATTTGAAGCCCAGAAGGGCATTAGGCCCTTGATTGGGATACTTAGCTTATAATTACGTTCTGCACAGATGTCTCAGATAAATCGATAATCAATGGCATAGGACCTTACACCTTGGATGATTGATTTTAGAAGAGAACATCCACTCAAATTGAGATAGTTGATGGGATTATGAAGGTAGTCAGTACGTTTAGGAAATAGAGTTAGTATAGGATTTGGAGCAAAAGTTCTGTAGCAATAGGGTTTTGGTTATTGAGTGAATGTAAATTTCAGCACATGTGAAGAGTCAGTCACAATGATGAACTGGGGAAATATGTAGAAAGGAAAATATCAATACAGACATTACGAAATGAGGCAATTATACAGTGAGTGATAGGATTAGACATTTTCAATAGGGTTGAGATTGAATACATAATCTTAGGAAGAAACAAATATGTCGTCACCAATAGGAATGACATTTGAAAGCATTAGGCAACCTGGACATTTATCGTTTTAGTAATCCATGTTCACTTTCCATTTAGGATTTGTTACAATCATAAGTGTGATCTTTGCATTTTGTGCCCAGAAAAATATTGTGATCAAATGTATATGTAAATCATATGACATGAGTATTTCTTCCACCATTACTGGGAGCAATATTTGAAGACATATAAATTAGTATTGGGGGTACAAAGTGGTGTACCCTGTGTCTATGAATATAGAGATAATGCATGAATAGACCATACTGTGAATAAATATTATAACTGGTTCCACTTTAAATAATGGATTGAATTGATATCTGAAAATATATAGGAAATCATATATTGACGTAAAATCATTCACTCCAACCATTTATATATCTAATGGTAATCTTAGGGTTATTGTTTATCGTGAAGTGTGTGTGAGTTTTGTTTCAAAAGTGATTATGGAAATCGAAAGTAATATGTTTGGAAAAAAGTCTCATGAAAAGACCAGTCAAGAAATATGGAGGAATCCATGTGTTCTGAAGCAGGAAGTGATTGAAAGTGAAACAAATGCCAATAAATTTTCTAAATTGCGAATGAAATATATATCCTGTTGTATGCATAAACTGATGAAATAGTAATGTGCCAGTGTTGAATAAAAGTGAACGTCAAAATACACATCATGTCCAATAGAAATCTACTTGCATTGATGTTAAACTGGGACAGTTACTGTAGAAATACTAGAATTGCGTGCATTATTCACCAAAGATAGTTTTTTTTATTTTTATTTATGGTTGTTCAAAACATTACATAGTTCTTGATATATCATATTTCACACTTTGATTCAAGTGGGTTATGAACTCCCATTTTTACCCTGTATACAGATTGCAGGATCAAATCAGTTACACATCCATTGATTCACATATTGCCATACTAGTGTCTGTTGTATTCTGCTGCCTTTCCTATCCTCTACTATCCCTCCTGGCCTCCCTGCCCCTCCCCACTTTTCTCTCTACTCCCTCTACTGTAATAAATTTCTCCCCCTTGTATTATTTTTCCCTTAACCCTCAATTCCTCTTGTATGTAATTTTGTATAACCCAGAGGGTCTCCTTCCAATTCCATGCAATTTCCCTTCTCCCTCCCTTCCACCTCTCATCCCTGTTTAATTTTAATCATCTTGTCATGCTCTTCATCCCTATCTGTTCTTAGTTACTCTCCTTATATCAAAGATGACATTTGGCATTTGTTTTATAGGAATTGTGTAGCTTCACTTAGCATAATCTAGTCTAATGCCATCCATCTCCCTGCAAATTCTATGATTTTTTCATTTTTCAATGCAGAGTAATAATCCATTGTGTATAAATGCCACATTTTTTATCCATTATTCTATTGAAGGGCATCTAAGTTGGTTCCACAGTCTTGCTGTTGTGAATTGTGCTGCTATGAACATCGATGTAGCAGTGTCCCTGTAGCATGCTGTTTTTAGGTCTTTAGTGAATAGACCAAGAAGGGGAATAGCTGGGTCAAATGGTGGTTCCATTCCCAGCTTTCCAAGAAATCTCCATACTGCTTTCCAAATTGGCTGCATCAATTTGCAGTCCCACCAGCAATGTACAAGTGTACCTCTTTTCCCACATTCTTGCCAGCACTTCTGGTTGTTTGACTTCATAATGGCTGCCAATCTTACTGGAGTGAGATGGTATCATAGGGTGGTTTTGATTT
Source organism: Callospermophilus lateralis (assembly GCF_048772815.1). Lineage (NCBI taxonomy): Eukaryota > Metazoa > Chordata > Mammalia > Rodentia > Sciuridae > Callospermophilus > Callospermophilus lateralis. The sequence goes on from NW_027513394.1 coordinate 750,560, forward strand.
GCATTTCTCTGACTGTTGGAGATGGTGAGCATTTTTTCATGTACTTGTTGATTGATTGTATGTCCTCATCTGAGAAGTGTCTGTTGAGGTCCTTGGCCCATTTGTTGATTGGGTTATTTGTTATCTTATTGTCTAATTTTTTGAGTTCTTTGTATACTCTGGATATTAGGGCTAAATATGAAGTGTGAGTAGTAAAGAATTCTTCCCAGGATGTAGGCTCCCTATTTACCTTTCTTATTGTTTCTTTTGCTGGGAAAAAACTTTTTTAGTTGAGTAAGTCCCATTTGTTGATTCTAGTTTTTAACTCTTGTACTATGGGTGTCCTATTGAGGAATTTGGAGCCCAACCCCACAGTATGTACATTGTAACCAAATTTTTCTTCTATCAGACAGTGTGTCTCTAATTTGATATCAAGCTCCTTGATCCATTTTGAGTTAACTTTTGTGCATGGTGAGAGAAAGGGATTCAGTTTCATTTTGTTACATATGGATTTTCAGTTTTCCCAACACCATTTGTTGAAGATGCTATCCTTCCTCCATTGCATGCTTTTAGCCACTTTATCAAATATAAGATAGTTGTAGTTTTGTGGATTGGTTTCTGTGTCCTCTATTCTGTACCATTGGTCCACCTGCCTGTTTTGGTACCAGGACCATGCTATTTTTGTTACTATTGCTCTGTAGTATAGGTTGAAGTCTGGTATCGCTATACCGCCTGATTCACACTTCCTGCTTAGCATTGTTTTGCAATTCTGGGTCTTTTATTTTTTCATATGAATTTCATGATTGCTTTCTCTATTTCTACAAGAAATGACTTTGGGATTTTGATTGGCATTGGATTAAACCTATAGAGAACTTTTGGTAATATCGCCATTTTGATGATGTTAGTTCTGCCTATCCATGAACAGGGTATATTTTTACATCTTCTAAGATCTTCTTCTATTTCTCTCTTTAGGGTTCTGTAGTTTTCATTGTATAAGACTTTCACCTCTTTTGTTAGGTTGATTCCCCCCTTTTTTTTTTTTTTAGGATATTGTGAATGGAGTGGTTGTCCTCATTTCCATTTCAGAGGATTTGTCGCTGATATACAGGAATGCCTCTGATTTATGCGTGTTGATTTTATATAATGCCACTTTGCTGAATTCATTTATTAGCTCTATTAGTTTCTTTGTAGAAACTTTTGGGTCTGCTAGGTATAGAATCATGTCATCTGCAATAGTGATAATTTAAGTTATTCTTTTCCTATTTATATGCCTTTAATTTCTTTCATCTGTCTAATTGCTCTGGCCAGTCTTTTGAGAAATATATTGAACAGAAGTGGTGAGAGCTGGCATCCCTGTCTTGTTCCAGATTTTAGAGGGAATGTCTTCAATTTTTCTCCATTCAGAATGATGCTAGCCTGCAGTTTAGCATAGATTGCTTTTACAATATTGAGGAATGTTCCTGTTATTCCTAGTTTTTCTAGAGTTTTGAACATAAAGGGATGCTGTACTTTGTCGAATGCTTTTTCTACATGTATCTAGATGATAATATGGTTTTTATTTTTAAGTCTATTGATGTGGTGAATAACATTTATTGATTTTCGTATATTGAACCCTCCTTGCATCCCAGGGATGAATCCTACTTGATTATGGTGCACATTTTTTTGATATGTTTTTGTATCTGATTCGCCAGAATTTAATTTAAGATTTTTGCATTTAGGTTCATTAGAGATATCGGTCTTTAGTCTTCTTTCTTTGAAGTGTCTATCTGGTGTAGGAATAAGGGTGATATTGGCCTCGTAGAATAAATTTGGAAGATCTCCCTCTTTTTCAATTTCCTGAAATAGCTTGAAAAGTATTGGTATTAGTTCATATTTAAAGGTTTTGTAAAACTCTGCTGTATACCCATACGGTCCTGGGATTTTCTTAGTTGGTAGTCTTTGAATGGTTTCTTTCATTTCCTCAATTGATATTGGTATGTTTAGGTTGTCTATATCCTCCTAACTCACTCTGGTCAGATCATATGACTTAAGAAATTTTTCGATGCCTTCACTATCTTCTATTATATTGGAGTATAAGGATTCAAAGTAATTTCTGATTATCTTCTGTATTTCTGAAATATCTGTTGTGATATTGCCTTTTTCATCCCGTATGATAGTAATTTGAGTTCTTTCTCCTCTTCATTAGCATGGCTAGGGGTCTGTCCATTTTATTTATTTTTTCAAAGAACCAACTTTTAGTTTTGTCAATTTTTTCAATTGTTTCTTTTGTTTGGATTTCATTAATTTCTGCTCTGATTTTAATTATTTCTTTCCTTCTACTTCTTTTGCTGTTGTTTGCACTTGTTTTTCTAAGATTTTGAGATGAAGTATGAGATCATTTATTGGTTGTTTTTTTCTTTTTCTAAGGAATGAACTCCAAGCAATGAATTTTCCTCTTAGAACTGCTTTCAATGTGTCCCATAAATTCCGATATATTGTGTCTGTGTTTTCATTTTTCTCTGAGAATTTTTTTATTTTTCTCCTTGATGTCTTCTATAACCCATTGATCATTCAGTAACCTATTGTTCATTCTCCAAATGATGCATGATTTTTCCTTCCTTCTTTTATCATTGATTTTTAGTTTCATTCCATTATGATAAGATAAGATGAATGGTATTATCTCTACTCCTTTATATTGTCTAAGAGTTGCCCTGTGACATAATATATGATCTATTTTTGAGAAGGATCCATGTGCTGCTGAGGAAAAATGTAACTGCTTGATGTTGGGTGGTATATTCTATGTATGTCAATTAAGTCTAAGTTATTAATTGTGTTATTGAGTTCTATAGTTTCCTATTTCAACTTTTGTTTGGAAGACCTGTCCAGTGGTGAGAGAGCTTTGTTGAAGTCTCCCATGATTATTGTATGGTGGTCTATTAGACTCTTGAACTTGAGAAAAGTTTGTTTGATGAACATAGCTGCACCATTGTTTGGGGCATATATATTTATGATTGTTATGTCTTGCTGGTGTATGGTTCTCTTGAGCAGTATGTAGTGTCCCTCTTTATCCCTTTTGATTAACTTTGGCTTGAAATCTATTTTATTTGATATGAGTATGGACACTCCTGCTTTTTTCCGAAGTCCATATGAGTGATATGATTTTTCCCAAACTTTCACCTATGTATGTATGTATGTCTTTTTCTTATCAAATGCGTCTCCTGTAGGCAGTATATTATTGGGTCTTGTTTTGTGATCCATTCTACTGGCCTGTGTCTGTTAATTGGTGAGTTTAAGCCTTTAACATTTACGGTTATTATTGAGATAAGTGTTGTTCTTCCAGCCATATTTGTTTATTTATGTTATTAAACATGGATTATTTTCCTCTTTTATTATTCCCCCCCTTTAATGTCCTACCTCCCACTGTTGGTTTTTATTTTTTTCCATTTCCTCTTCCTGTAATATTTTGCCGAGGATGTTTTGAAGAGATGGTTTTCTAGCTACAAATTCTTTTAACTTTTGTATATCGTGGAAAGTTTTAATTTCATCTTCCATCCTGAAGCTTAATTTCGCTGGATACACAGTACATGGTTGGAACCCATTTTCTTTCTGTGATTGAAAAATGTCATTCCAGGATCTTCTAGCTTTCAGGGTCTGTGTTGAAAGATCAGCTGTTATCCTGATTGGTTTACCCCTAAATGTAATCTGCTTCCTTTCTCTTGTAGCTTTTAAAATTCTCTCCTTATTCTGTATGTTGGGCATCTTCATTATAATGTGTCTAGGTGTGGATCTCTTATAATTTTTCACATTCGGCGTCCTGTATGCTTTTAGAACTTGGGAGTCTGTCTCATTCTTCAAGTCTGGGAAGTTTTCTCGTATTATTTCATTGAATACTTGCTCATTCCTTTGGTTTGGACCTCTATACTTTCCTGTATCCCAATGATTCTTAAGTTTGGTCTCTTTACGTTATCCCATATTTCTTGGATGTTCTGTTCATGGTTTCTTAACAGTTTTGCTGAGCTGTCTTTGTTCTTTTCAAGTTGAAATACTTTGTCTTCATTGTCTGATGTTCTATCTTCTAAGTGATCTACTCTGATGGTAGTATTCTCAATTGAGTATTTAAGATGGTTTATTGCTTCCTGCATTTCTAGGATTTGTGTTTGTTATTTTTTACAACCTCTATCTCCCTGTATAGTTGATCTTTTGCTTCTTGGATTTGTTCATGTAATTTATTCTCAAAGTGATCTTTCATTGTCTGATTTTGCTGTCTAATGTCTTCCTTGAGACTCCAGATCATCTGAAGCATGTATATCCTGAGTTCTTTATCTGACATTCCATCTGCTGCAGCTATTACCTCTTCTAAAGTTGTGTTGACCTGCATTGCTTGTGGTTCTTTTTTCCTTGTCTTTTCATACTGCTCGCGTTTCTTTCTGCTTGTGAAACTGTTGTGATTTTGAAATTTTCCCCCTATATATTTATATTGCTCTTGTATATTTGAAAAGTCTTCCTTCCAGTGGCGGGGGTGGCTGTGCTGCTCCTCCAATTGGGGTGATCTATCTACCACGCTGATGGGACGCTAGGCCTGTTCTTCTGATCAGTTGCAGGTCTGCTTATCATGCAGGCGCGGGAGGCGGCTCTGCTCTGCCCCTCCTACAATTGGTGTGACGTGTCTACCATGCCCGTGGACCCCTGCGGTGTTCTGCAGATCGGTCGCAGGTCTGCCTACCTTGCAGGCATGGGTGGCGGCTCTGCTCTACCTCTACTCCAATTGGGGTGACGTGACTACCACGCCGGCGGGCCGCTGGGCCTGGTCCGCCGGTTGGTCGCAGGTCTGCCTACCTTGTGAGCACGGGCTACAGATCTGTTCTGCCCCTACTATAATTGGTGTGTCGTGACTACCATGCTGGCAGGTTGCTGGGCCTGTTCTGGGCGTGGGCGAAGGCTCTGCTCTGCCCCTACTCCTATTGGGGTGATGTGACTACCATGCCGGTGACCCACTGGGATTGTACTAGGCGCGGGAGAAGGCTCTGCAACTACTCCAAGGGCAACTCTCATGCCTGGCCATCTAAAATTCCAACACAATTCCTGGCAATAATTCTCTGAGATCAGTAAAAGAACTCAGTCTCTAAAGGGAATCACACCAGAGTGCAAGCCTAGGTGGACCCAGTGATCTCTTCCAACTGCCAGACAAATGTCCACAATTAAAACCAAAACACTCTCACATGGCCCTCATCTTCTTCCATATAGACACTCATCATATCCTCTGGTTGGAGATTTCCATAAGGGATGCAGCCCACGACAGTGTCCAAAATAAGCTCCCTGTCCCTCATTTGCCTAAAGTCAGGGTGGCCTGGACTCTCTTCCTGTGAACCAGGAGTGAACAAATAAGCCTGCCTTTAATATTGCTTGGCTTCTCCAACTTGAGGCCTTCTAGCTTTGGGGTTTAGATTATTTAAGTGAATTGGAGTCATGAAAATCAAGCACCTATGGCCTAGCCTCTGCAGGACTTTAAGAACTCATTTGACCCAAAGAATCCCTATTCTCACTTGATGAATATCAGGAACCTACCAGAGAAAGGCAAGAGAGTTCATCAACAATATCTGATCTTTTTGCCATTTTGGTTTTGGATGCACGCATGGGATCTATCTTTAGATCCATCAGGTGCTGAGAATCTAAGCCACAGACTCACACAGGGCCAACAGGCTGATTCAGACATATCCCAATCCTAAGCAATTAAGCAAAGAGCCACAGTTGATGCCCATTCATTTCCATTTGAAAACTCTTTTCTTCAGGCTTCACAAAGTGGTGGCTTGAGGCAAAAAACTTCCTGACATTCAACAGAACAATAGGTAAGTAAAAGGACCAAAGCAGGGTTTCTCCACTGAGACTTTCCTGGTCAACAGATATCTGAGATTTCTGAGATGCTAGCCATTTTCTTCAGCTATCCAGTACATAGCCATGTCACAGATCTTGGAGGTGGTACAAATTTTGGACACAAAACCATGATACTATTCTGAAAAGTGGCCAGAATTGAGAGAGAAAACAGGAAATTAGGAAGCTTGTAGGTGTTGCCCATCCATAAGGCAAGCCAGAGTCCACTCATGAATTGGGCAGGATGAATGCGGGGAAGCTTTCTACTAGACAGGAGACATCCATTGATGCATTGTCTTTTCTAATGTCTACAACAATGAACTCAGTGGGATACACACACATAGAAACACTCGCCTTGTCAAAGGACTTAATTGAAATATTCGACTCCATACCAAACAAACCGCCTTTCCTACCTATTCTCAGAACATGAGACAAAACCACAAACTCACACCCACACCCACGAAGGCACCTCCTTCCCCCTAGTAGGTCTGTGACTCCCCGGAGTGTCCTCTGACTGGTGGGCCATACTATGTTTCTCTGAAATGACCTCTCCTGTCTCAGATCATGTCTGCTTGGCCAACTCTGTGAAGTTCTCAAGAGCCAGCGGTGAGACACTACCTGCTTTCTCAGGAAAAGCCCCTCTTCAGAGGTTTCCTGGCATTTGGCCATCCTCACATCTGTAGGTACCAAGAAAGACTGGCTCTGTCCTTTCCAAATCCAAACATGTCAGACCACTGGGACTAGGACAAGGATTGTCTCTGGGTGCCTGGCTTCCTGGATTTCAAGTTCAGAGAGTTCCATCACCAAGGAAGTGAGGTGAGATCACTTCCTTCAGGATCTGAATGATGTCACTCTCTTGGCAACCACTTTGTCCTAACAGTTGCTTCCAAAAGTACCATGAAGTGGAGGCTGCCCTGATTTTCATGGGACACTTTCTCTAGTTAGAATGTCATATCAACCATAAGCACCCAGGAACAGCTTCCACACAGGACTGGTTTGGTCCATGTTCTATACATTAAGAAGAGAGAGACTGATTCAGACACAACCCTTCATCCTGACCAGGATGATTGCCATAGAAAATGACTTTTGCTTTCTGAGGGACTTCATAGCTGCCTTCATCTTCACCAGGAATCATTTCTGCATGAACATTTGAGTTTCTCAGCAGTTGAAGATCCCCTAGATTTCTGTAGTTTAATACCCACACTGTTCCTGCTTTCCTGCAAAGTTAGTGTATGGTTAGGGTTAATAATATGTTCGATTTGGGTTAGGAATCATTCTGCAGGATGAATAATGAGATTGGGAACCTGCGATATTTATAAGAATATATAGGTGAAATATATGTATGAAAAGGGGAATCTAAGAAAGATTTGAAGCCCAGAAGGGCATTGGGCCCTTGATTTGGATACTTAGTGTTGAATTATGTTCTGTACAATTGTCTCAGTTAAATCGAAATACAGTGGCATAGGACCTTGTACCTTGGATGATTGAATGTAGAAGAGAACATCCAGTCAAAAAGGGATAGTCACTAGGATTAGGAAGATAGTCAGTAGGTTTAGGAAGAAGAGTGAGTATATGATTTGGAATAAAAAGCTTCTTTAGCAATAGGGTTTCGTTTAGAGAGTGAATGTAAATGTCAGCACATGTGAAGAGTCAGCCACGATGATGAACTGGGGAAAATATGTAGGAAAGCAGGTGTCAATAGAGACATTACGAAATCAGGCAAAGTATAAAGTGAGTGATAGGATTAGACATTTTCAAGAGGGTTGAGTTTGAATACATAATCATAGGAAAAAACAAATACGTTGTCATGAATGGGAATGACATTTGAGAGCATTAGGCAACCTGGACATGGATGTTATTAGTTATCCACGTTCACCTTCCTTTTAGGCTTTGGTACAATCATAAGTGTGACATTTTTATGGTTTTTTTTTTTCAGAATATTACTGTGATAAAATGTATATGTAGATCAGGTGACATGAGTATTTCTTTCACCATTTCTGGGAGCAATATTTTGAAGACGTATACATTAGTATTAGGGGTACAAAGAGGTGTACCCTGTGTCTATTAATATAGAGATAATGCATGAATAGACCATACTATGAATAAATAACGTAACTGATTCCACTTTAAATAATGGATTGAATTGATATGTGAAAATATATAAGAAATCTTATATTGATATACAATCATTCATTCCAACCAGTTATATATCTAATGGTAATATTAGGATTATGGTTTATGATGAATGGTGTTTGAGTTTTGCTTCATACGTGATGATGTTAAACAAAAATAATGTGTTTGGAAAGAAGTCTCATGAAAAGACCAGTCAAGAAACATGGAGGAATACATGTGTTCTGAATCAGGAAGTGATTGATCGTGAAACATATGCCTATAAATTTTCTAATTTGTGACTGAAATATATATCCCATAATGTGCATAAACTGAAGACATAGTAACGTACAAGTGTTGAATAAAAATGAAAGTCAAAATACACATCATGTCCCCTAGGAATCTACTTGCATTGATTTTAAACTGGCTAAGTAACTGTAGAAATATTAGGGGTTTTATGCACCATTCACTGAAATTAGTTTTCACTACTAGGAAACAATATGTATTTCAGGTGGATGATTATTTCTGAAAATAATCTTGTGGAAAGTTGATTATAAATCCACAGATATGAATATGAATGAATTTAGGGAGTGCATAATAAGACACATATATTTCATATTTTGAAAAATCTAAAGAGTATATATATATATATATATATATATATATATATATATATATATACACACGCAAATGCACAGATATTGAAAAGTAGCAATACAGGAGATCCATTATGAAGGCAGGCATAGAGAAATCAAGTGTCTGATCTCTTCAGCTGCGCGGGCATAGTGAGTCGTAAACTGTCTAAATGCTGTTTGCTCAGAATCACTAGGCACTATTGACCTGTTGTGAATCTGGGCGAACAGTCTGGGCCCCTCAGAACACACACAAAGCCCGGATTGGCTGCATTCAAGCTTAGATTCGTCTGGTTTTTGTGACTCAGCACTAACATTCCCTCTGAAATAACTGGTCGGGCTTTCTGAATTGACAGAGTTAAAAGCCAACTGAGCCTTCATAGGCAGTGGCCACAGGATTGAAATGGGGCTTGGGAGAGATAGTCAGGACCCACCTGATGCATTGGTCACCCAGCAAAGGGAACGAACGGTCACCATTTGAATGGGATACCACCATGGCAGAGAACTGACGTCACAGGCCGAGGAGATAACTTCATTGAAACCAGCGCGACAAGTATGTAATCCCATTGCCATCTCTCTCAACACCGCAGGGAAACCTCAAGGGCCCTTCCCACCTCTGCCGTAATGGCCCCTCCCAGGTCTCCAAAGAGCGCGATACCCAGACCTAGGGAATCAAGATTGGCTCGGGACTCGCGGTGTGGAATTCCCAGCTACCGCTCCCACCAGTGCTGACAATTGAGGTCTCTTACACCACCTACCGGGGCCATGGCTCCCGAAGGGCAAGCAAATTCCCTGGGGGTTCTCAGCCCCGAGCTCTACAAACTTAGGGTCTGAGGGAGGCAAACAAGGAGAGTGTGCCCAGGCGTTCATGGAATCAGGGCTACCTGGATAGAGGCCTGGCTTCTAACCAGTATTGTGGTGAGCGTCACAGGTGAGTGGGGCCTGGCTTGAGGAAGCACAAGAGAAGGCCCTAGGCTCTCAGGATTGGAGACCCGCCCAGTCTGGGAGGAAGAGCTGCTGCACAGTGATTGGTTCCCACTTATTGAGAGAAGAAGCTTGGCCCAGTGCACACAGCTCCACCTACTGGAAGAGAAGTTAATTGAACTCTAGGACTGCATGTATTATTATTACTTTTTTATTTGTATTTTTTTGTTTTTCTTTCGTTTTCATTTTTGTTGTTGTTGTTCTTAAACTTTTCTAATGTTTTTATTTTTTAATTTTTTATTTTATTATTATTATTATTATTATTATTTTAAATTTTAATTTTTAATTTTTTAATCATCATTATTATTAAAATTTTCTTTCTTTATTTTCTATTTTTTTCTTTGGTCTTTTCATTTCTTTTCAATTTTCTTATGCCCCTTCCTTCAATTCTACCTTCCTACTCTCATTCTCTTTAGTGACTTCTCCCTTCCCTTCTAATATCTTTCCTCCCAAGCATCAAATAAATTTATAAGAGTAAGCAGTAACTCAGTAGTCAAACAGAACAAGAAGTAACATGAGCAGCATAAAAAAGCAAGGAAGAAAAGGAGTACAAACAATGAAGGACAGCCTAAATATTCAAGAGCACCTAGAGTCATCAGAAAAATGGTCATATAAAGAACTCAAGGAATACCTTAGACAGATGGAATTGAACCTTAAAGAGGATACGAAACAACAAAAACAAACAGTGAAAGAACGCATTGAAAATGAATTACATAAACAGATAAAATAAGAAATTAAGCATCTTTATCAGGAGATAGAGATTATTAGAAAAATCAAACAATAATTCTAGAAATCAAGGAAATGATAAACCAAATTAAAAACTCAATTGAGAGTATCACTAACAGAGTAGAGCAAGTAGAAGACTGAATGTCAGATAATGAAGACAAAATATATCATCTTGAAAAAAGTCTAGCCAACAAAGAAATGCTGTAAAAAATTATGAGAAAACATTCAAAAGATATGGGATAACGTAAAAAAAAAAAAAAAACAAATGAATCATATGGATAGAGGAAGGTACAGAGATTCAAACCAAGGCAATGAGAAATCTGCTGAATGAAATAATTACAGAAAACTTTCCAGAAATAAAAATGGAAACGGATAAACAAATTGTAGATGCTTACAGGACACCGAGCACACAAAATCACAGTAGACCAATGCCAAGACACATTGTTATGAAGATATCCAATATACAGAACAAAGAGAAAATATTAAAAGCTACCAGAGAAAGGAGGCAGATTACAATCATTACAATCAGGGGTAAACCAAAAAGGTTAACAATGGATTTTTCATCATTGACGCTGGAAGTGAGAAGATCCTGGAACAACGTACTTCAAACACTGAAAGACAATGGATGCCAACCAAGAATTATGTATCCAGCAAAATTAACCTTAAGGTAAGACAACGAGATAAAAATATTTCATGATAAACAAAAGCTAAAAGAATTTGCAGCCAGATAACCAGCATTGCAAAGCATCTTGAGCAAAACACTACAAGAGGAAGAAATTAAAATCAACAACGAAAAACATCAGTGAGAAGTGCCTCAGTAATGACAGAGGGCGGGGGAAAGGCTAATCAAGGAGAAACAAACTAATTAAAAAAAAAGATATAAGCAAACATGGGTGGCAGTACAAACCATATATCAATAGTAACTCTAAATGTTAATGGCTTAAACTCTCGAATAAAGTGACATAGGCTTGTAACTTGAAATAAAAAAAAAATCCAACAATATGTTGCCTCCAAGGGAGACATCTGAATGGAAAAGACATACACAGGCTGAAGGTTAAAGATTGGGAAAATTTATACCATGCACACGGTTCTCGTAAGCAAGCAGGGGTGGCCATCCTCCTATCGAATAAAATCGACCTCAAGACTAATTTATTCAAAAGGGATAAGGAAGGACATTATATACTGTTAAAAGAAACCATTCACCGACAAGACATAACAATTATCAATATTCACTCAGCAAATAATGGTGCTGTGATGTTCATAAAACAAATTCTCCTCAAGTTCAAGAATAAAATAGACCACAATACAATAATTATGGATGACTTCAACTCACATCTCTCACCATTGGACAGATCCTCCAAACAAAAGTTGAATAAAGAAACTATAGAACTCAATATCACAATCAATACCCTAGACTTAACTGACATATATAGAATATATCAACCATCATCAAGTGGATATACTTTTTTCTCAGCAGCACATGGATCCTTCTCAAAAATAGACCATATGTTTTGCCATAGGGCAACCCTCAGTAAATATAAAGGGGTGGAGATAAGACCATGAATTTTTTGTGATCATAATGGAATGAAACTGGAAACCAATGATAAAAGAAGGAAGAAAAAATCATACATCACATGCAAAATGAAGAATATGTTACTGAATGACTAATGGGTTACAGAAGACATAAAAAAGGAAATCAAAAAATTCTTACAGATAAATGAAAATACAGACACAACATATCAGATTCTATGGGACACAATGAAAAGAAGTTTTAAGAGGTAAATTCATCGCCTGGAGGTCATTCCTCAAAATAGAAAAAAAAAAAAAACAAATAGATGAGTTCACACTTCATCTCAAAGCCCTAGAAAAGGAAGAGGAAAACAACAGCAAATGTAGCAGAAGGCAAGAAATAATTAAAATCATAGCGAAATTGAAACAAAAGAAACTATTGAAAAAATTAACAAAACTAAAAGGTGGTTCTTCGAAAAGGTAAATAAGATTGACAGACCCTTAGCAATGCTAACGAAGAGAAGAAGAGAGAGAACTCAAATTACTAACATACGGGATGAAAAAGGCAATATCACAACAGATGCTACATAAATACAGAAGAAAATTAGAAATTATTTTGAAAACCTGTATTCCAATAAAGTAGAAAAAAGTGAAGACATGGATATATTTCTTAAGTCATATGATTTGCCCAGACTGAGTAAGGAGGAAACACACAATTTAAACAGACCAATATCAATGGATGAAGTAGAAGAAGCAATCAAAAGACTACCAACCAAGAAAAGCCCAGGACCAGATGGGTATACAGCAGAGTTTTACAAAACCTTTAAAGAAGAATTAATACCAATACTTTTCAAGTTATTCAGGAAATAGAAAAACTGGGAGCTCTGCCAAATTCATTCTATGAGGCCAACATCACCCTGATTCTGAAACCAGACAAAGACACCTCAAAGAAAGAAAACTACAGACCAATATCTCTGATGAACCTAGATGCAAAAATCCTAATTAAAATTCTGGCGAATTGGATACAAAGGCACATCAAAAGAATTGTGCACCATGATCAACTTGGATTCATCCCTGGGATGCAAGGAGGGTTCAATATCTGGAAATCAATAAATGTTATTCACAACATCAATAGACTTAAAGATAATAACCATATGATCATCTCAATAGACAAAGAAAAACCATTCAACAAAGTAGAGCATTCCTTTATATTCAAAACATTTTAAAAACTAGGGATAACAGGAACTTACCTCGACATTTTAAAAGCTAACTATGTTAAGCCTCAGGCTAGCATCATTCTGATTGGAGAAAAATTGAAGGCATTCCCTCTAAAATCTGGAACAAGACAGGGATGTCCTCTATCACCACTTTTATTCAATATAGTTCTCGAAAAACTGGCCAGAGCAATTAGAGAGATGAAAGACATTAAAGGCGTAAAAATAGGAAAAGAAGAACTTAAATTATCACTATTTGTAGATGACATGATTCTATACATAGAAGACCCAAAAGGGTCTACAGAAAAAACTACTAGAACTAATAAATGAATGCGGCAATGTGGCAGAATATAAAATCAACATGCATAAATCAAAGGCATTTCTGTATATCAGCGACAAAACTTCTGAAACAAAAATGAGTCAAAACACTGCATTCCCAATTTCCTCAAAATAATTAAAAACTTGGGAATCAACCTAACAAAAGAGGTGAAAGAGTTATATAATGCAAACTACAGAACCCTAAAAAGAGAAATAGAATAAGATCTTAGAAGATGGAAAAATATCCCCTGTTCATGGATAGGCAGAACTAACATCATCAAAATGGCGATATTACCAAAAGTTCTCTATAGGTTTAATGCAATGCCAATCAAAATCCCAAAGGAATTTTTTTGTAGAAATAGATAAAGCAATCATGAAATTCAAATGGAAAAATAGAAGACCCAGAATAGCAAAAGCAATTCTAAGCAGGAAGTGTGAATCAGGCAGTATAGCGATACCAGATTTCAAACTATATTACAGAGCAATCATAACAAAAACAGCATGTTACTGGTACCAAAACAGGCGGGTGGACCAATGGTACAGAATGGAGGACACCGAGACTAATCCAAAAAGCTACAACTATCTTATATTTGATAAAGAGCTAATGGCCTGCAATGGAGGAAGGATAGCATCTTCATCAAATGGTGTTGGGTAAACTGGAAATCCATATGCAACAAAATGAAACTGAATCCCCACCTCTCGCCATGCACAAAAGTTAACTCAATGTGGATCAAGGAGCTAGATTCAAATCAGAGTCTCTGCGTCTGATAGAACAAAAAGTTGGCTCCAATCTACATATTGTGTGGTCAGGCTCCAAATTCCTTAATAGGACTCTCATAGAACAAGAGTTAATAATAAGAATCAACAAATGGGACTTATTTAAACTGAATTTTTTTTTCTCAGAAAGAGAAACAATAAGAGAGGTAAATATGGAGCCTACATCATGGGAACAAATTATTAGTCCTCACCCTTCACATGGAGCCCTAACATCCGGAGTATACAAAGTATACAAAGAACTCAGAAAATTAGACAATAAGATAACCAATAACCCAATGGGCCAAGGACCTGAACAGAAACTTCTCAGAGGAGGACATAGAATCAATTAACAAGTACATGAAAAAATGCTCTCCATTTCTAGCAGTAAGAGAAATGTAAATAAAAACCACCCTAAAATACCATCTCAATCCAGTGAGATTGGCAGCCTTTATGAAGTCAAACAAAAACAAGTGCTGGCGAGGATGTGGGGAAAAGGGTACTCTTGTACATTGCTGGTGGGACTGAAACTGGTGCGGCCAATTTGGAAAGCAGTATGGAGATTCCTGGGAAAGCTAGGAATGGAAGCACCATTTGACCAAGCTATTGCCCTTCTCAGAATATTCCCTGAAGACCTTAAAAGAGCATACTACAGGGATACTGCCACATCGATTTTCATAGCAGCACAATTCACAATTGCTCCACTGTGGAACCAACCCAGATGCCCTTTAATAGATGAATGGATAAAAAAATGTGACTTTTATATACTATGGAGAATTATGCAGCACTAAAAAATGACAAAATCATGGAATTTGCAGGGAAATGCATGGCACTGAGCAGATTATGGTTAGTGAAGCTAGCCAATCCCTAAAAAACAAATACCAAATGTCTTCTTTGATATAATGAGAGCAACTAAGAACAGAGCAGGGAGGAAGAGCATGAAGAAAAGATTAACATTAAGCAGAAACATGAGGTGGGAGGGAAAGGGAGAGAAGAGGGAAATTGCATGGTAATGGAGAGAAACACTTATTGTTACACAAAATTACATTTAAGAGGTTGTGGGAAAATAAACAAGGAGAGAAATGAATTACGGTAGGTATGGTAGAGAGAGAAGATAGGAAGAGAGGGGAGTGGGGATAGTAGAGTATAGGAAAGGTAGCAGAGTACAACAGTAACTAATAGGGCATTATGTAAAAATATGGATGTGTAACTAACGTGATTCTGCAATCTGTATTTGGAGTAAAAATGGGAGTTCATAACCCACTTGAATCTAATGTATGAAATATCATATGTCAAGAGCTTTGTAATGTTTTGAGCAACCAATAAAAGAAAAAAAAAGTAGCAATATATATGCCAATAGAAATTCATCATGAAATGTATATAATCCACAGATCGAAAAATATTCATTTTACTGAACATGGATTCATGTATAATGTTTTTCAACTAGGAAGCTCACCCATAGGTTGAATTTTCAGTTCCAACAGCGTTTAGGAGGAGTGATCTCTTCTCTCAATTTGCATCTGCCAATTCAGCCACCTCACAAGTGTATACGAGTGATATCAGGTAGAATTCTATATGTGCATATAAAAATACATGTGCTGAATAGGCTACAGAGAAAGGAAGACAGGGATTCACATATTTAATAATTTTAAAAACACATGTAGAACTATTTCAACAAAAAATTGACTAGATTTATAACTCCTACATTATATAATGCAAAAGGCAATTCCAACTATACACCATGCGTCCTCTGAACTGCTTGTGTTTCTTCTCTTTTTGGCTTATTTTTCACCATCATATTAGGATTATTAGTCACAGACTAGTAGGGTATGGTTAGTGTCAGGGATTCAGTATTTCAAATGGAAAATTGGAAAATGAATCCAATGTGTATGTAAATATGTGCTACACAAAAATCTTCCCACTCACATCCAGAACAATGCCTTGACATTACCTACGCCCCAAGTAAAACACAATTCGAGTAGAAAAGTGTGAAAATCTATGAATACATATATGGAATGGAATATGCTCGGGAGTTCACAACCTTGGAGGTGGTAGAGGAGTTTCCAAAAGTAAAGGACAGGGTAAACACTCCACAAACAAGGAGCTCTGCTGGCCTAAGAATTCTTGGGAAACGGCTTCTGAGGTTGGGCACTTGAAATATATGTTGTTGTCATGAGCTTTAGCTTCCTTTGCAGTGAGACCATCAAAGCTGGGTGTGCATCTATGTGACCGAAAGACATGGTTTCTTATATTCCAATGAACATGAGGCAGCAGTGCTCAATTCTCTCTTTGTAGGTAAACTGTGTCCATTGGAAGCTAAGTGTCTCCCGGTGGGGACTGTGAAGACATTTGGTCATCCTCCACTTTTCGTGGTATTTCTTGCTGCTGCACTGGAAATTTGGTATTTGCTTTACAAAACATAAGGAGTTCATCTGGGATACAGTGCTGGAGGGAGTTCTGTCACGTGTGGTGGGTCAGGGTCTGCAGGAGAATGCACCAACCAGGCTTCTATCCCACATAGCTTGTCCCAATAACCATAGCAACCTGATTCTGAATATTGCCCTGAAAACTCTCCATATAACAAGATGCCTTTACATATAAGGGTCTGATGTGTGCACTATATCAGTCACAAGCCATTTGGAACCCAATGGCAGATTCACATGGCCCCACCATGATGTTTTATCACACACCTGCCCACCACTGCTCTAGGCCCCCTACTCAGCAGGCTCCAAATTACTGGCTTCTCTTGTTCTACAACATTTTCATGAAACCCAGTCAAAAACAAGGCACTGTCTGGTATACACATGATCAGCAACAGGACATCAAAAGTTTCTGCAGTGCCACCTGGTCATGGGAATTTCAAAAATTTCATGGTATTTATCTAGCAATTTTTCAAGGATGAAGTTAGAGGCACTGTGGGTTTCAATTCATTCAGGAACCATTAAGTGTTGAGAAAGTTCATTTCAATGAAAGCTCTGGAGAACTCTCACAGTCAAGGCTTCTCAAACAGTTGCCAAAAGGACTCCTAAAGTCAGGCCAATTGACGTCTACAATGTGAGGTCCATGTGTGTTTTGACTCTCAAATATGGCTACCAAGTCTTTCAGAAAAAAATCATGTGATATCCTGGCTGAGATTCTCAGGCCTCTGTGGAAACCACCCTGGGCCTAGATCTCAGTTTCCAAGAGTGAGTCTCATGCGTGGCCTCCTAAAATCCCAACACAAATCATGGCAATACTTCTCTGAGGTCAGTTTCAGAACTCAGTCTCTAAGGGGAATCACACCAGAGTTCAAGCCCAGGTGGACCCAGTCATCCCTTCCATCCGCCAAAAAATGACCACAATTAAAATCAAAACACTCCCACAGGGCCATCATCTTCTTCCATGTAGACACTCATCATAACATCTAGGTGGAGGTTTCTATGAGCCCAAGGTAGTGTCCAAATAAGCTCACTTGCCCCTCATTTGCCTAAAATCATGATGGCCTGGACACTCTTCCTGTGAACCAGGAATGATCAAATATTCCTGCTGTTAAAGTGTTCCACTTCTCCAATTTGAGGCCTACTGGCTGTAGGGTATAGATTCTTTATGTAATTTGGAGTCATGAGAAAACCCAAGCAAATATGGGCTAGCCTCTGCAGGGATTTCAAGAATTCATTTGACCCAAAGGATCCCTATTCTCACTTGATGGAGGTCAGGAACCTAAAACAAGAAGGCAAAAATATTCATCCACAATGACTGCTCTTTAGGCCATTTTAGTTTTGGAAGCACATGGGATCTTTCTTTAGATCCATCAGGTGCTGAGAATCTAAGCCACAACCTCATACAAGGACAAGAGGCTGATTCAGACACATCCCATTCCAAATCAATTAAGCAAAGATGCACAGGTGATGTCCATACATTTCCAAATGAAAACAGTTTTCTTCAGGCTACACAAAGGACTGGCCTGAGGCAAAGACCTTCCTGACATTCAGGGTAATAGAAATAGAAGTAAGCAAATGGCCCAAAGAAGGGTTTCTCCACTGAGACTTTACTGGTCACAGTGAAATCTGAGTTTTCTTAGATGCTCCCATTCCCTTCAGCTATCCAGTACATGGCCATGTCACAGAACCTTGTGGTGTTACATATTTAGGAAACAAAACCATGAGCCTATTCTGGAGAGTGGCCAGAATTCACGAAGAAAACAGGAACTTTAGAAGATATTAGATGTTGCCCATCCATAAGGCAAGCAGCAGTCCATTCATTAATTGGGCAGTATGAATGTGGGGAAGCTTTCAACTAGAGACAACATATCCATTGATGCATTCTCTTTTCTAATGTCTACATCCACGGATACAGTGGGATACACAGACCTAGAAACACTCACCACGTCAAACGACTTACTAGAAACAGTCCACTCCAAACCAAACAAACCACCTTTACTACCTATTCTCAGAACATGAGAAAAAACCACAAACTCACACCTACAACGGCAAAGGCACTTCCTTCCCCCAAATAGGTCTGTGACTATCCAGAGTGTCTTTTGACTGGTGGGCCATATTATGTTACCCCAAAATGGCCTGTCCTGTTTCAGATCTGGTCTCCTTGGCCAACTCTGTGAAGTTGTCAGGAGCCAACGGTGAGCCACTACCTGCTTTCTCAGGAAAGTCCCCTCTTCAGAGCTCTGCTGGCATTTCGCCATCCTCACATCAGTAGGTACCAAGAAAGACTGACTATGTCTTTGGGAAAAGCAAACAAGTTAGCCCACTGGAACTGGGAGTGGGACTGGCTCTGGGTGCCTTCCTTCCAGGATCCCAGGTTCAGAGAATTCCATCACCAAGGAAGTGAAGTGATGTCACATCTTTCAGGAACTGAATATGGTCACTGCCTTGGTAACCACTTTGTGCTAACAGTTGCTTCCAGGGTTCCCATGAGATGGTGGCTGCCCCAACATCCTGTGACACATTCAGAAGTTAGAATGGTATATCAACCATAGGCACCAGGGAACAGCTCTCCACAGAGGCCTGGTTCAATCCATCTTCTCTTCATAAAGAAGAGAGAGGCTGATTCAGACCATCAATTAATCCTGACCAGGTTGTTTGCCATGGAAGATGACTATTGCTCTCTCAGGTCCTACATAGCTGCCTATATCTTCTGCAAGGATCATTTCTCCATGGATCTTTGAGGTTCTCAGCAGGTGGAAGATCATCTACATTCCTATATTGTAAGACCCACACTGTCCCTGCTCTTAAGTAAGTTATACTGAGGGAACAGTGTATGCTTAGGGTTAATAACATGTTCAATTTGGGTTACAAATCATTCTGCGGGATGAATAATGGTATTGGCAAAATGCGATACTTACAAGAGTATATATGTGAAACATAAGTATGAAAGCAGAAATCTAGGTAAGATTTGAAGCCCAGAAGGGCATTGGGGACTTGAGTGGGATACTTAGCTTTGAGTAATGTGCAGCACAGATGTCTCAGATAAATCAATATACACTGGCATCGGACCTTGTACCTTGGATATTGAATGTTGAAGGGAACATCCAGTCAAAAACCGATAGTCGGTAGGATTAGGAAGGTAGTTGGTAGGTTTAGAAAGAAGAGTGAGTATAGGATTTGGACCAAAAGTTCTTTAGCAATAGGATTTCGGGTAGAGAGTGTATGTAAATGTAAGCACATATGAAGAGTCAGTCACAATGATGAACTGGGGAAAAATATAGGAAAGTAGATATCAATAGAGACATTAGGAAATCAAGCAAAGTATAAATTGTGTGATAGGGTTAGACATTTTCAACAGGTTTGAAGTTGAATATATAATCTTAGGAAGAAACAAATATGTAGTCAAAAATAGAAATGATATTTGAGAGCATTAGGCAACCTGGACATGGATGTTTTTAGTAATCCATGCTCACTTTCCATTTACACTTTGGTACAATTGTAAGTGTGACCTTTGCTTTTTGTGTGCAGAATATTTCTGTAATAAAATGTGTATGTAGATCAGGTGACAAGAGTATTTCTTCCACCAATTCTGGGAGCAATATTTTGAAGACTTACAAATTAGTATGGGGGTACAAATAGGTGTACCCTGTTTATATGAATATAGACATAATGCATGAATAGACCATACTGTGAATAAATAATATAACTGCATCCACTTTAAATAATGGATTGAATAAATATCTGAAAATTTATAAGAAATTTTATATTGATATGCAATCATTCATTCCAACCAGTTATATATCTAACGATCATCTTAGGGTTATGGTTTATCATGAAGGGTGTGTGAGTTTTGGTTCAAAATTGATTATGAAAATCGAAAATAATATATTTGGAATAAAGTCTCATGAATAGACCAGTCAAGAAACATAGAGGAATACATGTGTTCTGGAGCAGGAAGTGATTGAAGGTGAAACAAATGCCTATAAATTTGCTAACTAGTGAATAAAATATATATATACTATGATGTGCATAAACTGAAGAAATAGTAATGTACCAGTGTGGAATAAAAATTAACGTCAAAATACACATCATGTCCCATAGGAACCTACATGCATTGATGTTCAACTGGGTCAGTTAATGTAGACATATTAGGATTTGTATGCACCTTTTACTGAAGTTAGTTTTCAGTACTAGGATACAAATATGTATTTCGGGTGGATGAATATTTCTAAGAATAATCTTGTGAAAAGTTGATTATTAATCCACATACATGAACATGAATGAATTTAGGGAGTGTATATAAGACACATATATTTAATATTTTTAAAAATATGGAGAGTATATACACACACACACACACACACACACACAAACAAACACAGTCATTAAAAAGTAGCAATATATAGGCCAATCGAAATTCATCATGAAATATATATCATAAAGATGCAAAAACATTCATTTTAGTGAACATGGGTTTATGTATAATATTGTTCCACTGGGAAGCTCACCCATACGTTGAATTTTCAGTTCCAACAGCGTTTAGGAGGAGTGATCACTTCTCACACTTTGTATCTGCTAAGTCATATACCTCACAAAGATGTACGTGTGATATCTTGTAGGATTCTATATGTGCATATAAAAATACATGTGCTGAATAGGCTCCAGAGAATGGGAGACAGTAATTCACATATTTGTTAATTTCAAAAACACATGGAGAACTATTTCAATTAAATATTGAATAGATTTATAACACCTACCCTTTATCATGCAAAAGGCAAGTCCAACTCTGAACTGCAAGTATTTATGTACTGTTTGGGTTATTTTCTTCCATCGTATTAGGATTAGTAGTCAGAGTCTAGTAGAATATGGGTTAGTGTCAGGGATTCAGAATTTCAAATGGAAAATAGGAAAATTAATCTTCCGACTCTCATCCAGAACAATGCCTTGTCATTACCTTCGCCAAAAGGAAGACACAATTAGAGTAGAAGTGTTACAAAATCTGTGATTACATTTCTGGAATCGAAAATGCTCAGGAGTGCACAAACTTGGAGGTGGTATAGGAGTTTCCAAAAGTAAGGACAGGGTACACACTCCACAAACATGAAGCTCTACTTGCCTAAAACTTTTTGAGAAACTGCCAGTGAAGTTGGGCACTGAAATATAGGTTGTTGTCAGGAGTTAAGCTTCCTTTGTAGTGAGACCCTCATAGCTGGGTCTGCATCTATGTGACCTGGAGGACAACGTTTCTTATTTTCCAATGAACACGAGGCAGCAGTGCTGAATTCTCTGTTTGTAGGTAAACTGTGGCCACTGGGGGCTTATTGTCTCCCCGTGTGGACTGTGAAACCATTTGGTCATCCTCCACTTTTCATGGTGTTTCTTGCTGCTGCACTTGGAGTTTGGTTCATGCTTCACAAAATACAAGGAGTTCAACTGGGAAACAGTGCTTGAGGTAGTTCTGTCACGTGTGGTGGGTCAGGGTCTGCAAGAAAATTCACCAACCAGGCTTCTATCTCTCAAAGATTGCCCCCTTGTCCATAGCAACCTGATTCTGAACATTGCCCTGAAACTGCACCATATAACAAGATGCCTTTACATATAAGGGTCTGATGTCTGTACTCTGTCAGTTACAAGCCATTTGGAAGCCAATGGCAGATCCAAATGGCCCCACCATGATGTTTTATCACACGCCTGTCCACCACTGCTCTAGGCCCACTACTCAGCAGGCTCCAAAACACTGGCATCTTTGTTCTAAACAATTTTCATGAAACCCTGTCAATCAAGGCACTGTCTGGTACACTCATGATAAGCAACAGGACATCGAAAATTTCTGCAGTTCCACCTGGTCATGGAAATTTCAAAAATTTCGTGGTATTTATCTAGCCATTTTTCAAGGATGACGTTGGATGCACTGTGGATTTCAATTATTCAGGAACCATTAAATGTTGAGAAAGTTCATTTCAAAGAAAATTCTAGAGAACTCTCACAGGCAAGGCTTTCCAAAGAGTGGACAAAAGATCACTTGAAGCGAGGACCATTGAGGTCTACAATGTGAGGTCCTATGTCTTTTGACTCTCAACCATGGCTGCTAAGACTTTCAGAATATACTCATGTGATATCCAGGCTGAGATTTCCAGTTCTTTGTGGAAAGCCACCCTGGTCCTAGATCTCAGGTTCCAAGGGCGACTCTCATGCATGGCCTCCTAAAATCCCAACACAATTCATGGCAGTACTTCTCTGAGATCAGTTTCAGAACTCAGTCTCTACATGGAAACACACCAGAGTTCAAGCCCAGTTGACCCAGTCATCTCTTCCAACCGCCACACCAATGACCAGAATTAAAACCAAAACACTCCCACATGGCCCTCATTTTCTTCCATATAGACACTCACCATTACCTTGGCTGGAAGTTTTTATGAGGCACACAGCCCAAGACAATGTCAAAATAAGCTCCCTTGCCCTTCATTTGTCTAAAGTCAGTGTTTCCTGGACAACGTTCCTGTGAACCAGGACTGATCAAAGAGGCCTGCCATTAATACTGTTCCGCTTTTCCAATTTGAGGCATCCTGACTGTCGGGTATAGTTTCTTTATGTGATTTGCAGTCATGAGAAAACCCAAGCACCTATGGGCTAGCCTCTGCAGTGCTTGAAGAACTCAGTTGACACAAAGATCCCTCTTCTCACTTGATGGAGATCAGGAACCTTACAGAGGAAGTCAAAAGACTTCATCACAATGACTTCTCTTTTGGCCATTTTGGATTTGGATGCACACATGGGATCTTTCTTTAGATCCATCAGGTGCTGAGAATCTAAGCGATAATCTCAAAGTGCACTAAGAGGCTGATTCAGACATATCCCTTTGCAAAGCAATTAAGCCAGGAGCCACAGGTGATGCCCATTTATTTCCAGTTGAAAACTGTTTTTTTCAGGCTTTGGAAATGTGTGGCCTTAGGCAAAGACCTTCCTTACATTCAGGGCAACAGAACAATAGGTAAGCAAAATCCCAAAGCAGATTTTCTCCACTTAGACTTTCCTGGTCACACTGATATCTGAGTTTTCTGAGATATTCACCATTCTCTTCAGCTATCCAGTACATGGCCATGTCCCAGATTGTGGAGGAGATACATATCTTGAACACAAAACCATGAGCCTCTGGGAGAGTGGTCAGAATTCAGGAAGAAATCAGGAATGTAGGAAGGTAGTAGGTGTTGCCCATCCATAAGGTAACCTGCAGTCCATTCATAAATTGGACAGGATGAATTCTGCGAAGATTTCTACTAGACAGGACATATCTATTGATGCATTCTCTTTTCTATTGTCTACAACCACGGACACAGTGGGATACCCAGACATAGAAACACTCGCCTTCTCAAAGGACTTACTAGAAACAGTCCACTCCAAACCAAACAAACCGACTTTCCTACACATTCTCCAAACATGAGACAAAATCACAAACACACACACACACACACACACACACACACACACACACAAAGGCACCTTCTTTCCCCAAATAGGTCTGTGACTATCCGGAGCGTCCTCTGAATGGTGGGCCATACTATGTTCCCTCGAAATGGGCTGTCCTATGTCAGATCTGGTCTCTTTGGCCAAAACTGTGAAGTTAACAGGAGCCAGCGGTGAGCCACTGCCTGTTATCTCAGGTAAAGCCCCTCTTCAGAGCTTTCCTGGCATTTGTCCATCTTCAATTTAGTAGTTGCCAAGAAAGACTGACTCTGTCCTTCTTAAATCCAAACATTTGAGACCACTGGGACTTGGACTGGGACTGCCTCAGGGTGCCTGGCTTCCTGGATCCCAAGTTCAGAGTGTTTCATCAACAAGAAATTGACATAGGTCACTTCGTCTAGAACTGAACGAGGTCACTGCCTTGGCAACCACTTTGTCCTAACAGTTGCTTCCAAGGGTCCATGATATGGAGACTGCCCCTACTTCCTATGACACTTTCACAAGTTAGAATGGAATATCAACCATAGGCACCCGGGAACAGCTCTCCACACAAGCCTGGTTTGGTCTATCTTCTCTACATTAAGAAGAGAGAGACTGCTTCAGACACAATCCTTCATCCTGACCTGTTTTTTTTTGTCATGAAAGATGACTTTCACACTCTCAGGTCCTTCATAGCTGCCTACATCTTCTTTAGGGATCATTTCTGCATGGACCTTTGAGGTTCTCCGCAGGTTGAAGATCTCCTACATTCCTGTATTGTAAGACCAACTCTGTCCCTGCTCTTCTGTAAAGTTAGATTGAGGGAACAGTGTATGGTTACAGTTAATAACATGTTTGATTTGGGTTAGGATTATTCTGCTGGATGAATAATGGTATTGGGAACCTGCAATATTTATAA
The DNA here is from genome assembly GCF_048772815.1 of Callospermophilus lateralis. NCBI lineage: Eukaryota > Metazoa > Chordata > Mammalia > Rodentia > Sciuridae > Callospermophilus > Callospermophilus lateralis. The sequence goes on from NW_027513394.1 coordinate 775,413, forward strand.
GATTATATAGGTGAAATATATGAATGAAAACAGATATCTCGGTAAGATTTGAAGCCCAGAAGGGCATTGGGTCCTTGATTGGGATACTTAGCTTTTAATTATGTTCTGCACAGATGTCTCAGATAAATCTATACACAATGGCATAGGACCTGATACCTTGGATGATTGAATGTTGAGGAGAACAACCATTCAAAGAGGGAGAGTCGGTAGGATTAGGAAGATAGTTGGTAGGATTAGGAAAAAGTGTGAGTATAGCATTTGGACAAATAGTTCTTTAGCAATAGGTTTTCAGGTAGACAGAAAATGTAAATGTCAGCACATGTGAAGAGTCAGTCACAGTGATGAACTGGGGAAAATATGTAGGAAAGCAGATATCAATAGAGACATTAGGAAATCAGGCAAAGTATAAAGTGAGTGATAGCAATAGACATTTTCAACAGGCTTGAGATTGAATATATAATCTTAGGAAGTAACAAATATGTAGTCACCAATAGGATTGACACTTGAGAGCATTAGGCAAAGTGGACATGGGTGATTTACATAATCCATACTCACATTCCATTTAGGCTTTGGTACAATCGTAAGTGTGACTTTGCATTTTGTGGCCAGAATATTACTGTGATAAAACGTATATGTAGATCAGGTGACATGAGTGTTTCTTGCACCATTTCTTGGAGCAATATTTTGAAGGGGTATAAATTAGTATTGGGGGTACATATAGGTGTACCATGTATGTATGAATATAGAGATAATGCATGAATAGACCATACTGTGAATAAATAATATAACTTGTTCTAACTTCAAATAATGGATTGAATTGATATCTGAAAATACACAGGAATCATATATTGATATACATACATTCATTCCAACCAGTAATACATCTAATGGTAATATTATGGTTGTGGTTAATCATAAAGAGTGTGTGAATTTTGCTTCAAAATTGATTATGGAAATCGAAAATAATGTGTTTGGAGAGAAGTCTCATGAAATGACCAGTCAAAAACAAGGAGGAATACATATGTTCTGAAGCAGGAAGTGATTGAATGTGTTACAAATTTCTTTAAATTTGTGAACTTGTGGATGAAATATATATTCTATGATGTACAAAAACTGCAGAAATAGTAATGTACCAGTGTTTAATAAAAATGAACGTCAAAATACACATCATGTCCCATAGGAATCTACTTGCATTGATGTTAAAGTGGGTCAGCTACTGTAAAAATATAAGGATTTGTTTGCACCATTCACTGAAGTAACTTTTTAGTACTAGAAAACAAATATGTTTTTCAGGTGGATGAATATTTTTAAAATAATGTTATGAAAAGTTTAATATAAAACCACATACATGAACAAGAATGAATTTAGGGAGTGTATAATAGGACACATATATTTTATATTTTGAAAAATCTAGAGAGTATATATATATATATATATATACACACACACACACACACACAAAACACACACAGAGACATTAAAAAGTAGCAATATATATGCCAATTAAAATTCATTGTGAAATATATATCATCCACAGATCCAAAAATATTAATTTTACTGAACATGGATTTATGTATAATGTTCTTCAACTAAGAAGCTCACTCATAGTCTGAATTTTCAGTTCCAAAAGCATTAATGAGGAGTGATCTCTTCTCACACTTTGTATCTGCCAAGTTAGCCACCTCTCAAGAATATACGTGTGATACCAGGTAGGATTGTATATGTGCGTATAAAAATACATGTGCTGAATAGGCTACAGTAAAATGGAGACAGGAATTCACATATGTGTTAACTTTAAAAACACATGCAGAACTATTTCAACAAAAAATTGACAAGATTTATAACTCCTACCCTATATCATGCAAAAGGCAAGACCAACTATACACCATGCCTCCTCTGAAGTGCTAGTATTTCTATTCTGTTTGGGTTATTTTTCTCCATCATATTAGAATTAGTAGTCAGAGTCTAGTAGGGTATGTGTTAGTGTCAAGGATTCAGTATTTCGAATGGAAAATTGAACAATGAATCCAATGTGTATGTAAATATGTGCTACACAAAATTATTCCCACTCTCATCCAGAACAATGCCTTGACAATTCCTTCACCCCAAGTAAGACACAATTAGAGGAGAAGATTTAGAAAATCTGTGAATAAATATGTGGAATGGAATATGCTCAGGAGCTCACAACCTTGGAAGTGGTAGAGTAGTTTCCAAAAGTATGGGACAGGGTAAAATCTCCACAAACATGGAGGTCTGCTGGCCTAGAGACTTCTTGAGAAACTGCCTGTGAGGTTGGGCACTTGAAAACAAAAAATATTTTGTTGTCAGGAGCTTTAGCTTCCTTTATAGAAAGACCATAAAAGCTTGGTCTGCATCTATGAGACCTGGAGGACATGGTTTCTTATTTCCCAATGTAAATGAGGCAGAAGTGCTGAATTCTCTTTTTAGGTAAACTGTGGCCACTGGGGGCTAAATGTGTGCCGGTGTGCACTGTGAAGCCATATGGTCATCTTCCATTTTCGTGGTGTTTCTTCCTGCTGCACTGGGAGTTTGGTATTTGCTTCACAAAATACAAGGAGTTCAACTGGGTCACAGTGCAAGAGGAAGTTCTGTCATGTATGGTGGGTCATCTGTACCTGAAACCTCACCTCTCAAATGTTTAATAAAAAATCTGGCCACACTCTCTCTCACACCAGACATCAAGCCCAAACTTCTAATCAAATTCTGTACCCAAGATTGGCCTACATATCCACTGGATAATGGCAATCATTGGCCTCCAGAAGGCTCCTTAGATCCAAACCACCTCTTGGACCTTTTTAATTACTGCCAGCATCTGAAAAAGTGGAGTGAGATTCCCTGTATTGAATGTTTTAGCCTTCTCGCACAGCACCCTGTTTCTGCTCCTCCTGCCCTCCCTCTCAGGTCCTTCTTGCTTGCAAACCCCTCTCTTCCCCTAGTTCTACTCCTGACTTCACAGATTCTTCCTCATTCGACCCAGCAGATGAACCCCCACCTTATCCCTCAGCCCCAACTTACCCTTCTCTCCGGCAAAATCCTCCTCTTCCTCTGCCTGATTCCACGGATCCTCAACCTTCCATTTCATCCCCCTCCCTTCCGCCCTCTTCTGCCTGATCCACCTCCTCCTCTTCCACAGAGACACTCCCTTCCCCTCCCTCTCCTTCCTGTCCACCGCCTGCCTCTTTCAGTCCTCCTGTTACCAGGTCTAAGGGACTCATTCCCACCCCCAAGACAATCGCACCCCTTCGTGAGGTAGCTGGTCCCGAGGGTGTCATCAGAGTCCACGTGCCCTTCTCCATGTCGGACATTACTCAGCTAGAGAGGAAGTTAGGCTCTTTCATCACTGACCCCACCACTTACATTCCGGAGTTTCAATGGGTACTGCAAGCATATAGCCTCACTCATCATGACATCTACATTCTCTTGGCCAATAAACTTCTCCCCAAGAAAAGGCAATTGATCTGGGAGCTAGCCCAAGCCCATGCTGATGAAAATCATAGGACCAATCCTAAACACCCACAGGCCCTCATGCTGTCCCAGAGCAGGATCCCCTATGGGCTTACAGTCTAGTGACCTTTTTACATTCTGCCTCTTGGCGGGCCTGAAAAAGGCCACCCGCAAGGCTGTTAACTTTCAAAAGGTGCAGGAGGTCATTCAAAGGAAGGAGGAAACACCTTCAGAATTCCTGGATAGACTAACCAAGGCCCTTCAACAGTACACAAACCTCGACCCAGAAACCCCTGATGGCCGTCATGTCTTAATGACATATGTTCTGGCCGAAAGCTACCCTGACATTAAAGCAAGCTTAAAAAGCTTGAACAGGGCCCTGCTACTCCTCAGACCAAAATCCTTGCTGTCACTTTCAAGGTTTTTCATGGTAGAGAGGATGAAAGTGAATGCCGTAGGCAGAGGACTGAAAATGCCAAATTCCAAATGTTGGCCCAGCTCATTCAGAGAAGGCCATCACCACGCCTTCCCAATATGACACCCACTGGAGCTTGCTTCAAATGTGGTAAGGAGGGACATTGGACCAGGAATTGTTCTTCGCCGAGGACATCCTACAACCCCTGCACAAAATGCCATCAAAGTGGACACTGGGGGGCAGACTGCCCAACAACCCAGAAGTGAGGTTGGTCTGCCACCCAGCAACCCCAGCCTCACCTTGGCTTGGCAGAGGAGGATTGACGGAATCCTGGGCCTTCCCTCCAGACTATTACCATCAAGAATCAAGAGCCTAGGGTCACCTTCCTGGTGGATGGATGCTTCATTAACTTCCTCTTGGATACTGGTGCCGCTTTTTCGATCTTGAGAGAGTATTAGGGTCCTACCACACCCTCAAAAACTCCTATTGTCAGGGTAGGAGGTAAAAAGCTTTTTCCTCAAATCCCCCCCCCCATCATGTTATATGCAGGGATCCCTTTTGTCCTTCACTCACTCCTTTCTCGTTATGAGCCATTGCCCCATTCCCCTTCTGGGAAGGGACATACTCTCACTATTAAAAGTCACAATTCACATATCACCCCACACCTCTCCTACCTCTCATTTCCTCATGATATTCCTAGGGGCAGATACACCTCCTTCATGCACTCTCCCACGACTATCTAAACCATTTAACCCTGAGGTTTGGGACACAATTACACCCTTTATGGCTAAATGCAGTCCTATTCATATTGTCTTACGGGACCCTTCAAGATATATTAGTCAACCACAATATCCACTCAGAACCACATCCCTCCTTGGATTAGAACCCATCATCCAGGATTTATTACGAAAGGGGTATCTTAGGCCTACACACTCTCCTTTCAACACACCCATTCTGGCAGTTAAGAAACATAACGTGTCCTACAGGCTGGTTCAAGAAATTCGCCTTGTCAACTCCTCTGTGGACCCCATCCACCCGCTAGTGCCAAGCCCTTACACCCTCCTCTCTCAGATCCCTGCCACTACTACTCACTTCTCAGTCCTAGATTTAAAAGATGCATTATTTTCTATTTCCTTGTTCTCAGAATCTCAGGATATCTTTGCTTTTTCATGGACTGTCTCTCACACCCACCATTCTCATCAGCTTACCTGGACTGTCCTCCCACAGGGATTCAGGAATAGCTCCCATCTCTTTGGACAATTTCTTGCCCAGGACCTCACATCCTTTCACCTAACCTGTCCTGACTCTACTCTCCTTCAATATGTCTATGACCTTCTTCTATGTAGTCCTTCTGGGAACACTCTCAATCCCACACCACTCAGCTTCTTAAATTCCTAAAAGACAAGGGATATAGGGAGTCTGCCCACAAGGCCCAGGTTTCCCAGTCTTCGGTCACCTATCTTGGTTTTTGCCTTACACCCGGGAAAAAGGAAATAACACTGGATAGGAGGCAACTCCTCTGTGATCTTTCAGTGCCCCATACAAAAGCCAAAATACAATCATTCCTAGGATTAGCAGGTTATTTTAGGGCCTGGATCCCAAATTATTCTCTTCTCTCCAAACCCCTGTTTGACCTAGCAAAGGGACCCCCTAGTGAATCTCTTGCCTCCTCTCCCATCTACCACTTCCGCAGGCTTCAGCAACTCCTCTTAAAGGCACCTGCCCTTCACCTTCCAGATCTTTCAAGAACATTTCATCTATATGTCCATGAAAAAGGGGGTCAAGCACTTGGGGTCTTAGGTCAAAACTATGGGCCTACATTTGCACCTGTGTCATATTTGTCCAAGCAACTAGACCCAACCATCCGTGGGTGGGCCCCTTGCTTAAGAGCTCTGGCTACTGGACAAATTTTACACAAAGAAGCCTCTAAGCTGACTTTTGGGGCCCCTTGAACTATCCATCCCCACATCACTTGAAGGATATTTTAGCTTAAAAGGGCCTTCAAACCCTCCCTACATCCAGAGTTCTGTTGCTCCTCACTTCCTTTTAGGAAAACCCTAATATTATTTTCCTCCCCTGCTCTGCACTGAACCCTGCCTCACTGCTCCCAGTGACTCCCATGTCTCACACACCAACTCATAATTGCTTGGAAACCTTAGATGATTTCCTCCCCTGTCATTCTTCCATTTCTGAGAGACCACTCACCAAGCCTGACCTTATCTGGTTTACTGACAGCAGTTCCTTTAGGCAGAAAGGAACTCATTTCTCTGGATACGCTGTATTTTTAGCCACTGAGATTATAGAGACCAAAGTTTTGCCTTCAGGAACTACAGACCAGCAGGCTGAACTTATAGCATCCACTCGTGCCTGCCTTCTAGCACAAGGCAAATCCCTCACCCTCTAAACTGATTCAAAATATGTCTTCCATATCTTATTATCCCATGCTGCAATTTGAAAGAATCGAGGCCTACTTACCACCAAAGGTAATGCGATCACTAATTCAGCTCTTATAACCAATCTGATAGAGGCCTCCCACTTACCCACCCAGTTGGGAGTTGTCCATTGTACGTCCCATCAGAAGGACGGCTCTCTTATCACTTAGGGCAATGCCAAAGCTGACCAGGCAGCACGAATGGCTGCTACCACTTCCAATTATGGCCCCCATGGGGGACATATAATGGCCACTTTAGACAGATCATCTGAAGCCCCTACTTCTTTCAGTAAGAACAAGCATCTTTTCAAGTTCCTTCATACTCTATTCCTTTCCAATTCTCAGTCTTTGACCCTCTTTTTACAGAGTTTCTTCTCCCTCACGCCCTCTGACAAGCCATGCTACAGAATATAGCCTCTAATTGTCAGATCTGTCAGCGGACCAACCCTCATACTCCTTTAAGGCCCAAACCTTTCCCTTCCCACCAAGCCCGGGGACACATTCCCGCTGCTTACTGGCAGGTAGACTTCACCAACATGCCCACTGTATGGCGCACTAAATACCTCCTTGTCTTTGTGGACACTTTCTCTGTTTGGGTTGAAGCATTTCCCACTTCCAATAAAAAGGCTTCCACTTTAGCTTCAATCTTACTGACAGACATCATCCCCAGGTTTGGTATGCCCACTTTCCTACAATATGACAATGGCCCTGAGTTTACTTCTAGGATCACACAAAAGGTCTCTCAAGCCCTCTCCTTCAAGTGGCATTTCAACTGTCCATATTTCCCCCAGACTTCAGGGAAAGTGGAAAGGGTAAATCGTATTCTAAAGGAAGTCCTTACCAAATTGACAATGGAATTAAACATAGACTGGGTCAAACTCCTTCCCTTGGCTTTGCTTCGAATCAGAGCTCTCCCTAAGAAACCATCTTTACTGTCTCCTTTTGAGATAATGTATGGAAGACCTCTTATAACCCCTGGGTTGGTCATTTCACAAGGACCTCTCACCCGAGATTTTTCTTTGCCTCTCTTGCTTCATCTCCGCTCGGAACTCTGGAAATATCAGGACTGGCTTCTTCCGGACCCAGTCTCCTCTCCAAACACTCCTCCATTAACACCTGTTAGTCTAGTCTATTATAATACCCCAGAGTAGAAAGGGACTCTTGCCCCAAAATGGGAAGGCCCCTATCCTGTCATTCTCTGTACCCCCACCACCGCCAAACTCTCCTTACCAGACAACCGTCTCACTCCCTGGATTCACATGTCTAGGTTGAAGCCACATCACCAGGAGGCCCCACCAGCTGACGACAGGGCCACCCCAGAGGAACTCCAAGAATCACCTCCTGAACCTCCCCTTTACTCCTGCTCTCCACACCCATCTCACCCATTTAAGTTGGGGCTCACACAGTTTTCCTTGCAGCCCAATTCCTCTTAAAGAAGGCACAATGAGCTCTCCCAACACCCTAGTCTTCTCTAACTGCTTGTTTTTTGTGTTCTGCTTATTTTATGTGCTCTGTCAGGACTGGTCTTTACCCTCCTCACCTACCATGCATTTATTCACTCTTCGGGAACGATACTCAGAACGTGGCATGCAGAAGGTCCGCGCAGTGGATGCAACTACTTGCTTCATCCACAACTGCACCTCTATTTCCCTAAAATTGTCACCTTCAAGGACCTTCGTCCCTGGTAGCTGGAACTGGCCTTTCATTTGCTTCCTTTTTGATCAAACAAAAGACTATTGTCATTGGTGGCCTGAGATATATAATGGGTGCCCATATTGGTCATGCAGGTTCCATGATGAACGTGGGAGCTATTCTTACCACTCACTTGGTTACCCTGAAGTGTGGACTTCTAGTTACATAAAGTGGCATAAAGGCTCTTCATCCGATAACAATGGATGGTATATTTTAGATAAACCTGACCCCAAGGCCAAACGTTGGGGCTATGTTGAGTTTGCTGTCTACGCTCGGACAAACTCAGTCAGACCCACAGGGTGGATGACTATTGGCCGCACCCTCATTACGCCACCTAAGGCAAGCATCCAGGTAGTTGAACACATTAAGGAGTCAAAATCAAAACTTTGAGATCGTATCCATAGCTCATCCAAAGAGGATTCAGAGACTTCAACCCTCTCAGGTCCCCCTCCCACATGGCTCAATTTGCTACACCAAAATTTTTGATTATTAAACTCCACCCCTCTTTCTGTGCCTACTTCTCAGTGCTTTCTCTGTGCTTCACTTAGTCGTCCACTTCTAGCAGCAGTCCCATTAGTGGCAGGAAATATTCCAGCAAAAACCAAAAATTTCTCTAAAAAGGACGACCCCTACATGTGACATGTATCCCACTGTGGGAAAGTTATTCCACCAATACTTTATTTCCTTTCATCTGTTTCCATCTGCCAATAATGAATCCTTTACCCATTTGTTCCTTGAGCTACAGCACCCCATAGAGCCCTGTGTTTATGCAACCTGGACATTTCCTCTGGTGTAATGGGTCTTTAAGTACCTCAACGATCAATGTCTCTGGCACCTGTTTCTTGGTTACTGTAGTTCCTCAGCTATCTTTTTATACTCCCACCGAATTCCGACAGTTGACCCTACCTTCCCGCACCCGTAGGGTAGTCTTTCTGCCGGTTCTGGTAGGCCTCATTTTAACAACCTCAGTGACGAGTCTCGGACTCTCTGGTGGAGCTATAGGTCATGCTCTATGGGCATCCAATGACCTTCAACAAAAACTGCAGGAAACACTCAATACCATGGCTGAGTCTCTGGGTTCCTTGCAGCGGCAGGTTACTTCATTGGCACAAGTGGCTTTACAGAACCAAAGGGCAATTGATCTTCTCACTGCAGAAAAAGGGGTTACATGCCTATTCCTCAGAGAGGAATGTTGCTATTATGTTAATGAATCTGGGCTAATAGAAAAAAATGTTGTTATATTGCAGGAATTATCGACCCAATTGCTCAAACCTACCTCCTCCAATCCCATAACGGGGTTCTTCCAATCCTATCTTGTCATGTACTTACTACATATCTTGGGGCCCCTTATTGGGATGCTCCTTTTTTGTGCTCTCTTGCCCTGCATAATGAAGTGCCTTCAAACCCAACTACAAAAAATTCCTAATCAAACTTTCAACCAGCTTTTGCTTAGGAACTACCAGCCTCTGATGACCAATGAACCCCCAACATCTCCAATAGAACAGTTAACTCAGTGATGAAGCTCACTACCAGGCACAATGGAATGCAATGGGTATCAGACAGCAGGAGACAACGAGCTCGGAGAACCTCTTAATCTGCCATCCAAAATTCATGAGTCTTTACCACCTTCTAAGCTTTCTCATGGTCGTTGGCCTCTTCTATGTCAGTCCCCCAACATGGAACTTCTGCCAAAAATTGACATTTGCTTTAATTTTTATCTTCATTCTGTTTTTATTCGCTCTGATCTTCTTCAGGTGCTGGTGATGCCATGTCCAGGCAACTCTTCCAGTATTTCCTAGAGTCTATGTTACAGGACCAGTGGCTGATACCAACAATCTCTTCCATCCAGGACTGGTTCCATGCCATCGACAACTTTGGCTTCAGGGAACATTCATTGACTTCACCCCTACGAAAGTAGCTGTCTATAGCCACTGGGTTTTATTTCTGGCTGCCATGATATCCCCATACCTGCCCCCTGAGCATTCCTCCACTTCTCTTTCTAGGCCCCACACCACCCCCACACAGCAGGAAGCAGCCGGATCTGACAAATGACGCCCCACTTCCTAAGAAAACAAAAAGGGTGGAATGTTGGGGAAAGAATAAATGGCAGCCATACCCCAGAGAAAAACCCGAACATGGCGCCTATGGACTTCTTCTTCCTACCTTCTTCATTTCTGCAGTGGCGCAAAAAGTTCCCGCCCTTGTGAACTCTCCCGCCAGCGCCAATTTCAAATCTCGCTTGTGGGGAGCCTTAGCCCCAATGAGAACTAATTCCTGGGCTCTGGAGCTCTTGCCAATAAATGGGTTGCTGCCATTTATCTAAGCCCTACCATCTCCCCCTTAGTTCTATATAAGCACACAGCTTTTAGCAATAAAATTGGAATTCTCCCGGTGAAGAGTCATTGCGTGGGGAATTATTTCACTCATGATCAGCAACAGGATATCCAAAGGTTCTCCAGTGCCACCTGGTCATGGGAATTTCAGAAATTTGATGGTATTTATTTAGCCATTTTTGAAGGATGCAGTTGAAGTCACTGTGCATTTCAATTAATGCAGGAACCATTATGTGGTGAGGAAGCTCATTTAAATAAAATCTCTGGAGAACTCTCACAGGCAAGGCTTCCCAAAGAGTGGCCAAAAGGTCACATGAAGCCAGGATCATTGAGGTCTACAATATGAGTTCCATGTGTGTTTAGACTCTCAACTATGGCTGCCAAGTCTTTCAGAATAAAATCATGTGATATCCTGGCTGAGATTCCCAGTGCACTGTGGAAAGACACCCTGGCCCTCGATCTCAGTTTTCAAGGGCGATTCTCATGCGTGGCCTCCTAAAATCCCAAAACATTTCATGGCAATACTTCTTTGAGGTAAATTCCAGAACTCAGTCTCTAAGAGGAATCATGCCAGAGTTCAAACCCAGGTGTATCCAGTTATCTCTTCCAACCGACAAACTAATGACCACAATTAAAACCAAACACTCTCACATGGCCCTCATCTTCCTCTATATAGACACTTATCATAACCTCTGGCTGGAGTTTTTCATGAGGGGTACAGCCCAAGACAGTGTCAAAAATAAGCTCCCTTGCCCCTCATTTGCCTAATGTCAGGGTGGCCTGGACACCCATCCTGTTAAACAGGAGTGATCAGATAGGCCAGCTGTTAATACTGCTCTGCATCTCCAATTTGAGGCCTACTGACTGTCAGGTGTAGATTCTTTATATGATTTGGAGCCATGAGAATACCCAAAAACCTATGGGCTAGCCTCTGCAGGGCTGCGCATAACTCATTTGACCCAAAATATCTGTATTCTCACTTGATGGTGGTCAGGAACCTTACAAATGAATGCGAGAGATTTCATTCACAATAATTGCTCTTTTGGCCTTTTTAGTTTTGGATGCACACATGGGATCTCTCTTTACATCCAACAGGTGCTGAGAATCTAAGCCACAACCTCACACAGGGCCAAGAGGCTGATTCAGACACATCCCTTTCCAAAGCATTTAAGCAAAGAGCCACAGGTGATGCCCATTCATTTCCATTTGAAAACTGTTTTCTTCAGGCTTTACAAAGGGGTGGGCTGAGGCAAAGACCTTCCTGACATTCAGGCCAACAGAACAATTGATAAGCAAAAGGCCGAAAGCATGGTTTCCCAACTGAGACTTTCTTGGTCACACTGATATCTGAGTTTTCTGAGATGCTCGCCATTCCCTTCAGCTATCCAGGACATGGCAATGTCACAGAGCTTGGAGGTGGTACATATTTTGGACACAAATCCATGAGACTATTCTGGAGAGTCGTGAGAATTCTGGAAGAAACAGGAACTTACGAAGATAGCAGGTGTTGCCCATGGATAAGGCAAGCTGCAGTCCATTCATAAATTAGGCAGGATGAATGCCGGGAATCTTTCTACTATACAGGACATATCAATTGTTGCATTCTATTTTCTAATGTCTACAACCACGGACACAGTGGGATACACAGACACAGAAACACTCGCCTTGTCCAACGACTTACAAGAAGAAGACCACTCCAAATCAAACAAACCATCTTTCCTACCTATTCTCAGATCATGAGACAAAACCACAAAATCACACCCACACCCACAAAGACACCTCCTTCCCCCATGTAACTCTCTGACTATCCGGAGTTTCCACTGAGTGGTGGGCCATACTATGTTCCCCCAAAATGGCCTGTTCTATCTCAGATCTGGTCTCCTTGGCCAACTCTGTGAAGTTGTCAGGAGCCTGCGGTGAACCACTACCTACTTTCGCAGGAAAGGCCCCTATTCAGAGCTCTCCTGGTATTTGGCCATCCTCACATCTGTAGGTACCAAGAAAGACTGACACTCTCCTTAGTAAATCCAAACAATTGAGCCTACTGGGTCTGGGACTGGACTGGTTCCGGGTGCCTGGCTTCATGGACCCCAAGTTAAGAGAGTTCCATCACCAAGGAAGTGAGGTAGATCACTTCTTCAGGAACTGAATGAGGTCATTGCCTTGACAACCACTTTGTCCTAACAGTTGCTTTCAAGAGTCCCATGAGATGGAGGCTGCCCCTACTTCCTGTGACACTTTCACAAGTTAGAATGGTATATAAACCATGGGCACCCAGGAACAGCTCTCCACCTACGACTGGTTTGGTCCATCTTCTCTACATTAAGAAGAGAGAGGCTGATTCATACACATCCCTTCATGCTGACAAGGTTGTTTTCCATAGAAGATAAATTTTCCCTCTCAGGTCTTTCGTAGCTGCCTACATCTTCTCAAGGGATCATTTCTGCATGGACCTTTGATGTTCTCAACAGGTGGAAGATACCCTACATTCCTGTATTTTAAGAGCAACCCTGTCCCTGCTCTTCTGTAAAGTTCGATTGAGTGAACAGTGTATGGTTTGGGTTAGTAACATGTTCAATTTGGGTTAGGAATTCTTCTGCATAACGAATAATGGTATTGGGAAACTATGATATTTACAAGAATATATAGGTGAAATATAAGTATAAAAACAGAAATCTAGGGAAGATATGAAGTCCAGAAGGGCATTGGGCCCTTAATTGGTACACTTAGCTTTGAATTATTTTCTGCAAAAATGTCTCAGATAAATCTATATACAATGGCATAGGAGCTTTTACCTTGGATGATTGAATGTCGAAGAGAACATCCACTCAAAAAGGGATAGTCGGTAGGATTAGGAAGATAGTCAGTAGGTTTACAAAGAAGAGTGAGAATAGGATTTAGACCAAAAGTTCTTAAGCAATAGGGTTTCAGGTAGACAGTGAATGCAAATGTCAGCACAAGTGAAGAGTCAGTCACAATGATGAACAGGAGAAAATATGTAGGAAAACAGATATAAATAGAGACATTACTAAATCAGGCTAAGTATAAAGTGAGTGATAGGATTAGACATTTTCAACAGGCTTGAGGTTGAATATATAATCTTAGGAAGAAACAAAAATGTAGTCACCAATAAGATTGACATTTGAGAGCATTAGGCCACCTGGACATGGAAGGTTTTAGTAATCCATGCTCACTTTCCATTTAGGCTTTGGTACAACCTTAAGGGTGACCTTTGATTTTTTAGTCCAGAATATTACTGTGATAAAATGTATATATAGATCAGGTGACATGAGTATTTCTTCCACCATTTTTTGAGGAATATTTTGAAAACCTATAAATTAGTATTGAGGGTAAAAATGGGTGTACCCTGTGTCTATGAATATAGAGATAATGCATGAATAGATCATACAGTTAATAAATAATATAACTGGTTCCACTTTAAATAATGTATTGAATTGATATCTGAAAATATATAAGAAATCATATATTGATATAGAATCATTCCTAACAACTAGTTATACGTCTAATTGTAATCCTAGGGTTATGGTTTATCATGAAGAGTGTGTGAGTTTTGCTTCAAAATGATTATGGAAATCAAAAATAATGTGTTTGGAAAGAAGTCTCACGAAAAGACCAGTTTGAAACATGGCGGAACACGTGTTTTCTGAAGCAGAAAGTGATTGAAAGTGAAATAAATGCCTATGAATTTGTGAACTTGTGGATGAAATATATATCCTATAATGTGCATAAACTGAAGAAATAGTAATGTACCAGTGTTGAATAAAAATGAACTACAAAATACTTATCATGTCCCATAGGAATCTACATGCATTGATGTGAAACTGGGTCAGTTACTGTAGAAATATTAGAATTTATATGCACCATTCACTGAAGTTAGTTTTCAATACTAGGAAAAAAATATGTATATCAGGTGAATGAATATTTCTGAGAATAATCTTGTGAAAAGTTGATTATAAATGCACATACATAATCATGAATGAATTTAGGGAGTGTATAATAAGACACATATATTAAATATTGTGAAATATCTGGAGAGAATATATATAACCACAGACAGATTTTAAAAATTAGCAATTGCCAATCGAATTACACCGTGAAATATATATCATCCACAGATCCAAAAATATTCATTTTACTGGTTATGGATTTATGTATAACTATTTTCAACTAGGAAGCTCACCCATAGGTTGAATTTTCAGATCAAACAGCATTTAGGAGGAGTGATCTCTTCTCACTCTTTGTACCTGCCAAGTCATGTAACTCACAAGAATGTACGTGTGATACCAGGTAGGATTCTATATGTGCATATAAAAATACATGTGCTGAATAGAATACAGAGAAAGGGAGACAGGAATTCACATATTTGTTAACTTTAAAAGCACATGGAAAACTATTTCAACAAAAAATTGACTAGATTTATAACTCTTACCCTATATAATGCAAAAGACAAGTCCAAGTATACAACATGCCTCCTATGAACTGCTTGTATTTCTATTCTGTTTCGGTTATTTTTCTCCATCATATTAGGATTAGTATTCAGAATCTAGTAGGGTATGTGTTAGTGTCAGGGATTCAGTATTTCAAATGTAAAATAGAAAAATGAATCCAATGTGTATGCAAATATGTGCTAAACAAAATCTTCCCACTCTCATCAAGAACAATTCCTTGACATTTCCTTCGCCCAATGTAAGACACAATTAGAGGAGAAGAGTAATAAAATCTGTGAATAATATGTTCAGGAGTCTACAACCTTGGAAGTGGTAGAGGAGTTTCCCTAGTATGAGACAGGGTAAACACTCCATAAACATGGAGCTCTGCTGGCCTAAATACTTTTTGAGAAACTGCCTCTGAGTTTGGGCACTTGAAATATATGTTGTTGTCAGGAGCTTTAGCTTCTTTCTAGTGAGACCATCAAAGCTGTGTCTGCGTCTATGTGACCTGGAGGACAGGGTTTCTAATTTTCCAATGAACATGAGGCAGCAGTGTTGAATTCTCTCTTTGTAAGTAAACTGTGGCCACTGGGGGATAAGGGTATTCCCATGTGGACTGGGAAGCCATTTGGTCATCCTCCACTTTTCGTGGTGTTTCTTGCTGCTGCACTGGGACTTTGGCATTTGCTTCATGAAATAAAAGAAGTTCAACTGGGACACAGTTCTGGAGGCAATTCTGTCATGTGTGGTTGGTCAGGGTCTGCAGGAGAATGCACCAACCAGGCTTCTATCCCACATAGCTTGGCTCCATGTCCATAGCAACCTGATTCTGAACATTGCCCAGAAACATCTCCATATAACAAGAAGCCTTTACATGGAAGGGTCTGCTGGCTGCACCATGCCAGTCACAAGCCATTTGGGAGCCAATGGCAGATCCACATGGCCCCACCATAAATTTTTTATCACACACCTGCCTACCACTGCTCTATGCTCACTACTCAGCAGGTTCCAACATACTGGCATCTCTATTCTACACCATTTTCATGAAACCCACTCAATCAAGGCACTGTCTTGCATATTTACGATCAGCAACAGGACATCCAAAGTTTCTCCAGTGCCACCTGGTCATGGGAATTTCAAAAATTTCATGGTATTTATCTAGGCATTTTTCAAGGATGGCGTTGCAGGCACTGTGGGTTTTAATTCATTCAGGAACCATTAAATGGTGAGGAAGCTCATTTCAATGAATGCTCTGTAGAACTCTCACAGGCAAGGCTTCCCAAAGAGTGGCCAAAATTTCACATGAAGCCAGGCCTATTGAGGTCTACAATGTGATGTCCATGGGTGTTGTGACTCTCAACTACGGCTGCCAAGTCTTTCAGAATTAAATCATGTGAGATCCTGGCTGAGATACCCAGGGCTCTGTGGAAAGCCACCCTGGGCCTAGATCTCAGGTTCCAAGGGCAACACTCATGCCTGGCCACCTAAAATCTGAACACAATTCAAGGCAATACTTCTCTGAGGACAGTTCCAGAACTCACTCTCTAAGGGGAATCACACCAGAGTTGAAGCCCAGGTGGTCCCAGTCATGTCTTTCAACCGGACACAAATGACCAAAATTAAAACCAAAACCCTCCCATATGGCCCTCATCTTCTTCCATATAGACACTAATCACAACCTCTGGCTGAAGGTTTCCATGAGTGGCGGAGTCCAAGAGAGTGTCCAAAATAACTCCCTTGCCCCTCATTGGTGTAAATTCAGGGTTGTCTGGACACCCTTCATGTGAAACAGGAGTGATCAAATATGCTAGACGTTAATACTTCTAGGCTTCTCCACTTTGTGGAAAACTGAGTGTCAGGTATATATTTTTATGTGATTTGCAGTCATGAGAAAACACAAGCACCTCTGCTGGTCTTTGAAGAACCCATTTGACCCAAAGGATCACTATTTTCACTTGATGGAGCTCAAGAACGTTAAAGAGGAAGGCGACAGACTTCATCCACAAGGAATGCTTTTTGGCCATTTTGGTTTTGGATGCACACATGGGATCTCTCTTTACATCCACCAGGTGCTGAGAATCTAAGCCACAACCTCACACAGGACCAAGAGGCTGATTCAGACACATCCCTTTCCAAAGCAATTAAGCAAAGAGCCACAGGTGATGCCCATTCATTTCCATTTGAAAACTGTTTTCTTCAGGCTTCACAAAGGGGTGGCCTGAGGCAAAGACCTTCCTGACATTCAGGGCAACAGAACAATAGGTTAGCAAATGGCCCAAAGCTGTGTTTCTCCACTGAGACTTTCCTGGTCACACTGATATCTGAATTTTCTGAGATGCTCGCCATTCCCTTCAGCTATCCATTACATGGCCATGTCACAGAGCTTGGAGGTGGTACATATCTTGGTCACAAAATCATGAGCCTATTCTGGAGAGTGGCCAGAATTCAGGAAGAAAACAGGAACTTAGGAAGATATCAGGTGTTACCCATCCATAAGGCAAGCCGCATTCCTTTCATAAATTGGGCAGAAAGAATTCTGGTAAGCTTTCTACTAGCCTGGACACATCCTTTGATGCATTCTCTTTTCTAATGTCTACAACCATTGACACAGTGGGATACACAGACATAAAAACACTCGCCTTGTCAAATCACTTATTAGTACTCGTCCACTCCAAACCAAACAAACCGCCTTTCCTACCTATTTTCAGAACATGAGACAAAATCACAAACACACACTCACACCCACAAAGTCACCTCCTTTCCCAAAGTAGGTCTCTGACTATCGGGTGTGTCCTCTGACTGGTGGGCCGTACTATGTTCCCATCAAATGGCCTGTCCTGTCTCCGATCTGGTTTCCTTGGCCAACTCTGTGAAGTTGTCAGGAGACAGCGGTGAGACACTTTCTGCTTACTCAGGAAAGGCCACTCTTCAGAGCTTTCCTGGCATTTGGCCATCCTCACATCAGTAGGTACCAAGAAAGACTGACTCTGTCCATGGTAAATCAAAAGAAGTGAGACCACTGGGACTGGTACTGGGACTAGATTTGTGTGTCTGGATTCCTGGATCCCAAGTTCAGAGAGTTCCATCACCAAGGATGTGAGGTGAGGTCACTTCCTTCAGGAACTGAATGAGGTCACTGCGTTGGAAAGCACGTTGTCCTAACATTTGCTTCCAAAGGTCCCATGAAATAGAGGCTGCCCCTAATTCCTTTGACACTTTCACAAGTTAAAATGGTATATCAAACATTGGTAACCGGGAACAGCTCTCCACAGAGGCCTCGTTTGGTTCTTCTTCTCTACATAATGAAGAGAGAGGCTGATTCAGACACATCCCTACATGCTGACCAGGTTGTTTGCAATGAAAGATGACTTTTGCTCTTTCAGTTCCTTCATAGGTGCCTACAACTTCTCTAGGGATCATTTGCGCATGGACCTTTGAGTTTCTCAGCAGTTGGAAGATCCCCTACATTCCTGTATTTTAAGACCAACTCTGTCCTTGCTCTTCTGTAAAGTTAGATTGAGGGAACAGTGTATGGTTAGGGTTAATAACAGGTTTGATTTGGAATAGAAATCATTCTGCTGGATGAATAATGGTATTGGGAACCTGCAATATTTTCAAGAATATATAGGTAAAATATATGAATCTGAAGACAGAAATCTAGGTAAGATTTGAAGCCCAGAAGGGCATTGGGCCCTTGATTGCGGTATTAAGCATAGGACCTTGTAACTTGGATGATTGATTGTCAAAGAGAACTTCCAGTCAAAAAGGGATAGTCGGTAGTATTAGGAAGATAGTCGGTATGTTTATAAAGGAGAGTGAGTATAGGATTTGGACCAAACGTTCTTTAGCTTTAGGGTTTCGGGTATTGAGTGAATGTAAATGTCAGCACATGTGAAGAATCAATCACAATGATGAACTGGGGAAAATATGTAGGAATGCAGATATCAATAGAGACTTTAGGAAATCTGGCAAAGTATAGTCAGTAGTGAAATGTTAATAAAATAGATTCTTGTCACTTCCTGTTTTTCTGTATGCTTAATAAAACACTGTTTAAATCATGAGAAGTGTTTTCTAATCTTTTTCCCAGAATGTGCTGTCCCCAACTGCCAAACTTCAGAATGTACTCCCTCACCCAGTTGCACACAAACTGCTCACCCGTCCAGACCCATCAATAAACTTCCCTCCCTGCCCTCTTCAAAGAAAATATATAAGCTCTGCCTAAGCTGTTCTCAGGGTTCTCTGCTCTATTCAAATGAGCTCTGAGCACCAGCAGGCTGGACCCCCAATAAACCCTTTGTTTTTGCATGAGAGGGTCTCTTGGTGGTCTCTTCCCCAACGCTCTTCCGATCTTTCTATATGGAGGTTCCACCAAAATCCAGCAGCGGTGAACGAGAGACCCCAATGGGCTACTCTCAGGGTAAGTAAGGCGCCTCTTTCTGGTTTCAGGTTTCAGGTTAGGGCTTGGCAAAATGGCTGTCGATGAAGTGTGTGAGCTCTCTTTGATGGTGGCTGGCAGACATGTCACAGAGCCACAAGACAAGTCCCTGGGGGACGCCACAGAGGACTCGGGAATCGAGGAATAATAGTCTCCTCGACTCAGTAATATTTTGTTTCAGATTCGGTATTGCCAGCCCATCGGGTTTTGCCGCCTGCTCAGTCTTGGTCTCAGTGTTGTAGGTCCATTGCCTGTCTTTATTGTTTTCTCTTGTCTGTGTCCTGTGTCATTGCTTTTACTGTTTGTGTATCTTTCATTATGGGACAGATCACTTCAATGCCTCTGTCCTTGACCCTTGATCACTGGACCAAAGTCCGCTTAAGGGCTCAAAATCTTTCTTTTTCAGTAAAACGCTGGACCTGGCAGACTCTGTGTGCCTCAGAATGGCCCACCTTTGGATTCGGATGGCCCCTAGAAGGATCTTTCTACTTCCCACTAATTTAAAAAGACAGTGATATTGTCTCACAGCCAGGGCCACATAGCCATCCTGATAAACAGGAATATACCTTAACTTGGCAGGACCTCTGCAAATCTCCTCCTCCGTGGGTAAAGCCTTTCCTTGCTGTGTCCCCATTCCTACTCCTTCCCCCACGATCTTTCAACCGCTCTGTTCCTCCTCCTCCTCCACCCTCTGTTCTCCCTGAGTCACAAGATTTGACTCTACTGGACTCTTGTCCCACTCCTTATCTTCCACTCTTGTTTCACAACCCCCAACACCCTTTAAGTGATTCTCCAGCTGCTGACTCAGCCTCTCTGCAATTGGAGGAAGCTAAGCCAGCCAAGGGCCCTCCAGATAACTCCCCTGCGTCACACACAGCCCCTCCTCCCCTAGAGGAAGCTGGACTTGCTAAAGGAACTCACCGGTGGCAAATGATTGAAAACCCTGGAACTCCCGTGTTGCTTTCCCTCCTTCCCTATGGGCCAATGATTGACGATGGCCATGGGGAAAAAATGCAAGCCTACCAGTATTGGCCTTCTCCTCTTCAGACCTATATAAATGGAAAAATAACAATCCCCCTTTTACCGAGGACCCAACCTGGCTCTCAGGTCTGGTGAAGTCATTGATGTTTTCACACCAACCTACTTGGGATGACTGCCAACAACTCCTAGGGACTCTCTTCATGACAGAGGAACAAAAGAGAATCCTCCTGGATGCTAGAAAAAAGTATCCTCTGACCAAATGCGTGACCGACACAACTTCCCAACATATTCAAAGCCGGCTTTCTCTTGAAACGACCCAACTGGGACCCAAACACCTTTGAAGGTAGGGAGCATCTGTCCACTTATCGCCGGGCTCTAATAGTGGGTATCTTAGTGACCGCTAGGTGACCAACTAATTTGGCCAAGGTAAGAGAGATTATTTAAGGGCCTGATGAATCTTCCTCTATGTTCCTAGAGATAATTATGTAGGCATATAAGAGACATACTCCTTTCGATCCTCAGGCAGAGGATCAAAAGGCATCTGTCACAATGGCCTTTATTGGGAAAGCTGCCCTGGATATTAAAAGAAAGTTACAATGCTTAGATGGATTACAAGGTATGACTTTGAGGGATTTAGTCAGAGAAGCCAAGAAGGTATACTTTCAGAGAGAAACTGAGGAAGAGAAGGGAGCAGAGCGAGGATAAAAGAAACAAAAGACAGACTAAGTCATTGACTAAGGTCCTGGTCACAACAACAAATAGGCCAGAAATTAAGAAACAGAGAGACAGGAAGGGATACCTGGGCACACACTAGAGGCCACCCCTGTCCTCAGATCAATGTGCCTACTCTAAAGAAAAAGGACACTGGGCCAAAGAGTGCCCTAGGAAAGAGACAGCCACGCCAGCCAGATATTCTGACTCTGGAGGAATACTAAGAAAGTCCGGGCTCAGATCCTCTCCCTGACCTCCAGGTAACTTTTGAAGTGGAGGTGAACACAATAAACTTTGAAGTAGATACAGGGGCAATATACTCAGGCCGTAAGGCCCATTGGGCCCTCTACCGAATAAAAGGTCTCTAATTCAAGAGTCTAACAGAAGTAAATATTGAGCTTTGACAACTAAGAGGACCATGGACCAGGGAAAAGGAAAAGTCCATCACTCCTTCCTAGTAATCCCAGAATGCCTGGCCCCATTGATGGGCAGAGATCTGCTCACCAAGCTGTGGGCCAAAATAACTTTTAACCCTGAAGGCCCCCAAGTGGAATTTTTTAATCCTTCAGTTACTACTCCTATAATCATGGCTCAAACTATTTCTGTAGCAAATGTCCATCAACTCACTCACCTTTGTTGAAAGAAACTGCATTCATTCGTGAAGGATCAAGAACACAGTTTTCCACTAACCTACTCACAGCAAAAGGAAATAACTGAATGGGTAACAAAAGCCTGTCAGGTCCATTAATTGGTTAATGCTTACACTTCCAAGCTTCCTGCAGGAAAGCACCTACGAGGAACCAGACGAGGACAATTCTGAGAAGTGGACTTTACTGAAATTAAGCCAGCAAGGTATGGACTTAAATAACTCCTAGTCTTTGAAGATACATTTTCAGGATGTATTGAAGCCTTCCCCACAAAAAAAAAAAATGAGAAAGAAAAAAGAAGAAAAAAGAAACATCGCAAATGGTTGTAATGAAGATCCTGGAAGATATTTATTCTCCCCTTGACGACCAGTAGTCTTAACCCTCATCAGCCCCTTAAGCTGCGACGGCTGATTACAAATCCTACTGGACAAGAAGTATGGTCTATCTCGCATACAGCCCCCCTGGTGGCCATCTCTCCACCCAGTCATTTGTCAGCTGGCTATAGGTCTTTCCTATTGGGATATCCCTGATGAACAGGATCCCACTAAAATTCCATTAAATCTCTTCCGTACCATAGATAATGGAAACAAACATTATAGATGTAGGGACACGTGAGCCAGATG
Organism: Callospermophilus lateralis; assembly: GCF_048772815.1. Classification (NCBI taxonomy): domain Eukaryota; kingdom Metazoa; phylum Chordata; class Mammalia; order Rodentia; family Sciuridae; genus Callospermophilus; species Callospermophilus lateralis. The sequence continues at coordinate 797,597 of NW_027513394.1, forward strand.
CAGGTTGGCTAGCCTAGATTACTATGTTTGCCCGGCAGACTATCAAAGCAACAAACAGTCACGGCTGTGTGGGGGGAGAGCAGACTTCTTCTGTAAGTCATGGGGATGTGAGCATACAGGGACTGTCAGATGGAACCCAAACTCCTCATCAAATTCTGTACACAGCATTGGCCATATTACGAATTAGATAACGAAAACCGATGACCCCCAGAAGGGTCTCTAGATCCCCAAATTCTGTGTGACCTTTTTAACTTCTGCAAGTGCTCAAAAGGGTGAAAGGAGATTCCGCTACGTGGAGGCCTTCTCTCTCCTTTGCTCACATCCTGAACTATGCTTCTCCAATAGATGCTCACCCTCAGCCTTGTGCTCCAGACTCTCTGCTGTCACTCCCACCTCAGCAACTTGATTTCTCCCCTCCAATATCTAGATCAAAAACCCAAATCTCCACCGGTTCCCAGACCATTGCCCCCTTGCTGAGGTCGCAGGTACTGAGGTACCACTCCACTCACTCACTCCTCTACTCTCCTTTCAGTGCCCGCACCGGGTCCCACCCGGTGCTCTTACCAGCTAACACAAAATTCAAACCCTCTGAGAAGAATCCTCAGACCCTAATACAAGATGTAATGAAAATGGCCTTTAATGTTGTTTGTCATCACTAAAAACAGGTTACTAAGAATTTAAAGTCCCTCACAGGCTTTTTGGATACTCACTCCCATCTCCCCCTCTGTTTTATCTGTTTTACTGCACAAGTTTTTGTTGCTTTTAAGATCCCAAAGCCCTCTCCCAATATTCTTTTACATCTCTCCTTCCTCATTTTCAGATCCACAGAGCTGCTCTTATCCCTGCCTTCCAAATTGTCCCCCTCTGTACCAGGCCCACATAAAAGTCTTAACTGACCTTCTCCAGAAGTCTTCACCATGGCTGATTTAGGACTTTCATCAAACGAGTCCCTATAAAAGAGTTCACTGTAGATAAACTTCCTATTTTTGTGTTGCCCTGGTCTCCTTGGCAATTGGCTAAAAAATTCAGCACTCCTGATCTAGACACACCCTTACTAGTTTTTCACAAAATATGTGAAATAAAGGCCTCTGGCCTTGAGCTGGGGCTTCACAGAGATGGCTACATTTCTAAGATAAAGAAGTTACAAACTGGTCTGCATGGAAACAGCTGGCAGCGGGAAAAAAAGAAAGGGAAGACACCCCTACTCAGGTGTCCTTGAAAAGTCAACTTGCCCAAACTGAGGAAAAAACAGAAAAAAAAAAAAACTGCTTTTTGTGAACTTCTGCACACTGTGAACTTCTGAGCCCCTTCCCTTACGTGTTGGGTACAAAATTCTGAAACTACCTAAACTTGGGTTTCAGGGGATTAATTGATTACAACAGAAGCAATGCCCTCTGAATCTGGTTGAAACCAAAAAAGACTGTTTCCGTGTCTTTGGTGCTATCTTAGGTGCCTTGACTTGTTTGTCCCTACAACAGTATAATTCTATATACTTAAACATTGTTTATGTTTTCATGAAATGGTCAACAGATGTGATTAATTGTGAAATGGTGCAAATGTTTCCCAGAGTGCTCTATCATGACGCAGGTTCATTTGAAGATCAAAGAGGGGGACATACAACCCGGTTCCAGTGGGAACATATGTCCCTCACCTTAGCCATTCTATTACGAATAGGAGTTGCTGCAGGGTTGGGAACAAGAACCACTGCTCTGGTCCATGGGACACAACAAATGACCCAATTAGAAGCAGCAATAGATCAAAACTTAAAGATTTTAGAAACCTCCATCACAGCTCTGCAGGAATCTTTAACCTCTCTCTCTGAAGTTGTTTTACAGAACAGTCGAGGGTTGGACCTCCTTTTCATGACAGAAGGGGGACTTTGTGCTTCATTGAGGGAAGAATGTTGTTTTTATGTCGACAATACTGGAGTTGTAAAAATATCTATGAGTAAATTAAAAAGACGCCTTGAAGAGCAACAACGAGAGAGAGAGGCACAAAAAGGGTAGTTTGAGTCTTTTTTTACACAGTCCCTCTGGTTGATTACGTTTTTATCAACCCTGGCCGGTCCAATAATAATCCTCATATTATTGCTAACTATAAAACCCTGTTTTCTCAACCATGTAATTTCTTTTCTCCAAGCTCAAATTGGACAAATTAAAATTATGGTAATACCCCACTAGCAGAAATAGAATGTGACACCCCACAACGATCACTTTTATGATTAAAAGTAGCCAGAAAAAGAAGTGGGGAATGAAAGGTTAATAAAATATGTACTTGTCACTTCCTGTTTTTCTGTACGCTTAACGAAACACTGTTGAAATCTTGAGAACTGTTTGCTAATCTTGTTGCCAGAATGTGCTGTCCCCAATTGCCAAACTGCAAATCTACTCCCTCACCCGGTTGAATAGAAACCTGAACTGTACTTGGATCATTGAATGTAGAAGAGAACCATCATTCAAAAAGTTATAGTCAGTTGGATTAGAAAGATAGTCGGTAAGTTTAGGAAGAAAAGTGAGTATAGGATTTGGAACAAAAGTTCTTTAGCAATAGGGTTTTGGTTAGAGAGTCAATGTGAATGTCAACACAAGTGAAGAGTCAGTCACAATGATGCACAGGGGAAAATATGTAGGAAAGCAGATATCAATAGAGACATTAGGAAATCAGGAAAAGTATAAAGTGAGTGATGGGATTAGATATTTTCAACAGGGTTGAGGATGAATATATGAGCTTAGAAAAAAACAAATATGAAGTCAACAATAGGACTGACATTTGATAGCATTAGCGTAGCCCAAGACAGTGTCCAAAATAAGCTCTGTTGCCCCTCATTTGCCTAAGTTCCCGGTGGCCTGTACACCCTTCCTGTGTACCAGGAGTGATCAAATAGGCCTGCCCTTAATACTGCTCTGCTTCTCCAATTTGAGGCCTGCTGAGTGTCTGGTAAAGATTCTTTATGTGAATTGGAAAGATGAGAAAACTCAAGCACCTATTGGATAGCCTCTGAATGGATTTGAAAAACTCATTTGACCCAAAAGATCCCTATTCTCACTTGATGGAATTCAGGAACCTTACAGAGGAAGGCAAAATACTTCATCCACAATGACTGCTCTTTTTGCCATTTTGGATTTTATGCACCCATGGGATCTTTCTTTAGATCCATCAGGTGCTGAGAATCTAAGTCAAAGAATCACACGGGGCCAAGAGGCTGATTCACACACATCTCTTTCCAAATCAATTAAGGAAAGAGGCAAAGGTAAAGCATATTCATTTCCATTTGAAAAATCTTTTCTTCAGAATTCACAAAGGGTTGGCCTGAGACAAAGACCTTCCTGACTCTCAGGGCAACGGAACAATAGGTAAGCAAATGGCCCAAAGCAGGGATTCTCCACTGAGACTTTACTGGTCACACTGATATCTGAGTTTTCTGAGATGCTCGCCATTCCATTCAGCTATCCAGTACATGGCCATGTCACAGAGCTTGGAGGTAGTACATATCTTGGACACAAAACCATGAGCCTATTCTGGAGATTGGCCATAATTCAGGAAGAAAACAGCAACTTAGGAAGGTAGCATGTATCGCCCATCAATAAGGCAAGCCACAGTCAATTCATAAATTGTGCTGGATGAATGCTGGAAAGCTTTCTATGAGACAGGACACATCCATTGATGCATTCTCTTTTCTAATGTCTACAAGCATGGACACAGTGGGATACACAGACATAGAAACACATGCATTGTCAAACGACTTACTAGAAATAGTTCACTCCAAACCAAACAAACCGCCTTTTCTACCTATTCTCAGAACATGAGACAAAACCACAAACCCACACCCGCAATGGCACCTCCTTCCCCCAAAAAAGTCTGTGACTATCCAGAGTCTGCTCTGACTGATGGGCCATACTATGATCCTCCGAAATGGCCTGTCCTGTCTCAGATCTGGTCTTCTTGGCCAACAATGTGAAGTTGTTAGAAGCCAGGAGTGAGACACTATCTGCTTTCTCAGGAAGAGCCCCTCTTCCGAGCTTTCCTGGCATTTGGCCATCCTCACATCAGTAGGTATTAAGAAAGACTGACTCTGTCCTTGGTAAATCCAAAAATGTGAGACCACTGGGACTAGGACTGGGACTGACTCTGGGTGCCTGGCTTTCTGTATCCCAAGTTCAGAGAGTTCCATCACCAAGGAAGTGAGATGAGATCACTTCCTTCAGGAACTGAATGAGATCACTGCCTTGGCAAACACTTTGTCATAACAATTGCTTTCAACGGTCCCATGAGATGGAGGCTGCCCCTACTTCCTGTGACACTTTAACAAGTTAGAATGGTATATCACCCGTAGGCAAAAGGGAACAGCTCTCCACACAGGCCTGGTTTGGTCCATCTTCTCTACATTTAGAGATAGGCTCATTCTGACGCAACCCTTAATCCTGACCAGGTTGTTTGCCATGGAAGATGATTTTTGCTCTCTCCGGTCTTACATAGCTGCCTACATCCTCTCCAGAGATCATTTCTGCATGGAGCTTTGAGATTCTCAACAGATGGAAGATCCACTGCATTCCTGTATTGTAAGACCAACACTGTCCCTGCTCTTCTGTAAACTTAGATGTGAATTGCAGTCATGAGAAAACCCACGAACCTATGGGCTAGCCTCTGCAGGGCTTTAAAGAATTCACTTGACTCAAATGATCCCTATTCTCACTTAATGGAGGTCAGGAATCTTACAGAGGAAGGCGAGAGACTCTATCCACAGTGACAGCTCTTTTGTCCATTTTGGTTTTGGATGAACACATGGGATTTTTCTTTAGACCCATCATGTGCTGTGAATCTAAGCCACAGCCTCACATAGGGCCGAGAGGCTGATTGAGACACATCCATTTCCAAAGCAATTAAGCAAAGAGGCACAGGTAATGACCATTCATTTCCATTTGAAAACTATTTTCTTCAGGGTTCACAAAGTGTGGCCTGAGGCAAAGACCTTCCTGACTTTCAGGGCAACAGAATAGGTAAGCAAAAGGCCCAAAGCAGGGTTCTCCACTGAGACTTTCTTGGACATACTGATATCTGAGTTTTCTGAGATACTTGCCATTCCTATCAGCTATCCAGTACATGGCCATGTCACAGAGATGGAGGTGGTACATATCTTGGACACAAAATCATGAGCGTATTCTGGAGATAGGCCAGAATTCAGGAAGAAAACAGGAATTTAGGAAGATGGCAGGAGTTGCCAATCCATATGGCAAGCTGCAGTCCATTCATAAATTGCACAGGATGAATGCTGGGAAGCTTTCTAGTAGACAGGACACATCCATTGATGCATTCTCTTTTCTAATGTCTACAATCACGGACACAGTATGATATATAGACACAGAAACACTCACCTTGTCAAAGGACTTACTAGAAACAGTCCACTCCAAAACAAACAAACCAGCTTTCCTAACTATTCTCAGAACATGAGACAAAACCACAAACTCACACTCACACCCAAAAAGGCACCTCCTTCCCCCAAGTTGGTCTGTGACTATCCGGAGTGTCCTCTGACTTGTGGGCCATACTATGTTCCCCCAAAATGGCGTGTCCTGTCTCTGATCTGGTCTCTTTGGCCAACTCTGTGAAGTTGTCAGGAGCCCATGGTGAGAAACTACCTGCTTTCTCTGGAAAGGCCAGTCTTCATAGTTTCCAGGCATTTGGCTGTCCTCACATCAGTAGGTACCAAGAAAGAGTGACTCTGTCTTGTAAAATCCAAACAAGTGAGCCCACTGGGACATGGACTGGGTTTGACTCTGTGTGCCTTGTTTCCTGGATCCCAAGATCACAGACTTTCATTACCAAAAATGTAAGGTGAGGTCACTTCCCTCAAGAACTGAATGAAGTCACTGCCTTGGAAACCACTTTGTTTTAACAGTTGCTTCCAAGGTTCCCAAAAGATGGAGGCTTCCTCTACTTGCTGTGACTCATTCATAAGTTAGAATGGTATATCCACCATAGGCACCGGGGAACAGCTGTCCACACAGGCATGGTTTGGTCCATCTTCTCTACATTAGGAAGAGAGAGGCTAATTCAGACACATCCCTTCAACCTGACCAGGTTGTTTGCCATGGAAGATGACTTTTGCTCTCTCATGTCCTTCATAGCGGCCTACATCTTCTCCAGGAATCATTTCAGAATGGACCTTTTAGGTTTTCAGCAGGTGCAAGATCGCCTATATTCCTGTATTGTAAGACCAACTCTCTCCCTGCTCTTCTGTAAAATTAGATTGAGGGAAAAGTGTATGGTTAGGGTTAATAACATGTTCAATTTGGGTTAGGAATCATTCTCTGGAATGAATATTTGTATTGGGAACCTGCGATATTTATAAGAATATATAGGTGAAATATAAGTATGAAAACAGAAATCTAGGTAAGTTTTGAAGCCCAGAAGGTCATTGGGCCCTTGATTGGGATACTTAGCATTGATTTATGTCCTGCACAGTTGTCTCAGTTAAATCGATATACAATGGCATAGGACCTTGTAATTTGGATGATAGAATGTGGAAGAGAACATCCAGTCAAAAAGGGATATTCGGTAGGATTAGGAAAATAGTCGGTAGGTTTAGATAAAAGAGTGAGTATAGGATTTGGACCAAAAGTTCTTTAGCAATAGGGTTTCGGGTAGAGAGTGAATGTAAATGTCAGCACATGTGAAGAGTCAGTCACAATGATGAACTGGGTAAAATATGTAGGAAAGCAACATTTTGAAGACGTATAAATTAATTGGGGGTACAAATAGGTGTACCCTGTGCCTATGAATATAGAGATAATGCATGAATAGACCATACTGTGAATAAATAATATAACTGGTTCGAACTTTAAATAATGGATTGAATTGATTTCTGAAAATATACAGGAAACCTAATATTGATATACAATCATTCATTCCAAACAGTTATGCATCTAATGGTGATATTAGATTTATGGTTTATCATGAAAAGTGTGTGAGGTTTGCTTCAAAAATGTTTATGAAATTTAAAAAAAAAGTGTGTTTGGAGAGAAGTCTCATGAAAAGACCAGTCAAGAAACCGGGAGGAATACATGTGTTCTGAAGCAGGAAATGATTAAAAGTGAAACAAATGCCTATAAAGTTGTAAACTTGTGGATGAAATATATATCCTATGATGTGCAAAAACCGCAGAAATATTAATGTAGCAGTGTTGAATATAAATGAACGTCAAAATACACATCATGTCCCATAGGAATCTACTTGCATTGATGTTAAACTGGGTCAGTTACTGTAGAATTATTAGGATTTGTATGCACCATTCACTGAAGTGAGTTGTCAGTACAAGGAAACAAATATGTATTTCAGGTGGATGAATATTTCCAAGAATAATCTTGTGAAAAGTTGATTATATTTCCTCATGCATGAACATGAATGAATGTATGAATGTAGAGAGTGTATATAAGACACATATATTTCATATTTTGATTAATCAGGAGAGTATATATATATATACAGAAAAACACACACAGAGACATAAAAAAGCAGCAATATATATGCCAATCGAAATTTATAATGAAATATATAACATCTACTGATGCAAAAATATATACTTTACTGAACATGGAATTATGTATAATGTTGTTGTACTAGGAAGCTCACCCATAGGTTGAAATTTTAGTTCCAATAGCGTTTAGGAGGGGTAATCTCTTCACACAATTTATACCTGCCGAGTCAGCCACCTCACAAAAATGTACGTGTGATACCAGGTAGGATTCTATATGTACATATAAAAATACATGTGCTGTATAGGCTACAGAGAAAGGGAGGCAGGAATTCACATATTTGTTAATTTTAAAAACACATGAAAAACTATTCCAAATAAAAATTCACTAGATTTATAACACCTACCATTTATTATGCAAAAGAAAATCCAAAAATACACCATGCCTCCTCTGACCTGCTTGTATTTCTGTTCTATTTGGGTTATTTTTCTCCATCATATTAGGATTAGTAGTCAGAGTCTAGTAGGGTATGTGTTAGTGTCAGGGATTCAGTATTTTGAATGGAAAATAGGAAAAAGAATCCAATGTCTATCAAATATGTGCTACACAAAATATTTTTCCTCTCTCATCCAGAACAATGCCTTGACATTACCTTCGACCCAAGTAAGACACAATTAGTGGAGAAGAGTTAGAAAATCTGTGAATATATAACTGGAATGGAAAATGCTCAGGAGTTCACAACCTTAGATGTGGTAGAGAAGTTTCCACAAGTAAGGGACAGGTTAAAAACTCCACAAACATGGAGCTCTGCTGGCCTAAAAGACTTCTTGATAAACTGCCTCTGAGGTTGGGCACTTGAAATATGTGTTGTTTTCAGGAGCTTTAGCTTCCTTTGTCGTGAGACCATCAAAGCTGGGTCTGATTCCATGTGACCTGGAGGACATGGTTTCTTATTTTCTAATGAACATGAGGCAGCAGTGGTGAATTCTCTCTTTTAAGTAAAATGTGATCAGTGCATGCTAAGTCTCTCCGCATCTGGGCTGTGAAGCCATTTGGTCATCCTCCATTTTTCATGGTTTTTCTTTCTCCTGCATTGGGAGTTTGGTATTTGCTTCACGAAATACAAGGAGTTCAAAAGGGACACAGTGCTGGATGGAGTTCTGCCACATGTGGTGGGTCAGGCTCTGCAGGAGAATGCACCAACCAGGCTTCTATCCCACATAGCTTTTCCCCTTGTCTATTGCAACCTGATTCTTAACATTGCCATGAAACCTCTGCATACAACAAGATGCCCTCACATATTAGTGTCTGCTGGCCTCACCATGTCTGTCACAAGCCATTTGGAAGCCAATGGCAAATCCACATGGCCACATCAGAGATGTATTATCACACACATACACACCACTGCTCTAGGCACACTACTCAGCAGGCACCAACTTACTGGCATCTCTGTTCTAGATCATTTTCATGAAACACAGTCAATCAAGCCACTGTCTAGTATACTCATGATAAACAACAGGACATCCAAAGGTTCTCCAGTTCTACCTGGTCATGGGAATTTCAAAAATTTCATGGTATTTATGAAACCATTTTACAAAGATGAAGTTGGAGGCACTGTGGGTTTCAATTCATTCAGGAACTATTAAATGGTGAGGAGGGACATTTCAATGAAAGCTGTTGGGAACTCACACAGGCACGTCTTCTCAAAGAGGGGCCAAAGGTCACAGGAAGCCAGGCCTATTGAGGTCTACAATGTAAGGTCCATGTGTGTTTTGACTCTCAACTATTGCTGCCAAGTCTTTCAGAATAAAATAATGTGATATCCTGGCTGAGATTCCCAGTGCTCGATGGAAAGCCACACTGGGCCTAGATATCAGTTTCCAAGGTCGACTCTCATGCATGGCCTCCAAAAATCCCAATACAATTAATGGAAATACTTCTCTGAGGTCAGTTCCAGAACTCAGACTCTAAGGGAGATCACACGAGAGTTCAAGCGCAGGTGGACACAGTCATTTATTCCAACCACCACACAAATGACCACAATTAAATCCAAAACACTCCCACATGACCCTCAATTTCTTCCATATATACACTCATCATAGCCTCTGGCTGGAGACTTCTATGAGGGGCGAAGCCCAAGACAGTGTCCAAAATAAGATCTCTTGTTACTCATTTGCCTAAAATCAGTGTGGGCTGGACATCCTTTCTGTGAACCAGTAGTGATCAAATAGGCCTGCCCTTAATACTGCTCCGCTTCACCAATTTGAGTCCTATTGACTGTGGGTTTAAGATTCTTTATGTGAATTGGAGTTATCAGAAAACCCAAGCACATATGGGCTAGCCTCTGCAGGGCTTTGAAGAACTCAATTGACCCAAAGGATCACTATTTTCACTTGATGGAGGTCAGGAACCTTACAGAGGAAGGCGAGAGACTTCATCCACAATGACTGCTCTTTTGGCCAGTTTGGTTTTGAATGCACAAATGGGGTCATTCTTTAGATGCATCAGGTGGTGAGAATCAAAGCCACAGCCTCACATAGGGCCTAGAGGCTGAGTCAGACACATCCCTTTCCAAAGCAATTAAGCAAAGAGCAACAGGTGATGCCCATTCATTTCCATTTGAATACCGTTTTCTTCAGGCTTCAGAAAGGGGTGGTCTGAGGCAAAGACCTTCCTGACATTCAGGGCAACAGAACAACAGGTAAGCAAAGGCCCAAAGCATGGTTTCACCACTGAGACATTCTTGGTTACACTGATATCTCAGTTTTCAGAGATGCCCAACATTCCCTTCAGCTATCAAGTACATGGACTTGTCACAGAGCTTGGAGGTGGTACATATCTTGGACACAAAACCATGAGCCTATTCTGGAGTGTAAGCAGAATTCAGGAAAAAAAAAACAGGAACTTAGGAAGATAACAGGTGTTGCCCATCCATAAGGCAAGCTGCAGTCCACTCATACATTGGGCAGGATGAATGCTGGGAAACTTTCTACTAGACCGGACACATCTATTGATGCATTCTCTTTTCTATTGTCTACAACCACGGACACAGTGGGATACCCAGACATAGAAACACTCGCCTTTTCAAAGAACTTACTAGAAACAGTCCACTCCAAACCAAACAAACCGACTTTCCAACATATTCTCAAAATATGAGACAAAATCACAAATACACACACACACCCACAAAGGCACCTTCTTTCCCCAAATAGGTCTGTGACTATCTGGAGCATCCTCTGACTGGTGGGCCATACTATGTTCCCCGGAAATGGGCTGTCCTATGTCAGATCTGGTCTCCTTGGCCAAAACTGTGAAGTTATCAGGAGCCAGCGGTGAGCCACTGCCTGCTTTCTCAGGAAAAGCCCCTCTTCAGAGCCTTCCTGGCATTTGTCCATCTTCAATTCAGTAGTTGCCAAGAAAGACTGACTCTGTCCTTCTTAAATCCAAACATATGAGACCACTGGGACTTGGACTGGGACTGCCTCAGGGTGCCTGGCTTCCTGGATCCCAAGTTCAGCGTGTTCCATCAAGAAGAATGTGACATAGGTCACTTCGTCTAGAACTGAATGAGGTCACTGCCTTGGCAACCACTTTGTCCTAACAGTTGTTTCCAAGGGTCCATGAGATGGAGCCTGCCCCTACTTCCTATGACACTTTCACAAGTTAGAATGGAATATCAACCATAGGCACCCGGGAACAGCTCTCCACCCAAGCCTGGTTTGGTTCATCTTCTCTACTGCTTCAGACACACCCCTTCATCCTGACCTGTTTTTTGTCATGAAAGATGACTTTCGCTCTCTCAGGTTCTTCATAGCTGCCTATATCTTCTTTAGGGATCATTTTTGCATGGACCTTTGAGGTTCGCAGCAGGTTGAAGATCTCCTACATTCCTGTATTGTAAGACCAACTCTGCCCCTGCTCTTCTGTAAAGTTAGATTGAGGGAACAGTGTATGGTTAGGGTTAATAACATGTTCTATTTGGATTAGGAATCATTCTGCTGGATGTTTAATGGTATTGGGAACCTGCGATATTTATAAGAATATAGAGTTGAAATATATGTATGAAAAAAGAAATCTAAGTAAGATTTGAAGCGCAGAAAGTCATTGGGCCCTTGATTGGGACACTTAGCATTGAATTACGTTCTGACAGATGTCTCAGATAAATCGGTATAAAATGGCACAAGACCTTGTATCTTGGATGATTGAATGTAGAAGAGAATATCCAGTCAAAAAGAGATAGTCAGTAAGATTAGGAAGATAGTCTGTAGGTTTAGGAGGAAGAGAGAGTATAGAAATGGAATAAAAAGTTCTTCAGCAATAAGTTATCAATTAGAGTGTGAATGTAAATATCAGCACATGTGAAGGGTCAGTCACTATGATGAAATGGGGAAAATATGTAAGAAAGTAGATAGCAATAGAGACATTATGAAATCAGGCAATGTATAAAGTGAGGGATAGGATTAGACATTTTCAATAGGGTTGAGTTTGAATATATAATCTTAAGAAGAAACAAATATGTAGTCACCAATAAGATTGACATTTGAGAGAATTAGGCAACCCAGACATCGATGTTTTTAGTAATCCATGTTTACTTTCCTTTCAGGCTTTGGTACAATCATAAGTGTGACCTATGCATTTTTTGTCCAGAATATTTCTGTGATTAAATGTATATGTAGATCAAGTGACATGAGTATTTTTTCCACCAAAATTTTGAAGACGTATACATTAGTATTGGGGGTACAAAAAGGTGTACATTGTGTCTATGAATATAAAGAAAATGCATGCATAGACCATACTGTGAATAAATAATATAACTGGTTTTACTTTAAATAATGGATTGAATTGATATCTGAAAATATATAAGAAATCTTATATTGGTATACAATCATTCATTCCAACCAGTTACACATCTAATGATAATATTACAGTTATAATTTATCATGAAGGGGAAGTGAGTTTTGCTTAAAAAGTGATTATGGAAATCAGAAATAATGTGTTTGAAAAGAAGTCTCATGAAAAGACCAGTCAAGAATCATGGAAGAATACATGTGTCCTGAAACAGGAAGTGATTGAAAGTGAAACAAATTCCTATAAATTTGCGAACTTGTAGATGAAATATATATACTATGATGTGCATGAACTTACGAAATAGTAATGTACCAGTGTTGAATAAAAATGAACGTAAAAATACAAATCATGTCCCATAGGAATCTACTTGCATTGATGATAAACTGGGTCAGTAACTCTTGAAATATTAGGATATGTATGTACCATTCACTGAAGTTAGTTTTCAGTACTAGGAAACAAATATGTATTTCAGGAGGATGAATATTTCTGAGAATAATATTGTGAAAAGTTGATTATAAATCCACATACATGAACATGAATGAATTTAGTGAGTGTATATAAGACACATATATTTCATATTTTAAAAATCTGGAGAGTATATATATATATACACACATACACACACACACACACACACACACACAAAACACACACACAAACTTTAAAATGTCAAAACACACAGACATTAAAAAGTAGCAATATATATGCCAATCGAAATTTATCGAGAAATATATATCATCCACAGATGCAAAAAAATTCAATTTAATAAACATGGATTTATGTATAATGTTGTCCAACTAGGAGCTCACCCATTGATTGAATTTTTAGTTCCAACAGCGTTTAGGATAGTGATCTCTTCTCACAATTTGTATCTGCCATGTAAGCCACCTCACAAGGATGTACGTGTGATACAAGTTAGGATTCTATATGTGCATATCAAAACACATGTCCTGAATAGGCTACAGAGAAAGGAAGACAGGAATTCACATATTTGTTAAGTTTAAAACACATGGAGAGAAATCCAAAATGGCAGAGGGTATGGAGAGATCAAGTCTCTGACCTCTTCAGCTGCGCGGGAATAGGGAGTCATAAACTGTCTAAATGCTGTTTGCTCAGGATCACTAGGCAATGCTGCGCTGACGTGAATCTGGGGTAAACAGTCTGGGCCCCTCAGAACACACACCAAGCCCGGATCTTTTTCATTCAACCTCCGGTTTGCCTGCTTTTTTGTGACTCAGCACTAACGATCCAGATGAAATAACTGGTCGGCCCTTCTGAACTTACAGAGGTAGAAGCCAACCTAGCCTTCATAGGCAGTGGCCAAAGGATTGAAACAGGGCATGGGAGAGACAGTCAGGACCCACCGGTTGCATTGGTCAACCGCCAAAGGGAACGGACGATCACCATTTACATGGGATACCACCATGGCATAGAACTGACATCATGGGTGGAGGAGATAACTTCATTGAAACCAGCGCGACAGGTGTGTAATCCCCTAGCCATCTTTCTCCACACAGCAGGGAAACCTTATGGGCCCCTCCCAGCTCTCCCATAAGGGTTCCTCTCAGCTCTACCATGAGCGCGATAGCCAGACCGAGAAACACAGGAGTGGCGTGGGACTCACTGTGCAGAACTCCAGGCGACCGCTCCCACCAGTGCTGACAACTGAGGTCTCTTGCACCAGGTACCGGGTGCGTGGCTCCCGGAGGGCAAGCAAATTCGCTGGGGGTTCTCAGCCCCAAGCTCTACAAACTTAGGGTCTGAGGGAGGCAAACCAGGAAAGTGTGCCCAGGTGTTCATCAAAACAGGGCTCCCAGGAGCAGCAAACCTGGCGTGTCTCCAGTATTGTGGTGAGTGTCACAGGTGAGTGGGGCCTGGCTTGAGGAAACACAAGAGAAGACCCTAGGGTGTCAGGATTGGACACCTGCCCAGTCTGGGAGGAAGAGCAGCTGCATAGTTATTGAGAGGAGAACCTTGGCCCAGTGGGCACAGCACCACCTACTGGATGAAAAGTTAATCAAACTCAATGACTGCATTTATTATGATTATTATTTATTTATATTTTTTAAATTTGGGGTGTTTTTTTGTTTTTGGTTTTTCCTTCTTTATCTTTCATTTTCATTTTTTTTTGTTGTTTTCTTTAACTTTTTTAATGTTTTTATTTTTTTAATTTTTTAATTTTATTAGTATCATTAATTTTTTTAAATTTTAATTTTCATTTCTTTATTATCATTTTTTAAAATTTTTCTTTCATTCTTTATTTTCTCTTATTTTCTTTTGTCTTTTCATTTCTTTTCAATTTTCTTATTCCCCCTTCCTTGAATTCTACGGGCCTACTCTCATTCTCTTTAGTGACTTCCTCCCTTCTCTTCTAATATCTTTCCTCCCAAGCATCAAATAAATTTATAAGAGTAAGTACTAACTCAGCACTCAAACAGAACAAGAAGTAACATGAGCAGCATAAGAAAGCAAGAAGGAACAGGTGTACAAACAATGAAGGACAGCCTAAATATTCAGGAGGACCTAGAGTCATCAGAAAAAAATGGTCATATGAAGAACTCAAGGAATACCTTAGACAGATGGAATGGAACCTTAAAGAGGATACGAGACAGCAAATCCGAACAGTGAAAGAACACATTGAAAATGAATTAGATAAACAGATAAAAAAGAAGTTAACCATCTTTATCAGGAGATAGAGATAATAAAAAAAATCAAACAATAATTCTAGAAATGAAGAAAATGATAAACCAAATTAAAAACTCAATTGAGAGTATCACTAACAGAGTGGAGCAAGTAGAAGCCAGAAAGTCAGATAATGAAGACAAAATATATCATCTTGAAAAGAGTCTAGCCAACTCAGAAAGGCTGGTAAAAAAATCACAAGAAAAACATCCAAGAGATATGGGATAACGTAAAAACACCAAACTTATGAGTTATCTGGATAGAGAAAGGTACAGAGATTCAAACCAAGGGAATGAGTAACCTGCTGAATGAAATAATTACAGAAAACTTTCCAGAAATAAAAAAGGAAACGGATATACAAACTGTAGTTGCATAGAGGACACCAAGCACACAAAATCACAGTAGACCAATGCCAAGACATTTGTTATGAACATATCTAATATACAGAACAAAGAGAAAATTTTAAAAGCTACAAGAGAAAGGAAGCAGATTACATTCAGCAGTAAATCAATAAGGTTAACAATGAATATTTCATCACAGATGATGAAAGCGAGAAGATCTTGGAACAACATATTTCTAACACTGAAAGACAATGGATGCCAACCAAGAATTCTGTATCCAGCAAAATTAACCTTCAGGTACGACAACGAAATAAAAATCTTTCATGATAAACAAAAGCTAAAAGAATTTGCAGCCAGACAACCAGCATTGCAAAGCTTCTTGAGCAAAACACTACACGAGAAAAAATTGAACAACAACAACCAAAACCATCTGTGGGAAATGCCTGGGTAATGACAGAGGGCAGGTGGAAAGCTAATCATGGAGAAACAAACTAATCAAAAAACAAAGATAAATAATCAAACATGGCTGGCAGTACAAACAATACATCAATAGTAGCACTAAACATTTATGGCTTAAAATCTCCAATAAAGCGACATAGGCTGGTAACTTGGATTAAAAAACAAATCCAACAATATGTTGCCTCCAGGAGACACATCTGAATGGAAAAGACATACACAGGCTGAAGGTGAAAGGTTGGGAAAATTTATACCATGCACATAGTTCTCGTAAGCAAGCAGGGGTGGCCATCCTCATATCGAATAAAATCAACTTCAAGACTAAGTTAATCAAAAGGAATAAGGAAGGACATTATATAGTGTTGAGAGGAACCATTCACCAACAAGACAAAAGAATTAAAATATTTATGCACCAAATAATGATGTTGCAACATTCATAAAACAAATTCTCCTCAAGTTCAATAATCAAATATTCCACAACATAATTATTATGGGTGACATCAACACCTCTCTCACCATTGGACAGATCCTCCAAACAAAAGTTGAATAAAGAAACTATAGAACTCAATATCACAATCAATAACCTAGACTTAACTGACATATATAGAATATATCAACCATCATCAAGTGGATATACTTTTTTCTCAGCAGCACATAGATCCTTCTCAAAAATAGACCATATATTATTCCATAGGGCAACCCTCAGTAAATATAAAGGGATGGAGATAATACCTTGCATTTTATCTGATCATAATGGAATGAAACTTGAAATCAATGATAAAAGAAGGAAGGAAAAATCCTACATCACATGGAAAATGAACAATATGTTACTGAATGATCCATGGGTTACAGAAGACATATAGGAGGGAATCAAAAAATTCTTAGAGATAAAGGAAAATACAGACACAACATATCGGAATCTATGGGAGACAATGAACGCAATTTTAAAAGGTTAATTCATCGCCTGGTGGTCATTTCTCAAAAAAAGCAAAAACCAACAAATAAATGAGCTCATACTTCATCTCAAAGCCCTAGAAAAGGAAGAGCAAAACAACAGCAAGTGTAGCAGAAGGCAAGAAATAATTAAAATCAGAGAGGAAAACAATGAAATTGAAACAAAAGAAATTATTGAAAAAAACTAACAAAAATAAAAGTTGGTTCTTCGAAAAAATAAATAAGATCAACAGACCCTTAGTCATGCTAACGAAGAGAAGAAGAGAGAGAACTCAAATTACTAACATAGAGGATGAAAAAGGCATTATCACAACAGATGCTACAGAAATACAGAAGACAATTAGAAATTATTCTGAAAACCTATATTCCAATAAAATAGAAAATAGTGAAGACATCGGTAAATTTCTTTAGTCATATGATTTGCCCAGACTGAGTCAGGAGGATACACACAATTTAAACATACCAATATCAATGGATGATTTAGAAGAAGCAATCAAAATACGACCAACCAAGAAAAGCCCAGGACCAGATGCGTATACAGCGGAATTTTGCAAAACCTTTAAGGAAGAATTAATACCAATACTTTTCAAGTTATTTCAGGAAACAGAAAAAGAGGGAGCTCTGCCAAATTCATTCTATGAGGCCAAAATCACCCTGATACTGAAACCAGACAAAGACACCTCAAAAAAAGAAAATTACAGACCAATATATCTGATGAAGCTTGATGCAAAAATCCTCAATAAAATTCTGGCGAATCGAATACAAAGGCACATCAAAAAATTGTGCACCATTATCAAGTAGGATTTATCCCTGGAATGCAAGGATGTTTCAATATACAGAAATCAATACATGTTATTCACCACATTAATAGACTTAAAGATAAGAACCATATGATCATCTCGATAGACGCAAAAAAAGCAGTCGACAAAGTAGAGCATCCCTTTATGTTCAAAACATTAATAAAACTAGGGATAATGGAAATTTACCTTGACATTGTAAAAGCTATCTATGCTAAGCCTCAGGCTAGCATCATTCTGAATGGAGAAAAATTGAAGGCATTCCCTCTAAAATCTGGAACAAGACAGAGATGCCCTCTATCCCCAATTCAATTCAATATAGTTCTCGAAACACTGGCCAGAGTAATTAGACAGACGAAAGAAATCAAAAGCATGAACATAGGAAAAGAAGAACGTAAATTATTACTATTTGCTGGTGACATGATTCTATACATAGAAGACCCAAAAGGGTCTACAGAAAAAAACTACCAGAACTAATTAATGGATACAGCAATGTGGCAGGATATAAAATCAACACGCATAAATCAAAGGCCTTTCTGTATATCAGCGGCAAAACTTCCGAAAACGAAATGAGGAAGAACAGTCCATTCAAATCATCCTCACAAAAATAAAATACATGGGAATCAACCTAACAAAAGAGGTGAAAGAGTTATACAATGAAAACTATAGAACCCTAAAAAGAGAAGTAGAAGAAGATCTTAGTAAATGAAAAAATATACCTGTACATGGATAGGCAGAACTAACATCATCAAAATGGCGATATTACCAAAAGTTCTCTAAAGGTTTAATGCAATGCCAATCAAAATCCCAATGGCATTTCTTATAGAAATTGATAAAGCAATCATGAAATTCAAATGGAAAAATAAAAGACCCAGAAATACAAAAGCAATTCTAAGCAGGAAGTGTAAATCAGGTGGTATAGTGATACCAGATTTCAAACTATATTACAGAGCAATAGTAACAAAAACAGCATGGTACTGGTACCAAAACAGGCGGGTGGACAAGTGGTACATAATACAGGACACAAGAGACTAATCCACAAAGCTACAACTATGTTATATTTGATAAAGGAGCTAAGAGCATGCAATGGAGGAAGGATAGCATCTTCAACAAATGGTCTCGGGTAAACTGGAAATCCAAATGTAACAAAATGGAACTGAATCCCCTCCTCTCGCCATGCACAAGAGTTAACTCAAACTGGATCAAGAAGCTAGATATCAAATCAGTGACTCTGCATGTGTTAAAAGAAAAAGTTTGCTCCAATCTATGTATTGTGGGGTCGGGCTCCAAATTCCTTAATAAGACACCCATAGCACAAAAGTTAATAACAAGAATCAACAAATGGGACTTACTTAAATTGAAAAGTTTTTTCTCAGCAAAAGAAACAATAAGAGAGGTAAATAAGGAGCCTACATCATGGGAACAAATTTTTACTCATCACACTTCAGATAGAGCCCTAATATCCAGAGTATACAAAGAACTCAAAAAATTAGACAATAAGATAACAAATAACCCAATCAACAAATGGGCCAAGGACCTGAACAGACACTTCTCAGAGGAGGACATACAATCAATCAATAAGTACATGAAAAAATGCTCACCATCGCTAGCAGTCAGAGAAATGCAAATCAAAACCACCCTAAGATACCATCTCACTCCAGTAAGATTGGCAGCCTTTATGAAGTCAAACAACAACAAGTGCTTGTGAGGATGTGGGGAAAAGGGTACTCTTGTACATTGCTGGTGGGACTGCAAACTGGTGCGGCCAATTTGGAAAGCAGTATGCAGAATCCTGGAAAAGCTGGGAATTGAACCACCATTTGACCCAGCTGTTGCCCTTCTCGGACTATTCCCTGAAGACCTTAAAAGAGCGTATTACAGGGATACTGCCACATCGATGTTCATAGCAGCACTGTTTACAATTGCTAGACTGTGGAACCAACCCAGATGCCCTACAATAGATGAATGAATAAAATAAATGTGGCATTTATACACCATGGAGTAATACACAGCACTAAAAAAATGACAAATCATGGAATTTGCAGGGAAATTGATGGCACTAGAGCAGATAATGCTTAGTGAAGCTAGCCAATCCCTAAAAAAAATACCAAATGTCTTATTTGATATAATGAGAGCAACTAAGAACAGAGCAGGGAGGAAGAGCAGGAAGAAGATTAACATTAAACAGAGACATAAGTTGGGGGGGAAGGGAGAGAAAAGGGAAATTTCATGCTAATGGAGGGAGACCCTCATTGTTACACAAAATTACATATAAGAGGTTGTGAGGGGAATGGGAAAATAAACAAGGAGAGAAAGGAATTACAGTAGATGGGGTAAAGAGAGAAGTTTGGAGGGGAGGGGAGGGGGGATAGTAGAGGATAGGAAAGGTAGCAGAATACAAAAGTTACTAATAGCGCATTATTTAAATGTGGATGTATATCTGATGTGATTCTGCAATCTGTATTTGGGGCAAAAATGGGAGTTCATAACCCACTTGAATCTAATGTATAAAATACAATATGTCAAGAGCTTTGTAATGTTTTTAACAACCAACTAAAAAAATAAAATAAAATAAAATAAAAAAATTGAAAAAAACACATGGAGATCTATTTCAACACAAAATTGACTAGATGTATAACTCCTACCTTATGTAATGCAAAATGCAAGTCCAACTATACACCATGCCTCCTCTGAAATGCTTGTCATTCTATTCTGTTTGGGTTGTTTTTCTTCATCTTATTAGTATTATAGTCAGAGTCTAGTAGGTTAGGTGTTAGGGTCAGGTATTCAGTATTTCAAATGGAAAATTGGAAAATGAACCCAATGTGTATGCAAATATGTGCTACACAAAAATTTTCCCACTCTCATCCAGAACAATGCCTTGACATTACCCTCGCCCCAAGTAATACATCATTAGAGGTGAAGAGTTAGAAAATCTGGGAATAAATATCTGAAATGGAATATGCTCAAAAGTTTACAACCTGGGAGGTGGTAGAGTAGTTTCCAAAAGTAAGGGACAGGGTAAACACTCCACAAACATGGAGCTGTGCTGGCGAAAAGACGTATTGAGAAACTGCCTCTGAGTTTGGGCACTTGAAATATATGATGTTGTCAGGTGCTTTATCTTTCTTTGTAGTGAGACCATCAAAGTGGGTCTGCATCTATGTGACCTGAAGGACATGGTTTAATATTTTCCAATGAACATGAGGCAGCAGTGCTGAATTCAATCTTTGTAGGTAAACTGTGGCCACTGGGGGCTAAGTGTCTCCCCGTGTGGACTGTGAAGTCATTTGGTCATCCTCCACATTTTGTGGTGTTTCTTGCTGCTGCACTGGTAGTTTGGTGTTTGCTTCACAAAATACAAGGAGTTGAACTGAAACACAGGGCTGGAGGGAGTTCTGTCTGGTGCGGTGGGTCAGGGTCTGCCGGAGAATGCACCAACCAAGGTTCTATCCCTCATAGCTTGCCCCTTTACCATAGCAACCTGATTCTGAACATTGCCCTGAAACCTCTCCATATAACCAGGTGCCTTAACATATAAGGGTCTGCTGGCTGCACCATGTCAGCCACAAGCCATTTGGAAGCCAATGGCAGATCCACATGGCCCCACCACAGATATTCCATCACACAGCTGCCCACCACGGCTGTAAGCACACTATTCAGCAGGCTCCAAATTACTGGCATCTCTGTTCTACACCATTTTCTTGAAACCCAGTCAATCAAGGCACTGTCTGGTATACTCGTAATCAGCAACAGGATATTCAAAGGTTCTCCATAGCCACCTGTTCATGAAAATTAAAAAAAAAAATCATGGTATTTATAGAGCCATTTTTCAAGGATGAAGTTGGAGGCAATGTGGGTTTCTATTCATTCAGGAACAATTAAATGATGAGGATGCTCATTTCAATAAAAGCTTTGGAGAACTCTCAGAGGCAAGTCTTCCCCAAGAGTAGCCAAAAGGTCAAATGAAGCAATGTGCATTGAGGTCTACAATATGAGGTCCATGTGTGTTTTTACTCTCAACTATGGCTGCTAAGTCGTACAGAATAAAATCATGTGATATCCTGGCTGAGATTCCCAGTGCTCTGTGGAAAGCCACCCTGGGCCTAGATCTCGGTTTCCAAGGGTGAATCTCATGCGTGGCCTCCTAAATTTCCCAAAACAATTCATGGAAATACTTCGATGAGGTCAGTTCCAGAACTCAGTCTCTAAGGGGAATCACACCAGAGTTTAAGCCCAGGTGAACCCAGTCATCTCTTCCAACCGCCACACAAATGACCACAATTAAAACCAAGACACTCCCACATGACCTCATCTTCTTCCATTTAGACACTCATCATAACTTCTGGCTGGAGGTTTCCATGAGGGGCTCACCCCAAGACAGTGTCCAAAAAATCTCCTCTGCATCTTATTTGCCTAAAGTTAGGGTGGACTGTACACCCTTCCTGTGAAGCAGGAGTGATCAAATAGGCCTGCCATTAATACTGCTCTGCTTCTCCAATTTGAGGCCTACTGACTAAGGGATTTAGATTCTTTATGTGAATTGAAGTCATGAGAAAACCTAAGCACCTATGGGCTAGCATCTGCAGGGCTTTGAGAAACATATTTGACTCAAAAAGGATCCCTATCCTCACTTGATAGAGGTCAGGAAACTTACAGAGGAAGGCGAGAGACTTCATCCACAAGGACTGCTCTTTGGCCATTTTGGTTTTGGATGTACACATGGAATATTTCTTTAGATCCATCAGGTGCTGAACTCTAAGCCACCACCTCACACAGGGCCAAGAGTCTGAATAAGACAGATCCTTTCCAAAGCAATTAAGCAAAGTGCCACAGGTGATGCCCATTCATTTCCATTTGAAAACTGCTCTCTTCAGGCTTCCAAAAGGTGTGGCCTGAGGCAAAGACCTTCCTGACATTCAGGGCAACAGAACAATAGGTAAGCATAAGGCCCAAAGCAGGGTTTTTCCACTGAGACTTTCCTGGTACCAATGATTTCTGAGTTTTCTGAGATGCTCGCCATTCCCTTCAGCTATCCAGTAGATGGCCATGTCACAGAGCTTGAAGGTGGTACATAACTTGGACACAAAACCATGAGCCTATTCTGGAGAGTTTCCAGAATTCAGGAAGAAAACAGGAACTTAGGAAGATATCAGGTGTAGCCCATTGATAAGGCAAGCTGCAGTCCATTCATAAATTGGGCAGGGTGAATGCTGGGAAGCTTTCTAATAGACAGGACACATCCATTGAGGCATTCTCTTTTCTAATGTCTACAACCACGGACACAGTGGGATACACAGACATAGAAACACTCACCTTGTGTAAAGGACTTACTAGAAAAGGTTCACTAAATCCAAACAAACGGCCTTTCCTACCTATTCTCAGAACAAGGGTAAACCACAAACCTACACCCACACCCACAAAGGCGCCGCCTTAACCCAAGTAATTCTGAGACTATCTGGAGTGTCCTCTGACTGGTGGGCCATAGTATGCTCCCTCAAAATGGCATGTCCTGTCTCAAATCTCTTCTCCTTATCCAACTCTGTGAAGTTGTCAGGAGCCAGCAGTGAGCAACTACCTTTTTTCCCAGCAAAGGCCCGTCTTCAGAACTCTCTTGGCATTTGGCCATCCTCACATCGGTAGGTACCAAGAAAGACTGATTTTGTCCTTGGTAAATCCAAACAAGTGAGAACATGGGACTGGGACTAGGACTGGCTCTGGGTGCCTGGCTTCCTGGATCCCAAGTTCAGAGAGTTCCATCAGCAAGGAAGTGCGGTGAGGTCACTTCCTTCAGGAACTGAATGGGATCACTGCCTTGGCAACCACTTTGTCCTAACAGCTGCTTCCAAGGGTCCCTTGAGATGTAAGCTGCTCCTACTACCTGTGACAGTTTCACAAGTTAGAATGTTATATCCACCATAGGCACCCGGAAACAACTTTCCACACAGGCCTGGTTTGGTCCATCTTCTCTACATTAAGAAGAGAGAGGCTGATTCAGACACAACCCTTCATCCTGACCAGGTTGTTTGCCATGGGTGATGACTTTTGCTCTCTCAGGTACTTTATAGGTGCCTACATCTTCTCAAAAGATCATATCTGCATAGACCTTTGAGGTTCTCAGCAGGTGAAAGATCCTCTATATTCTTGTATTGTAAGACCAACTCTATTTCTGCTCTTCTGTAAAGTTAGATTGAGGGTAGAGGGTATGGTTAGGATTAATAACATGTTCGATTTGTGTTAGGAATCATTCTGCTGGATGAATAATGGTATTGGGAGCCTGAGATATTTTTAAGAATATAGAGGTGAAATATTGTAATGGTCGGGCGAGTATAGGAGGAAGAGACCACCAAGAGACTGTCTCATGCAACAAAAAAGGTTTTATTGTGGGTCCAGCATGCTAGGGCTCAGAGTTCACTTGAATAGAGCCCTGAAAAGAGCTTAAGCAGAGCTTATATACTTTTCTTGGAGAAGGCAGGGATAAAAGTTTATTGATGGGTCAGGAAGAGTGGGCGGTTTGCTTTCAACCGGGTGACTGAGTACATTCTGCAGTTTGGCAGTTGGGGACAGCACATTCTGGGAACAAGATGAGCAAACAGTTCTCAAGATTTCAACAGTGTTTTGTTAAGCATACAGAAAAACAGGAATTGACAAGTACCTATTTTATTAACATTTCATTCCCCACTTCTTCTTCTGGTTACTTTTAATCATAAAAGTGATCATTGATGGGTGTTACATTTTATGTCTGCTCGTGTGGTATGTTGTTGTCTAATTACCATAGTTTAACTTGTCCAATTTGTGCTTGGAGAAGGGAAACTACATGATTGAGCCAAAAGGGTCCTACAGTTCACAATAATATAAGGATTATTAATGAACCAGCCAGGGCTGATGAAAGCATGGTTAACCAGACGGACTGTGTGAGCCAAGATTCAAACCACCCTTTTTGGGCCTCTCTCTCTCGTTGACCCTCCTCAAAGCGTTTTCTTAATTTACTCCTAGATTCTTTTACAACTCTAGTGTGGCCGGCATAAAAACAACATTCTTCCCTCAATGCACCACAAAGTCCCCCTTCTCTCATGAAGAGGAGGTTTTAACCCTCGCCTGTTCTGTAAAACAGCTTCATAGAGAGAGGTTAAACATTCCTGTAAAGCTGTGATGGAGGTTTTATTATCTTTAAGTTTTGGTCTATTGCTGCTTCTAATTGGGTCATTTGTTGTGTCTTTTGGACTAGGGCAGTGGTTCCTTTGCCCATTTCTGCAGCAACTCCTATTCATAATAGGATGGCTAAAGTGAGAAATACAGGTTCCCAGCAGAACTGGGTTGTATGCCCTCCTAATTGATCTTTAAATAGACCTACATCAAGATAGAGCACTCTGGGAAACATCTGCAACATTACATAATTAATCACATCTGTTGACCATTTCATGAAAACATAAACAATGTTTAAGTATATAGAATCTTTCTGTAGTAGGGACGGACAAGGCAAGGCACCTAAGATATCACCAAAGACAGGGAAACAGTCCTAATTGGTTGCAAACGTATTTAGATGGCATTGCTTCTGTTGTAATTAATTAATCCCCTGAACCCCAAGTTTAGGTAGTTTCAGAATTTGTACCCAACATGTAAGGGAATGGACTCAAAAGTTCACAGTCTGCAGAAGTTCACAAAAAGCTATTTTTCTATCTTTTATTTTTTCCTCTGTTCTGGGCAAGTTAACTTTTCAAGGACACCTGAAAGGGAGAGAGATTTTTTTTTTCCCTGCCAGCTGTTACCATGGAGCCTAGTTGGTAACTTCTTTATTTTAGAAATGTAGCCATCTCTGTGAAGCCCCAAATCAAGGTCAGAGGCCTTGTTCATATATTTTTTGAAAAACAAGTAAGGGTGTGTCTAGCTCAGAAGTGCTGATTTTTTTTAGCCAGTTGCCAAGTAGACCAGGGCAACACGAAAAGAGGAAGTTTATCTACAGTGAACTCTTTTTTAGGGACTCTTTTGCTGAAAGATCTAAAGTCAGCCATGGTGAAGACTTCTGGAGAAGGTCAGTTAAGATTTTTCTGTGGGCCTGGTACAGAGGGGGAAGACGTGGAAGGCAAGGCTGAGAGCAGCTCCATGGATCTGAGAATGAGGAAGGAGAGATGTAAAAGAATTTTTGGAAAGGGCTTTGAGATTTTCCTAGCAACAAAATCTTGAGCAGTAGAACAGGTAGAGCAGAGGGGATGACGGGAGTGAGTATCCCAAAAAGCCTGTGAGGGATTTTAAATTCATAGTCACCTGTTTTCAGTGATGACAAAGCAACTTTAAAGGTCATTTTCATTACATCTTGGAGAGGGGTCTGAGTGATCTCCTCAGCTGGTTTGAGCTTTGGTTTAGCTGGTTAGAGGACCTGATGGGACCCGGTGTGGGCTCTGACAGGAGAAGAGAGGAGTGAGTGTGTGGAGGGGTACCTGAGTACCGGATACCTCAGCAAGGAGGCAATTGTCTGAGAACCGGCAGAGGTTTTGATTTTTGATCTAGGAATTGGAGGGGAGAAATCAGGTTTCTCAGGTGCAAGTGCCAGCAGAGAGTCTGGAGCAGAAGGCTGAGGGTGAGCATCTATTGGAGAAGTATAGTTCAGGATGTGAGCAAAGGAGGAAAAAGTCCTCCAGATAGGGGAATCTCCTTTCACCCTTTTGAGCACTTGCAAAAGTTAAAAAGGTCACGCAGAATTTGAGGATCTAGAGACCCCTCTGGGGGTCATCAGTTTTGATTGTCTAATTGGTAATATGGCAAATTCTGTGTATTGAATTTGATGATGAGTTTGGGTTCCACCAGGCAGTCCCTGTATGCTAACATCCCCATGACTTACAGAAGAAGTCGGCTTTTCCCCCACAAAGCCGTGGCTGTTTGTGGCTTTGATAGTCTTCCGGGCAAACATAGTAATCTAGGCTTCCAACCTGCATCTGGCTCATGTGTCTCTACATCCATAATGTTTGTTTCCATTATCTATGATACGGAAGGGATTTAATGGAATTTTAGTGGGATCTGCTTTATCAGGGATATCCTAATAAGAAAAACCTATAGGCAGCTGACAAATGTCTGGGTGTTGAGATGGCCAAAAGGTCCCTATGTGGGCTGTAAGCAAGATAGACCGTTCTTCTTTTCTATGAGGATTTGTGATCAGCCATCGCTGATGAATGGGCTGATGAGGATTAGGACTAGTGGTGGCCAAGGGGAGAGTCTATAGCCTTATCCTCATGCCAAATACGCAATTTGAAAGGGTTACCAGTCATTTCCAGTTTCCAGAAAGAATATGGACAGGGCACAGGCTTGAGATGGGAAGCATGGATACAGGAAGGGATTCCATCTACATTTACTGCTGTAGGTGTTATAAATAGCACGTGATATGTTCCTTTCCAGCGGGGTTCCAGGGATGACATGTGATGTCATCTAATATAGATGAAGTCTCTTACTTGATATCGATGTGGAGTCCCCTCATCCCCAGGTTGGTAGGCCGTGGCCACTGTTTTAACAGGTATTGCTGACTTCTTTCAAGAGCTTTAAGTCTGTCAAGCAAGGGGGTGTGGAAGGGATCCTTAGTTTTTTGAGTTGGGGTTAGGTCCCTTACTGGAGGAGCGGCAACATAGAGAATTTCACAGGGGGAGAGGTTACACAAAGAAACAGAGGGAGTAATTCTTACATGAAACAGTGCATAAGGCAGGAGTATAGTCCAATCTTTTATGCTGGTCTCTAAGCTTAATTATATTAAGGTCTCTTTAATGGTTCTATTTATTTTTTCTACCTGTCCTGAGCTCTGGGATCTATAAGCATAATGTAACTACCAATTAATCACCAGGGTACTGGTTAACCCATGACTTACCTGGGCCATGAACACCAGTCCATTATCAGACCCTATTACCTTAGGCAGGCCATATTTTGGAAAAATATCTTTGAGGATCATCTTGACCAACATTTGCGCCATGTTTTTTTTTTTTCTTTTTTTTTCTTTTCTTTTTTTTTTTTTTTTTTTGTTGAGATGGTTTCAATACATCCTGAAAATGTATCTACAAACTAGGAGATATTTAAGTTCATTCCTTGCTGGCTTAATTTCAGTAAAGTCCACTTCTGAGAATTTTCCTGGTCTGGTTCCTCGAAGGTGCTTTCCTGCAGGAAGCTAAAAAGGGTAAGCATTAACAAATTGATGTACCCTAGAGGCTTTTGATACCCATTCAGTTATTTCCTTCTGCTGTGAGTCGGTTAGTAGAAAACTCTGTTCTTGATCCTTCAGTAAAGAATGCAGTTTCTTTGAACTAAGGTGAGTGAGTTGATGCACATTTTCTACTGACTTTGTTAGAGCCATGACTATAGGAGTTTTTACTGAAGGATTTAGAAATTCCAATGGGGGCCTTCAGGGTTAAAAGTTATTATGGCCCAGAGCTTGGTGAGCAGATCTCTACCCATCAATGGGGCCAGGCATTCTGGGATTACTAGGAAGGAGTGATGGATTTTTCCTTTCCCCAGGTCCATGGTCCTCTTTGTTTTCCATGCCCGATATTTACTGCCATTAGCTCCTTGAAATAGAGACCTTTTATTTGATAGAGGACTCAATGGGGCCTTAAGGGCTGAGTATATTGCCCCTGTGTCTACTTCAAAGTTTACTGGGGTCCCCTCAACTTCAAAAGTTATTTACTTTCACTGTGAGTTGGTTAGTGGAGTTGATTAGACTTCATTTACAAAGAGTGCTCTTTTGGCAATTTTGGTTTTGGATGCACACAAGGGATCTTTCTTTAGATTCATCAAGTGCTGAGAATCTAAGCCACAGCCTCACACAAGGCCAAAATGCTGATTCAGACACATCCCTTTCAAATGCAATTAAGCAAAGAGTAACAGGTGATGTCCACTCATTTCCATTTGAAAACTCTTTTCTTCAGGCTTTACAAAGGGGTTGCCTGAGGCAAAGACCTTCCTGACATTCAGGCAACATAACAATAGGCAAGCAAAAGGCCCTTAGCAGGGTTTCTCCACTGAGACTTTCCTGGTAACACTGATATCTGAGTTTTCTGAGAGGCTCACCATTCCCTTCAGCTGTCCAGTACATGGCCATATCACAGATCTTGGAGGTTGTACATATCTGATACACAAAACCATGAGCCTATTCTGAAAAGTGACCAGAATTCAGGAAGAAAACAGGAACTTAGAAAGATAGTAGGTGTTGCCCATCCATAAGTCAAGCCACAGTCCATTCATCAATTGGGCAAGATGAATCCTGGGAAGCTTTCTCCTAGACAGGAAACATCCATTGATGCACTCTCTTTTCTAATTTCTACAACCACGGACACAGTGGGATAAACAGAAATAGAAACACTCGCCTTTTCAAATGACTTACCAAAAACAGTTCACACCAAACCAAACAAACCGCCTTTCCTACCTATTCTCAGAACATGAGACAAAACCACAAACACACACCCACATCCACAAAGGCACCTCCTTCCCCCAAGGAGGTCTGTGACTATCCAGAGTGTTCTCTGACTGGTGGGCAATACTATGTTCTCCCGAATTGGACTGTCTTGTCTCAGATCTGGTCTCCTTGACCAACTCTGTGAACTTCATAGCTGCATACATCTTCTCCAGAGATTATTTCTCCATGGATCTTTGAGGTTCTTAGCAGGTGGAAGATCCCCTACATTCCTGTATTGTAAGACCAACACTGTTCCTGCTCTTCTGTAATGTTAAATTGAGGAAACAGTGTATGGTTAGGGTTAATAACATGTTCGATTTGAGTTAGGAATCATTCTGCAGGATGAATAATGGTATTGGGAACCTGTGATATTTACAAGAATATATAGGTGAAATATAAGTATGAAAACAGGAATCCTGGTAAGATTTGGAGCTCAGAAGGGCATTGGGCCCTTGATTGGGATACTTAGTTTTGCATTATGTTCTGCACACATGCCTCAGATAAATCGATATAAAATAGCATGGGACCTTGTTGCTTGGATGATTGAATATCGAAGAGAACATCCAGTCAAAAAGGGACAGTAGGTAGGATTAGGAATATAGTCAGTAGGTCTAGAAAAAAGCGTGAGTATAGGATTCGGACCAAAATTTTTTTTAGCAATAGGGTTTCATTTAGAGAGTGAATGTCAATGTCAGCACATGTGAAGAATGAGTCACAATGATGAGCTGGGGAAAATATGTAGGAAAGCAGATATCAATAAAGACATTACAAAATGAGACAAAGTATAAAGTGAGTAATTCGATTAGACATTTTCATCAGGCTTGAGTTTGAATATATAACCTTAGGAAGAAACAAAAATGACGTAACCAATAGGATTGACATTTGAGAACATTAGGCAAATTGAACATGGTTATTTTTAGTAATTCATGTTCACGTTCCATTTTGGCTTTGGTACAATCATAAGTGCGAACTTTGCATTTTTTGTCCCGAATATAACTGTGATAAAATGTATATGTATAGCAGGTGTCATGAGTATGTGTTCCACCATTTCTGGGAGCAATATTTTGAAGACAAATAATTAGTATTGAGGGTACAAAGAGGTGTACTCTGTGTCTATGTATATAGAGATAATGCATAAAGAGACCATACTGTGAATAAATAATATAACTGGATACACTTTAAATAATGGATTGAATTGATATCTGAAAATATATAGGAAATCTTATATTGATATACAGTCATTCATTCCAACCAATTATACATATAATGGTAATATTAGGGTTTCAGTTTATCATGACGTGTGTGTGAGTTTTGCTTCAAAAGTGACAATGGAAATTGAAAATAATGTGTTTGGAAGAAAGTCTCATGAAAAGAGCAGTCAAGAAACATGGAGGAATACATGTGTTCTGAAACAGGATGTGATTGAAAGTGAAACAAATGCCTATCAATTTGATAAATTTTGGATGAAATATATATGCTATGATGTACATAAAATGAAGAAATAGTAAAGTACCAGTGTTGAATAAAAATGAATGCCAAAATACACATCATGTCCCATAGGAATCTACTTGCATTGATGTGAAACTGGGTCAGTTACTGTAGAAATATTAGGATTTGTATGCACCATTTACTGAAGATAGTTTTCAGTACTAGGAAACAAATATGTATTTCAGGTGGATGAATAATTCGGAGAATAATCTTGTGAAAAGTTGATTATAAATCCACATATATGAATATGAATGCATTTAGGGAGTGTATAATAAGACACATATATTTCAAAATTTGAAAAATCTGGAGACTGTATATATATATATATATATATATATATATATATATATATACACACACACACACACACACACACACAGATATTAAAGGTAGTAATATATATGAAAATCGAAATTCATCATGAAATATATATCATCCACAGATTCAAAAATATTCATTTTACTGAACATGGATTTATGTATAATGTTGTTCAACTAGGAAGGGAACAGTGTATGGTTAGGGTTAATAAAAGGTTCAATTTGGGTTAGGAATCATTCTGCGGGATGAATAATGGTATTGGGAACCTGCAATATTTACAAGAATGTATAAGTGAAATATAAGAAAGAAAACAGAAATCTAGGTAAGATTTGAAGCGCAGAAGGGCATTGGGCCCTTGATTGGGATACTTAGCTTTGAGTAATGTTCTGCAGAGATGCCTCAGATAAATTGATGTACAATGGCATAGGACCTTAAACCTTGGATGGTGGAATGTGGATGAGAACTTCTAGTCAAAAAGGGACAGTCAGTATTATTAGAAAGAGAGTTGGTAGGTTTAGAAAGAAGAGTGAGTACAGGATTTGGACCAAAAGTTCTTTAGCAATAGGGATTCGGGCAGAGAGTGAATGTAAATGTGAGCACATGTGAAGAGTCAGTCACAATGATCAACTGGGGAAAATATGTAGGAAAGCAGATATCAATAGAGACATTAGGAAATCAGGCAAATGATAAGGTGATTGATAGGATTAGACATTTTCAACAGGCTTCAGGTTAAATATATAATTTTATGAAGAAACAAATAAGTAGTCACCAATAGAATTTTCTTTTGAGAGCATTAGGCAAACTGGACATGGATTTTTTTGTAATCTATGTTCACATTCTGTTTAGGTTTCGTACAATCATAAGTGTGACCTTTGTTTTCTGTGTCCTGAATATTACTGTGATAAAATGTATATGTAGATCAGATGACAGGGATATTTCTTCCCCCATTTCTTGGAGCAATATTTTGAATACGTATGAATTAGTATTGGGGTTCAATGAGGTGTACCCTGTGTCTATGAATACAGAGATCATGAGTGAATAGACGATACTGTGAATAAATAATATAACTGATTCCACTTTAAATAATCGATTGAATTGATATCTGAAAATATACAGGAAATTTTATATTGATCAACAATCATTCATTCCAATCGGTTATACATCTAATTTTAATATTAGTTTTATGGTTTATCATGAAGAGTGTGTGAGCTTTGTTTCCAAAGTGATTATGGAAATCAAAAATAATGTGTTTGGAAAGAAGTCTCATGAAAAGACCAGTCAAGAAACCTGGAGGAATACATGTGTACTGAAGCAGGAAGTGATTGAAAGTGAAATAAATGCCTATAAGTTTGTGAACTTGTGGATGAAATATATATCCTATGATGTGCGTAAACTGAAGAAATAATAATGTACAAGTGTTTTTAAAAAATGAACGTCAAAATACACATCATGTCCCATAGGAATCTACAGGCAATGATGTTAAAGTGGGTCAGTTACTGTAGAAATATTAGGATTTGTATGTAACATTCACTGAAGTTAGTTTTCAGTACAAGGAAACAAATATGTATTTCAGGTGGATGAATATTTCTGAGAATAATCTTGTGAAAAGTTGATTATAAATCCACATACATGAGCATGAATGAATTCAGGGAGTGAATATAACACACATATATTTCATATTTTGAAAAATCTGGAGAGTGTGTATATATATATATATATATATATATATATATATATATATATATATATATATATATATACATAAACACACACAGACATTAAAAAGTAGCAATATATATGCCAATCGAAATTCATCATTAAATATATATCATCAACAAATGCAAAAGTATTTATTTTAGTAAACATGGATTTATGTATAATGTTTTTCAACTGGGAAGCTCACCCATAGTTTGAATTTTCAGTTCCAAAAACATTTTGGAGGAGTTATCTCTTCTCAAAATTTGTATCTTCCTAGTCAGTCACCTCAAAAGTATGTATGTCTGATACCAGGTAGAATTCTATATGTGCATATAAAATTACATGTGCTGAATAGGCTACAGAGAAAGGGAGACAGGAATTCACATATTCGTTAACTTTAAAACACATGGAGAACTATTTCAACAGAAAATTTACTAGATTTAAAACACCAACACTTTATCATGCAAAAGACAAGTCCAACTATACACCATTCCTCCTCTGAACTGCTTGTATTTCTATTCTGTTTGGGTTATTTTTGTCCATCATAATGGTTTAGTAGTCAGAAACTAGTCAGCTATTGGTTAGTGTCAGGGATTCAGTATTTCAAATGGAAAATTAGATAATGAATCCAATGTGTATGCAAATATGTGCTAAACAAAATTCTTCTCACTCTCATCCAGAACAATGCCTTCACATTACTTCTGCCCCAAGTAAGACACAATTAGAGGAGAAGAGTTAGAAAATCTGTGAATACATATCAGGAATGCAAAATCCTCAGGAGTTCACAACCTTGGATGTGGTAGGGAAGTTTCCAAAAGTAAGGGACAGTGTTGATAGATCCAACCTGATCTTTTATTAAAATTGGAAGCCATCTTGCCACAAAGCCATGAAAAGATAATTTTGGCTTTACTATAAATTAGTGCAAATTCTGAACCTGCTTGGAATGCTTACCAGTGCCTTGAACTCACCCATGCCTGGATCTCTGACCAGATAGCAGCACTCTCTGAAACTTTAATTATACCTCATAAATATTTTCTTTCCCTGACCAGACAACTAGTCTCTGAGGCTCTAATTGTCCTCATAAATTCTGATGTTGGGGCCAGCAAAAAAAAAAAAAATGTAAAATACTATTAGTGTGATGCTTGTCAAAGTTCTCTTATCTGTAACCCCCCCTTTTGTGTATCTTTCTGGGCTACATAGCTGGGCTATAGGAAAGGTGGGGTTGCTGTCTTGTTCCCGCCTTTTTGGAAGGGAGAGGCAGCCTGGCCGGTTGAAATAATAAGCTTGCCTTAATTTGATTTCAATTGGAGTCAGTGGTCTTTTCTTGCATCCCGGTCTAACATTTTGGAGTTCCAAAGCGAGATGACCCTGATCACAAGATCACCCAGATCACAAGACCAGACTGCTGGAAATTCTGAAGCTGGCCTTCCCTCCAGGGCTCCAGGCTGGAGAGCCACTCTAGGTGGTGTGCAACTTGAGTTGTTTCAAGGTCTTGGATTGAGCCTTCGGTCCGTGGAGAACTGCAGTGAACCAAAGCACTAAAACTATTAGCAAGCACCTGGTGGAGGAGGCCTCCATAGGTAAGTGACCCCTTTATAACATCTGATATCCGGTACAGGGGGATCTCTTCTGATGACAGAGAGGTGGCCTGGGGAGGCTCACATATACTCCTCTCTGGGACAGTAACGAGAATCGTTCTGTCCTCTGTTCTGTTCTGTAGGGAATTGCTCTGGAAGGGTAGAGAGGTGCCGACGGGCACGCATGCCCTCCTACCCCAGACCATTAGCAAGATGTTGCATTGCTCCTCTGTTTTTCTCTTTTGGCACCGGGTTTCTTTTTTTGTGTGTGTTTTCTTCTGTGTTCTATATGTTATTTGTTTGGTTTTGTGCGTTTTGTTGTGTGATTTCTGTGGTAAAATCTTAAGGATATTGGACGTGAAAAAGGGTAACAAAGCAAGTAAGCCTGACACCACTTTGGACTGTGTTCTAAGGAACTATGATGAACTTTACCCTCATTTGTTAAGCAGGATGAGAGAAGCCCCAAGCTGGCTGCCTGGAACACACCCACTGCAGAGGGCAATTCCTGCTTGCGACCTAAGAACTGAGTATCTCCCAGGTTAACAAGTGAAACTACTTTAAAACCCCTTGTCCCTCCAGATCAAGAGAGTCACAACCTTTGGGCAAAGTCCCCTGTGTTTCTCCTTTGCTAGCAAAGCAATAAACCTCCCTTTTTCTTTTTCTCTAAACCCAGTACTCATTATTTAATTGGTATTAATTGGCTTCAAGATCAGGAAGCGAACTTTAAGTTACAAATTTTGATACCCCCCCACCCCGGAACTTTTTGAGTGCTGACTACTGAAATGTTAGGAGATGGAGCGTGTGTGGGGTGGACCCGAACCTGAGGAGGTAATCCTGTAAGTAAAAGGAGGGACTGAGGGACTCCCAGCAGCTGCTGAAGTCCTGTTGAATCAGGGAATTCCCTCCTTCCTTTCCAGCACTGTAAGGATTATACCACCTCTGTCTTCTTAAAAAAGAGAAAAAGAAAAAGGGGACACTAAATGCAGTAAAGTCACCATGGAGAACCTTGATTTTACATTTCAGGTTGCCCCTCTGTGAAAACATCTGGTCCCCTTGTGGGGACATCTATGGTGCCACTTGTGTAGGAGATTTTTCTCTTATCTGCTCTGTTTTAATGGCTTCCGTCTGTCAAGCATAGTCTGGAGCTCCTTTCTGTCTTTCTTGTGTCTTTGTTTCTGCCCCTTTAAGACATGAGCAATAATGTTTTGATATTATAAATTGTTTCTTGGGAATGATCTTAGCTGAATGTGTGTCTAAAGGATGATGTTTTATTGTAACAATCTGTTATCTGAATAGTTTTTTGAACCATTGAACAATCTTGCAGTTAAATGTCAGTTTTAGGTAATTGTTAATTTATGATTTCAGATAATTCATGCCAGAGAACTTAAATACTTAGGATGGAAAATTAAAGAGCTCTACTTCCAAGATGGCAAGTAACTTCGCAATCATTCAGTCTTTTTTTTCACCAATTTTGAATTGGGTAGCCTGGAAAATGTCACTGTGTGTACCAGTGCATTAATTTGGACAAGGATAGTAAATCATAGTATATCTTTTGACAAAACAAGATGTAAAGATATAATATTTTGTGAATTGTATCTTAAACTTGTATCATTATTTTCAACATCCTAATCTGAAAATTATGGGTAAAATGCCTTAGGCCTGAGGTGTCTCCTCAGAATAGCAGTTTTTTCCAACTCCTTCAAGACCTCAGCCAGGACTTATGTTGAAATGCAAATGAAAGAAGCCTGCAAGCTAAGTCAGAGACTGGTCTGAGGCCTACGGGGGAAAAATGTAAACTGTATGGTATCACCTAATTACTGGCCAGTCATTTTTTTCTAGGACTCTTATTTTTTTTTTTCTTAGATTCTTTCTTTATTTTTTTTTTGAGCTCATGATTTTAATCCTACAGACCTAGGTTAAAGTTTTTCTGACCAATTCTCTCTTTGAACCACTGTGGAGTTTTTGAAACATTGCAATGGAAATTTCACCAGTGAAAAGCTACAAGGCCTTTAATATTATTATGTGTGCACACTTCTTTATGTGTTGTATATATATTTGTAAATATATACATATATACATATGTCCTTATATATACATATGTCCTTATATCATATATATGATACACAAATTAACATATATAAGAAGCGCCCATAAAAATGCGCTCATAAAAACAAATTTTAAAAAGTGGAACCAAAGATCTTTAATTCACGTGATTTAAATGTTTCAATTTAAATTGGATAAACAGATAAATATAAATGTCTTTAAATTTAAGGTCACAAGTTTTTCTAGGTGTTCAAAAATCTAATAAAATATTAATGTCTACAAAAGGTCTAATATGCCTTTGTTCTAGGACTTTTCCTTCAACAACAACAAAAAAAAATGTTTTACAATTTTCAATACAATTGTCTAATATTTTGATAAATAAGTAAAGTAAATTTCATATGGGATTACTCATTCATGAGTACTTTTGTTTGATATCTGATTGATTTACTAAGGAACCTGCAATATTTACAGCAATATATAGGTGAAATATAATTATGAAAACAGAAATCTAAGTAAGATTTGAACCCCAGAAGGTCATTGGGCCATTGATTGGTATACTTAGCTTTGAATTACTTTCTGCACAGATGTCTCAGATAAATCGATATACAATGGCATAGTACCTTGTACCTGGGATGATTGAATGGAGAAGAGAACATCCAGTCCAAAAGTGATCGAAGTTAGGATTAGGAAGATATTCAGTAGGTTTAGGAAGAAGAGTGAATATAGGATTTGGAACAAATGTTCTTTAGCAATAGGGTTTCGGTTAGAGAGTGAATGTAAGTGTCACCACATGTGAAGACTCAGTCACAGAGATGAACTGGGGAAAATATCTAGGAAAGAAGATATCAATTGGGACATTACAAAATCAGGCAAAGTATAAAGTGAGTGACACGATTAGACTTTTTCAAAAGGGTTGAGTTTGATTATATACTCTTTGGAAGAAACAAATATGTAGTCACCAATAGGACTTTCATTTGAGAGCATTAGGCAACCTGGACAAGGATGATTTAGTAATCCATGTTCACTTTCCATTTAGGTTTGGTACAATCATAAGTGTGACCTTTGCTTTTTGCATCCTGAATATTACTGTGATAAAATGTATATGAAGGTCAGGTGACATGAGTATTTCTTCCACCATTTGAAAGGAATATTTTGAAGATATAAATTAATATTAGATTTCAATGAGTTGTACCCTGTGTCTATGAATACAGAGATAATGCATGAATATACGATACTGTGAATTAATAATATAACTGATTCCACTTTAAATAATGGAATGAATTGATATCTGAAAATATTTAAGAAATCTTATATTGATATACATTCATTCATTCCAACCAGTTGTACATCTATTGTTAACATTAGGGTTATGGATTATCATGAAGAGTGTGTGAGTTTTGCTTCAAAAGTGATTATGGAAATTGAAAATAAAGTATTTGGAAAGAAGTCTCATTGAAAGACCCGTCAAGAAACCTGGAGGAATACATGTGTTCTGAAACAGGAAGTGATTGAAAGTGAAAAAAATGCCTATAATTTGCGAACTTGTGGATGAAATATATATCCTATAATGTGCATAAACTGAAGAAATAGTAAAGTACCAGTGTTGAATAAAAATGAATGTCAAAAGTCACATCATATCCCATAGGAATCTACTTGCATTGATGTTAAACTGGATGAGTTACTGTAGAAAAATTAGGATTTGTATGCACCATTCACTAAAGTTAGTTGTCAGTACTAGGAAGCAATATGTATTTTGGGTGGATGAATATTTTTAGAATAATCTTTTGAAATGTTGATAATAAATCCACATACATGAACATGAATGAATTTATAGAGTGCATAATAAGAAGCATATACTTCATATTTTGAAAAATCTGGAGTGTGTGTGTGTGTGTGTGTATATATATATATATATATATATATATATATATATATATATATATATATATATATATATACATATAACACACAGACATTAAAAAGTAGCAATATATATACCAATCGAAATTCGTTGTGAAATATATATCATCCACAGGTCCAAATATATTTATTTTACTCAGCATGGATTTATGTATAATGTTGTTCAACTAGAATATTCACCCATAGTTTGAATTTTCAGTTCCAACAGCATTTAGTAGGAGTGATCTCTGCTCACAATTTGTATCTGCCAAATCAGCCATCTCAAAAGAATGTACATGTGATACCAGGTAGGAATCTATATGTGCATATAAAATTACATGTGCTGAATAGGCTACAGAGAAAGGGAGACAGGAATTTATATATTTGTTAACTTAAAAACACATGGAGTACAATTTCAACAAAAAATTGACTAGATTTATAACAGCTACACTTTATCATGCAAAAGGCAAGTCCAATTGTACACCATGCCTCTTCTGAACTGCTTGAATTTCCAATCTGTTTGGGTTATTTTTCTCCATCATATTAGGATTAATAGTCAGAGTCTAGTAGCTTATGGAGTAATGTCAGGGATAAAGTATTTCCATAAGAAAATTGGAAAATGAATCCAATGAGTAGGTAAATATGTGCTACAAAAATTCCTCCCACACTCATCCAGAACAATGCCTTGACATAACCATTTCCCCAAGTATGACACAATTAGAAGAGACGAGTTTGAAAATCTGTGATTATATATCTGGAATAAAACATGCTCTGGAGTTCACAACCTTGGAGGTGGTAGAGGAGTTTCCAAAAGTAAGGGACAGGGTAAACACGCCACAAACATGGAGTTCTCCTGGAATAAAGACTTATTAAGAAACAGCCTCTGAGTTTGGACACATGAAATATATGTTGTTGTCAGGAGCTTTAGCTTCCTTTGTAGTGAGACCATCAAAGCTGGGTCTGCATCTATGTGACCTGGAGGACGTGGTTTTTTATTTTCCAATGAACACGAGGCAGCAGTGCTGAATTCTATCTTTGTAGGTAATCTGTAGCCATAGGACACTAAGTGTCTCCCCCCCTGTAAACCGTGAAGCCATTTGGTCATCCTCCATTTTTCCTGGTGTTTCTTGCAGCTGCACTGGGAGTTTGGTATTTGCTTCACGAAATACAAGGAGTTCAACTGGGACACAGTGCTGGAGGGAGTTCTGTCACGTGTGGTGGGACAGGGTCGGCAAGAGAATGCAGCAACCAGGCTTCTATCCCATATAGCTTGCCCCCTTGAATATAGCAACCTGATTCTGAACATTGCCCTGAAAGTTCTCCATATAACAAGATGCCTTTACTTAAAAGGGTCTGCTGGCTACGCCATGTCTATCACAAGCCATTTGGAAGACAATGCCGGATCCACATGGCCCCACCACAGATGTTTTATCACACACCAGCCCACCACTCCTCTAGGCCCACTACTCAGCAGGCACCAACTTACTGGCATCTCTGTTCTACACCATTTTCATGAAACCCAGTCAATCAAGGCACTGTGTGGTACACTCATGATCACCTACAGGACATCCAAAAGATGTCCAGTGCCACCTGTTCATGGGAATTTAAAAAATTATATGGTATTTATCTAGCCATTTTTTAAGGATGAGGTTGGAGGCACTGTGGGTTTCAATTCATTCAGGAAACATTAAATGGTGAGGAAGCTCATTTCATAGAAAGCTCTGGAGGACTATCACAGGCAAGACTTCCCAAAAAGTGGCCATAATGTCACATGAAGCCAGGCCCATTGAGGTATACAATGTGAGGTCCATGTGTGTTTTGCCTCTCAACTCTGGCTGTCAAGATTTTCAGAATAAGATTATGTGATATCCTAGCTGAAATTCCAAGTGCTCTGTTGAAAACAACCCTGGCCCTAGATAAGTTTGCAAAGGCAACTCTTGTGAGTGGCCTCCTAAAATCCCAACACAATTCATGGCAATATTTCTCTGATGTCAGTTCCGGAACTCAGTATCTAAGGGGAATCACACCAGAGTTCAAGCCAAGGTGGACCCAGTCATCCCTTCCAACTGCCACACAAATAACCACAATTAAAACCAAAACACTGCCACATGGCCCTCAAGTTCTTCCATATAGGCACTTAACAAAAACTCTGGTTGGTGGTTTCCATGACGGATGAAGCTCAAGACAGTGTCAAAAATATGCTCCCTTGCCACTCTTTTGCCTAAAGTCAGAGTGGCCTGGACACACTTCCGGTGAACCAGGAGTGATCAAATAGGCCTGCCATTAATGCTGCTCTGCTTCTCCAATTTGAGGCCTACTGACTGTCAGGTATAGATTCTTTATGCGATTTGGAGTCATGAGAAAACCCAAGCACCTCTGCAGGGCTTTTAAGAACTCATTTGACCCAACGGATCCCTATTCTCACTTGATGGAGGTCAGGAACCTAACAGAGGAAGGCAAGTGACTTCATCCACAATGACTGATCTTATTGCCATTTTGGTTTTGGATGCACATATGGGATCTTTCTTATGATCAATTAGGTGCTGAGAATCTAAGCCACAGCCTCACACAGGGCGAAGAGGCTGATTCAGACACATCCTTTTCCAAAGCATTTAAGCAAAGAAACACAGGTGATGCCCATTCATTTCCATTTGAAAACTGTTTTCTTCAGGGTTCCCCAAAGTTTGGCCTCAGGCAAAGACCTTCCTGACATTCAGGGCAACAGAACATTAGGTAAGCAAAAGACCTAAAGCAGAGTGGCCAGAATTCAGAAAAAAAACAGGAACTTAGGAAGGTAGCAGGTGTTGCACATCAATAAGGCTAGCCACACTCTATTCATAAATTGGGCAGGATGAATGCTGGAAAGCTGTCTACTAGACAGGAAACATTCATTGATGCATTCTCTTTTTTAATATCTATATCCACAGACACAGTGTGATACAC
This sequence comes from Callospermophilus lateralis, assembly GCF_048772815.1. Taxonomy (NCBI): domain Eukaryota; kingdom Metazoa; phylum Chordata; class Mammalia; order Rodentia; family Sciuridae; genus Callospermophilus; species Callospermophilus lateralis. Next base: position 838,541 of record NW_027513394.1, read on the forward strand.
AGATATAGAAACACTCTCCTTGTCAAATGACATTCTAGAAGCAGTTCAGTCCAAACCAAACAAACTGCCTTTCCTACCTATTCTCAGACCATGAGACATAACCAGAAACACACACCCACACCCACAAAGGTACCTACTTCCACCAAGTAGGTCTGTGACTATCTGGAGTGTCCTCTGACAAACTGACTTTCCCTGAAATGGCCTGTCCTGTCTCAGATATGTTCCTTTGGCCAACTCTCTGAGGTTTTCAGTAACCAGGGGTGAGCCACTACCTGCTTTTTCAGGATAGGCCCCTCTTCAGAGCTTTCATGGCATTTGCCCATCCTCAGATTAGTAGGTACCAAGAATGACTGACCCTGTCCTTGGTAATTCCAATCAAGTGAGCACACTGAAACTGGGACTGGGAATGGCTCTGGATGCCTGGCTTCCTGGATCCCAAGTTCAGAGAGTTCCATCAACTAGAAAATGAGGTGAGGTCACTTCCTTCAGGAACTGAATGAGGTCACTTCTTTGGTAACCCTATGTCCTTACAGTTGCTTCCAAGAGTCCCATGAGATGGAGGCTTCCCCTACTGCCTATGACACTTTCACAAGTTAGAATGGTATATCAACCATAGGCACCCTAGAAAAGCTCTCAACAGATGCCTGGATTGGTCCACCTTCTCTATATTGAGAAGAGAGTGGCTCATTCAGACCATCCAGATCAAGTTTTTTGCCAGGGATGATGACTATTGCTCTCTCAGGTCCTTCATAGCTGCATACATCTTCTCCAGGGATCATTTCTGCATGGACCTTTGAGATTCTCAGGAGGTGGAAGATCCCCTACATTCCTGTATTGTAAAACCACCTCGTCCCTGCTCTTTTGTAAAGTTAGATTGAGGAAACAGTGTATGGTTAGGATTAATAAAATGTTCGATTTGGGTTAGGAATCATTCTGCTGGATGAATAATGGTATAGGGAACCTGTGATATTTATAAGAATATAGAGGTGAAATATAAGTATGAAAACAGAAATCTAGGTAAGATTTGAAGCCCAGAAGGGCATTGGGCCCTTGATATGGATACTTAGCATTGAATTATGTTCTGCACAGATGTCTGAGATAAATCGACATACAATGGCATGGGACCATTTACCTTGGATGATTGAATGTAGCAGAGAACATCCAGTCAAAGAGAGAGAGTCGGTAGGATTAGGAAGGTAGTCCGTAGATTTTGGAAGAAGAGTGAGTATAGGATTTGGACCAAAAGTTCTTTAGAAATAGGGTTTCTGGTAGAGAATGACTGTAAATGTCAGCACATGTGAAGAGTCAGTCACAATGATGAATTGGTGAAAATATGTAGGAAAGTAGATATCAATAGAGACATTAGGAAATGAGCAAAGTATAAAGTGAGTGATTGGATTAGACAATTTCAACAAGCTTGAGAGAATATATAATCTTAGGAAGAAACAAATATGTAGTCACCAATAGGATTGACATTTGAGAGCATTAGGCAAACTGAACGTGGATGTTTTTAGTAATCCCTGCTCACTTTCCATTTAGGTTTTGGTAGAAAAATAAGTGTGACCTTTGGTTTTTGTGTCCAGAATATTACTGTGATAAAATATATTTGTAGGTAAGGTGACATGAGTATTTCTTCCACCATTACTCGAAGCAATATTTTGAAGACGTATAAATTACTATTGGGGATACAAATAGGTTTACACTGTGTCTATGAATATACAGATAATGCATGAATAGATCATAATGTGAATAAATATTATAACTGGTTCCAATTTTAAATAATGGATTGAATTGATATCTGAAAATATACAGGAAATGTTATATTGATATACATACATTCATTCCAACGAGTTATACATCTAATGGTAATATTAGGGTTATGGTTTATCAGGAAGAGTGTGTGAGTTATGCTATTGTGGGTGAAGGGACACGCGAGCCAGATGCAGGTTGGCTAGCCTACATTACTATGTTTACCTGGCAGTTATCAAAGCCACAAAAGCCACGGCTGTGTGAGGGAAAAGCCAACTTCTTCTGTAAGTCATGGGGTTGTGAGCATGTAGGGGCGGCCTAGTGGTACCAAATTCCTCATCAAATTCAGTACACAGCATTGGCCATATTACCAATTAGACAACCAGAACCAATGGCCCCCAAAGGGGCCTCTAGATCCTCAAATTATGCGTGACCTTTATAACTTTGGCAAGTGCTCAATAGCGTGGAAGGAAATTCCCCTATGTGGAGGCCTTTTCCCTCCTTCACTCAAATCCTGAACTATGCTTCTCCAATAGATCCTCACCCTCTGCCTTCTGCTCCAGACGCTCTGCTGTCAATCCCACCTCAGCAACCTGATTTCTCCCCTTCAATTACTAGATCAAATACCCAAACCTTCGCCGGTTCTAAGATCATTGCCCCCTTGCTGAGGTAGCAGGTTCTGAGGTACCCCTCTACCCACTCACTCCTATCTTCTCCTGTTAGGGTCCGCACCGGGTCCCACCAGGTCCTCTTACCAGCTAACCCAAAGCTCAAACAGGCTGAGGAGAGCTCTTAGACCCCTATCCAAGATGTCACGAAAATGGCCTTTAAACTTGCTTTGTCAACACTGAAAACAGGTTACTAATAATTTAAAGTACCTCAAAGGCTTTTTGAGATACTCACTCCCATCTTCCCCTCTACTCTATCTCTTCTACTGCTCAACTTTTTGTTGCTAGGAAAATCCCAAACCCCTTTCCCATTATTCTTTTACATCTCTCCTTCCTCATTCTCAGATCCACAGAGCTGCTCTCACCCCACACATTCCACGTCTTCCCCCTCTGTACCAGGACCACAGAAAATTCTTAACTGACCTTCTCCAGAAGTCTTCACCATGGCTGACTTTAGGACTTTCAGCCAAAGAGTACCTATGAACGAGTTCAATGTAGATAAACTTCCTCTTTTCTTGTTGCCCTGTTCTACTTGCCACTGGCTGGTATAATCAGCAATGGTAAGCTAGACACCCCCTTACTAGTTCTTCACCAAATATGTGAACAAGGCCTCTGGCCTTGAGCTGGGGCTTCACAGAGATGGCTACATTTCTAAGATAAAGAAGTTACCAACTGGGCTCCCTGGTAAGAGCTGGCAGGGAGAAAAAAGAAAGAGAAGACAAAAGCTCGCCCCCTCCCAAGTGTCCTTAAAAAGTTACCTTGCCCAGAACAGAGGAAATAAAACAGAAACAAAAATTGCTTTTTGTTAATTTCTGCAGACTGGGTACTTCTGAGCCACTTCCCTTACATGTTTGGTATAAAATTCTGAAACTACCTAAACTTGGGGTTCAGCGGATTATTTGATTACAACAGAAGCAATGCCTCTAAATCCGTTTGCAACCAAATAGGACTGTTTTCCTAGCTTCGGTGCTATCTTAGGAGCCTTGCCTTGTCTGTCCCTACAACAGTATAATTCTACATACTTAAACTTTGTTTATGTGTTCTTAAATGGTCAACAGATGTGATCAATTATGTAATGGTGCAGATGTTTCCCAGAGTGCTCTATCATGACACAGGTTCATTTAAAAACCAAATAGGGGGGCAAAAATCTCGGTTCCGCAGGGAAGCTGTATCCCTCACTTTAGCCATCCTATTCGGAATAGAAGTTCCTGCAGGGGTCAGCACAGGAACCACTGCCCTAGTCCATGGGACACAACAAATGACCCAATGAGAAGCAGCAAGAGATCAAAACTTAAAGATATTAAAAACCTCCATAACAGCTTTACAGGATTCTTTAACCTCTCTCTCTGAACTAGTTTTACAGAACAGGTGACGGTTGGACCTCCTCTTCATGAGAGAAGGGGCCTTTGTGCTGCATTGAGGGAAGAATGTTGTTTTTATGCCAACAATACTGGAGTTGTAAAAGAATCTATGAGTAAATTAAGAAAACGCCTTGAAGAGTGTCAACGAGAGACAGAGGCCCAAAAAGGGTGGTTTGAGTCTTGGTTCACACAGTCCCCGTGGTTAACTACATTTTTATCAGTCTTGGCCGGTCCATTAATAATGCTCATATTATTGCTAACTGTAGGGCCCTGTATGCTCAACCGTGTAGTTTGCTTTCTACAAGCTCAAATTTGACAAGTTAAACTTATGTTAATCAGACAGCAATATACCCGACTAGCAGACATAAAATGTGACACCCCCCCAATGATCACTTTTATGATTAAAAGTAACCAGAACAAGAAGTGGGGAATGAAAGGTTAATAAAATAGGTACTTGTCAATTTCTGTTTTTCTGTATGCTTAACAGAACACTGTTGAAATCGTGAGAAGTGTTTGCTTATCTTGTTCCCCAAATAAACTGTCCCCAATTGCCAAACTGCAGAATGTACTCTCTCACACATTTGCACACAAACCGCCCACTTGCCGTGACCCATCAATAAATTTCACTCCCTGCCCTCTCCAAGGAAAATATATAAGCTCTGCTTATGCTGTTCTCAGGGCTCTCTGCTAAATTCAAGTGAGCACTGAGCTGCAGCATGCTGGACACCCAATAAACACTTTGCTGTTGCATAAGACAGTCTCTTGGTGGTCTCTTACTCCAACGCTCGACCAAACTTTACATTGGTACAAACATAAGTGTGACCTTTGCTTTTTGTTTCCAGAATATTACTGTGATAAAATGTATATGTAGGTCACGTGACATTAGTATTTCTTCCACCATTTGGGAGGAATATTTTGAAGACATGTAAATTAGTATTGGGGGAATAAAGAGGTGTACCCTATGTCTATGAATATAGAGATGATGCATGAATAGACAATATTGTGTATAAATAATATAACTGGTTCCACTTTAAATAATGGATTGAATTGATATATGAAAATATATAAGAAATCATATATTGATGTACAATCCTTCATTTTAACCAGTTATACATCTAATGCTAATATTAGGGTTATGGTTCATCATGTAAGGTGTGTGAGATTTGCTTCAAAATAATTATGGATATCAAAAATAAAATGGTTGGAAAGAAGTCTCATGAAAAGACGAGTCAAAAAACATGGAGGAATATATGTGTTCTGAAGAAGAAAGTGATTGAAAGTGAAACAAATGCCTATAAATTTGCGAACTTGTGGATGAAATATATATCCAATGATGTGCATAAACTAAAGAAATTGTAATGTACAAGTTTTGAAAAAAATTAATTTCAAAATACACATCATGTCCCATAGGAGTCTACTTGCATTGATGTTAAACTGGGTCAGTTACTGTAGAAATATTAGGATTTGTATACACCATTCACTGAATTTAGTTTTCAGTAGTAGGAAACAAATATGGATTTCAGGTGGATGAATATTTCTGAGAAAAATCTTGAAAAGATGATTAGAAATCCACATACATGAATATGAATGAATTTATTAAATGTATAATAAGACACATATATTTCATATTTTGAAAAATCTGGACAGTGTATATATATATATATATATATATATATATATATATATATATATACACACACACACACAAACACACACAGATATTAAAAAGTAGCACTATATGCCAATTGAAATTCACCATGAAATATATATCATTCACAGATCAAAAATATTCATTTTACTGAACATGAATTTATATATAATGTTGTTCAGCTAGGAAGCTCACCCATAGGTTGAATTTTCAGTTCCATCAGCATTTAGGAGGATTGATCTCTTCTCACAATTTGTATCTGCCAAGTCAGCCACCACACAATAGTGTACGTGTGGTATCAGGTAGGATTGTAGATGTGCTTATAAAAATACATGTGCTGAATAGGCTACAGCGAAAGGGAGACAGGAATTCACATATTTGTTAGCTTTAAAACACATGGAGAACTATTTCAACAAAAAATTGACAAGATTTATTACTCCTACCCTATATAGTGCAACAGGAAGTCCAACTATACACCATGCCTCTTTTGAACTGCTTGTATTTCAGTTTTGTTTGGGTTATTTTTCTCCATCATATTAGGATTAGTACACAGAGTCTAGTAGGGTATGGGTTTGTGTCAGGGATTCAGTATTTCAAAGGGAAAATTGGAAAATGAATCCAATGTGTATGCAAATATGTGCTACAAAAAAATCCTCCCACTCTCATCCAGAACAATTCCTTGACATTACCTTCGCCCCAAGTAAGACACAATTTGAGGAGAAGAGTTATAAAATTTGTGAATACATATCTGGAATGGAAATTGCTAAGAAGTTCACAACTTTGGAGGTGGTAGACGAGTTTCCAAAAGTAAGGGAAAGTGTAAAACTCCACAATCATGGAGCTCTGCTGGCCTAAATACTTTTTGAGAAACTACCTCTGATTTTCGGCACTTGAAATATATGTTGTTGTCAGGAGCTTTATCTTCCTTTGTAGTGAGACCATCAAAACTGGGTCTGCATCTATGTGACCTGGAGGACATGGTCTCTAATATTCCAATGAACTTTAAGCAGCAGTGCTGAATTCTCTCTTTGTAGATAATTGTGGACACTGGGGGCTAAGTGTCTCCCCATGTGGACTGTGTAGCTATTTGGTCATCCTCCACTTTTTGCGGTGTTTCTTGCCGCTGCACTTGAAATTTGGTATTTGCTTCACGAAATACAAAAAAGTTCAACTGGGACAAACTGCTGAAGGGAGTTCTGTCACGTGTCATGGGTCAGGGTCTGCAGGAGAATACAACAACCCAGCTTCTATCCCACATAGCTTGCCCCCTTGACCAAAGGAACCTGATTCTAAACATTGCCCTGAAACTTCTCCATATAACAAGATGCCATTACATACAAGGTTCTGCTGGCTGCTCCATGTCCGTCACAACCCATTTGAAAGCCAATGGCAGATCCACATGGCCCCACCACAGATGTTTTAACACACACCTGCACAACACTGCTCTGCGACCACTAATCAGCAGGTTGCAACTTACTGACATCTGTGTTCTACATCATTATCATGAAACCCAGTCAATCAAAGCACTGTCTGGTTCACTCAAATCAGCATCAGGACATCCAAGGTTGTTAAGTGCCACCTGGTCATGGCAATTTCAATAATGTCATGGTATTTATGTAGCCATTTTTCAAAGATGAATTTGGAGGCACTGTGGGTTTCAATTCATTCAGGAACCATTAAATGTTGAGGAACATCATTTCAATGAAAGCTCTGGAGAACTCTCACAGGCAAGGCTTCCCAAAGAGTGGCTAAAAGGTTACATGAAGCCAGGCCCATAGAGGTCTACAATGTGAGGTCCATGTTTGCTTTGACTCTTAACTATGGCTGCCAAGTCTTTCAGAATTAAATCATATGATATCATGGGTGAGATTCCCTGTGCTCTGTGGAAAGCCACCCTTGGTCTAGATCTCAGTTTCCATGGGTGACTCTCATGCGTGGCCTCCAAGAATCCCAACACAATTCATGGCAATACTTCTCTGAGGTCAGTTCCACAATGCAGTCTCTAAGGGGAATCTCAACAGAGTTTAAAACTCGGTGGACACAGTCATCTCCCAACCGCCAAACAAATGACCAGAATTAAATCCAAAACACTCCCACATAGCCCTCATATTCTTCCATATATACATTTATCATAACCTGTGGGTGGAGATTTCCATGAGGGGCACATCCAAAAACAGTGTCCAAAAGAAGCTCCCTTGCCCCTCATTGGCCTAAAGTCATTGTGGCCTGGACACCCCTCCTGTGAACCAGGAGTGATCAAGTAGGCCTGCTCTCTGCTTCTCCAATTTGAGGCCTACTGACTGTCAGGTATAGATTCTTCATGTTATTTGGAGTCATGAGGAAACCCAAGCACCTCTGCATGGCTTTGAAGAACTCATTTGACTGAAAGGATCTCTATTCTCACTTGATGGAGGTCATGAAACTAAGAGACAAAGGCAAGAAGCTTCATCCTCAATAACTGATTTTTTGCCATTTTGCTTTTGGATGCACACATGGGATTTTTCTTTAGATCTATCTGGTGCTGAGAATCTAAACCACAACCTCACACAGGGCCAAGATGCTGATTCAGACACATCCCTTTCCAAAGCAATTAAGCAAAGAGCCACAGGTTATGCCCATTTTTATTCATATGAAAACTATTTTCTTCAGGCTTCACAAAGTGTGGCCTGAGGCAAAGAGCTTCCTGACATTCAGGGCAACAGAAGAATAGGTAAGCAAAAGGCCCAAAGCAGGGTTTCTCCACTGAGACTTTCCTGGTCACACTGATATCTGAGTTTTCTGAGATGCTTCCATTCCCTTCAGCTATTCAGTACATGGCCATTTCACAGAGCTTGGAAGTGGTTTATATCTTGGAAACAAAACCATGAGCCTATTCTGGAGAGTTACCAGAATTCAGGAAGAAAACTGGAACTTGGGAAGATAATAGGTGTTGCCCATCTATAAGGCAATCTGCAGTCCATTCCTAAATTGGGCCGGATGTATGATGGGAGCTTTCTATTAGACAGGACACATACATTGATTCATTCTCTTTTCTAATGTCTACAACCTCGGACACAGTACGATACACAGAATAGAAAAAATCGCCTTGTCAAATGACATACAAGAAACAGTCCACTCCAAACCAAACAAACCGACTTTCCTACCTATTCTCAGAACATGAAACAAAACCACATACTCACACTCACACTCAAACGGCACCTCCTTCCCCCAATTAGGTCTGTGACTATATGGAGTGTCCTCTGACTGGTGGGCCATACTATGTTCTCTCAAAATGCTTTCTACAGTCTCAGATCTTGTCTCCTTTTCCAACTCTGTGAAGTTGCCAGGAGCCAGTCGTGAGCAACTATCTGCTTTCCCAGGAAAGGCTCCTCTTCAGAGCTCTCCTGGCATTTGGCCATCCTCACATCAGTAGGTACAAAGAAAGACTGACTCTGTCCTTGGAAAATCAAAACAAGTAAGCCCAATGTGACTGGGACTGGGACTGGCTCTGGATGCCTTGCGTCCTGGATCCCAAGTTCAGAGAATTCCATCACCAATGAAGTTAGGTAGGTCAATTCCTTCAGGAACTGAATGAGGTCACTGCCTTGACAACCATATTGTCCTAACAGTTGTTTCAAAGGGTCCCATAAAATGGAGGCTGCCCCTACTTCCTGTGACACTTTCAAATGTAAGAATGGTATTTCAACCATAGGCACCTGGGAACAGCTCTCCAAACAGCCCTGGTTTGGTCCATGTTCTCTATATTAAGAAGAAAGAGGCTGATTCAGACACATCCCTTCATCCTGACCAGGGTTTTTGCCATGGAAGATGACTTTTGCTCTCTTAGGTCCTCCATAGCTGCCTACATCTTATCCAGGGATCATTTCTGCATGGACCTTTGAGGTTCTCAGCAGCTGGAAGATCCTGTACATTCCCGTATTGTAAGACCAACTCTGTACCTGGTCTTCTGTAACGTGAGATTGAGCAAACAGTGTATGGTTAGGGTTAATAACAGGTTCGATTTGGGTTAGGAATCATTCTGCGAGATGAATAATGGTATTGGAAACCTGCGATATTTGCAACAGAAATCTAGGTAAGATTTGAAACCCAGTAAGGCATTAGGCCCTTGAGTGGGATACTTAGTTTTGAATTATATTCTGCATAGATGTCTCAGATGAATCGATATACAATGGCATAGGACCTTGTACCTTTGATGATTGAATGTCGAAGAGAGCATCCAGTCAAAAAGGGACAGTCTGTAAGATTAGGATGATAGTTGGTAGGTTTAGAAAGAAGAGTGAGTATATGAGTGGGACCAAACATTCTTTAGCAATAGGCTTTTGGGTAGAGAGTGAATGTAAATGTCAGCACATGTGAAGGGTCAGTCACAATAATGAACTGGGATAACATCCTCACTCCATGGGTGCATCCTCCCCCAAGTGGAGAGGCCCATGGGGGATGAACCCTTATGGCAAGGGCAGAAGATGGTTGGTCAGAGCTGTTACTCATACTTTTATATAAGAAAGAGATATCTGTGGAGATGTAAACTTAAGAAATAAGCCTGTGAGAAGGGTAGAACATCCTTTTTAATGTTGGCAGCGCGGTCTTCCATCTCCAGATGATGATGGACCTGAATGGGCTTACAGGACAAAATATTAATCTGTTCTTTAATAAATTGTACCAGCCTGTTTATAATGCAGGGTCCTATGGACACCATCATAAGTAAACCCAACAAAGGGCCTAATAGGGGAAGAAGGTAGGGTAGAAATCCATTAAGCCCAGTCCGTAGGGGATTTTCAAATAGTTCGCATGCTCTCTTTCTAGATCTTATTGAAGGTGCTTAATTTTAGTGCATACTATGCCTGATTTATTGGCATAAATCCAGCATCGTTCCCCTAAGCCCAAGCAAATACCTCCCTGGTTATCTGTCAGCAAATCTAAGCCTCGTCTTTTTGAAGGAACACTTCTGCCTGGGAGTCTATTTGGTCCTGCAAAACTTTAATGGTTCCTGATAGAGTTTGTACAACATTTATAAGTTGTTGAGACAGGCGATGGTAAGAGTGTATATCCGTGCCTAAGCCAGTGTACCTGTGCCTACAGCAGCTGTTATTCCAAGGCTGGCAATGAGTGGTAAGGCCTATATTGCCCACCTTTGTCTTATGACTAAGGTGTCTAGGCTAGGAATGGTTAGAGGTTCGTCTTCTGGGACTATAGTTATATCAGGGAGTAATAAGGCAAGAACAGAGCCACCGGTCCAATTCGCTGGAAGCCTAGGGAAGGCCAAGTTTACTCCACATATTAAAACACTGCCATTGGGGGGACAAAGAGTTGGGGTGGGTGAGGAATAATTTTGTATGTTGAGCAATTTCAAAAGGAAGTAACTCCAACAACAATATCATAGGTATTATTCTGCATTGTGCCTAAAAGACATAATGTAAAAGTGCCTATAGGCTGTACTTTAAAAGGAAATCCGGGTTGGCATGTATTATCATTGTCTATGATAGAATTAATAGGAACAGCAATAGGCATGATTGCCCCTGTTGTCATGCAGAGCCAGCAATCACCGGCAAGGGTGGGGTTGGAATTATTAAGCAAGGAGAAGGTAGTTTCCAAAAAATCTAATGTATTGGTATCTAAACCAAGGAGCTGGGATTTAGGCTACATTAAGGGATGATATGTGAGCTCAGGGATTTGGGATTTCAAGTGTTTGATTATCTGAGGAATCTTGACAGCATCGGTGGTTCTTCCCCCATCAGAGACCCATGTAGGGGCCTTAATGGGCCAGCAGGAAGGTTTACTGACAGGGCCTTGGCAACCAGCTGACTGTAGCTTTGTGTATTTGCCTTCTTCTCCCCGGTCAAAGAGAACGGGGGTATAATGAAGAGTGGTCCCCCCTGCTGCGTGAGTTTTAGTATAGGAGGCTTCAAAAAATTGTTCTACCTGCTTGTTAACACAAATTGAGGGCGACACATAACAAGAAATATGCATCGCCTTGGTATGCGTACAGGTTGCAGAAGAATTTTGGAGAGCTTTACTTGTACTAGGGGGAATTAACTTTGGCTTGTTAATACATACCCATTTAGGCTGCTGAACTCCTTCGAGTTTATGGTCAACCTCGGCATGGAGGTAAGCCACCTTAGTCATGCAGTCAGCAGTCTGGGTCCAACTAGTGGGAGCCTGAGTCCAAGAATCTCCCTTTCATTCGCAGGTGGGCCAAAAACTTACTTCATGATGTTGGAACGTGGAGGGCCAAGGCCTCCATCTACAAACCTGTTCAGCAGAAGTGCCTAAAGCAGAATCCTCACACAGATTGTTGGCTGCATCTGAAAAAGAGGAAAATTTGTCCTCAGGGGGAGGGCCTCCATCCCTGTGTTGAGGTAAGTCATTAACCTGTTTAACCAGGCATTCTGGTAACCATCTTGGGGTTGCTTTCTCTTGGTCCAAAACACAAGCTGAGCCTTGTCCCCAGATGAGGACATGATCTGGACCTTTCCATTTATTTGTAAGGGGATTGCACCACATAACATGTGGGCGAACAGAATTGGAAGAGAAATGCCAGTGTCTGTCTGTGGCCGAATGGCCTTCACTGTCTAGGGAAGAAAAATAAGGGCAAATAATTCATGGTTAAGTCGATGTCTGGGAGTGGTAAATCCAAGGGCGGAAGTCTTATGGAGTGTTAGCCAAGTCTTTAAACTTAGGTGGGCACGTTCCACAATGCCTTGGCCCTGAGGGTTGTATGGAATTCCAGTAGTATGACGACATTGCAAGGTAGCACAAAACTATTTAAACTTGGCACAGGTATATGCAGGATAATTATCTGTTTTAATATGTTTTGGTTTACCCATTACGGATAAGGCTGAAACAAGAGGAGAAAGGACATCTTTGGTAGCCTCTCCAAAATGTGGTGATGCAAAAATAAAGTCGCTGAAGGTATCTATGGAAACGTCTATATATTTGGTTTTTCCAAATTCAGGAAAATGAGTAACATCCATTTGCCAAAACTTATTGGGCAGAAATTCTCGGGGGTTAACTCTCAAGTGTTGAATGGGGAGGGAGTCAGTGCAACCAGGGCATGCTTTTACTATTTCTCGTGCCTATTTCCTGGTAATTTTACAAAGTAATTGAAGACTCTTGGAATTTAGATGGTGAAGATTGTGTAACTCCGTGGCCTTTTGAATGGAGCCCACAAAAATTGGAAAGATGGAACGAGTTGCTGCATCAGCTTGGGCATTACCTTGTGTTAGAGGCCTGGGAAGATCAGAGTGTGCCCTGATGTGTCCTAAGAAAAATGGGTTTTGTCTGGCCTGAATTAGCTGCTAAAGCTGGTGAAACAGAAAGGCCACATTGGAAGAAGCCTTAATGGCAGGTGAAATCTCCAGCAGGGGCACAGAATGAGCAATGTAGGCACTGTCTGTATTAATATTAACAGGATTATAAAAAAATGTTATAAAAACTTGTGTTATGGCAAACAATTCCACAAACTGTGCTGACTGATAGATAGTATCAAAGGTGGTGGGCTGGTTACTGACAACAAAGACCACTTGGCCATTACTGGAACCGTCTGTAAAGACAGTAAGGGCTTGAGGAATGGGAGCCCTTTGAGTAATTTTTGGAAAAATAAATGGATGTAACTGGACAAAATGTAAAAGGGGGACATTGGGGAGGTTGTTATCAATTGTTCCCAAAAAGCCTGATAGGGCAATAAAACATTCATCCCATGTCTGTATTAAAAATTTTGTTTGGTCCTTCGTATATGGAATTAAAATATTATCCAGTTCTTTGCCAAAATGTTGTCGAGAAAGCAAACGATCTTTAATAATAATAGAAGCTACCTGAGCAAGATAAACAGTAATAACCTTGAAGGATGTGGTGGGAAAATGGACCCAAAGCAAGGGGCAGCCTTTATTTTTAAAATGTGGATCTCGCTGCCAAAATATTTCTGTGGGTGTATGAGAAGTGTGTAAAATAATCATAACCAGAGGAAGGTTATAAGAAATTTGTGTAACAAACTGTTGGGCAATGGCTTCTGTGACTTGGTTTAATGCCTGTCATGCCTTGGGAGTAAGCTTTTGAGGGGAGGAGGGGTGGGAATCACCTCTCAAAACATCATTAAGGGGCAAAATTACACAACTGGGTAATTTTAAATATGTTCTTAGCCATTGAATATCCCCCAGTAATTTTTGAAAATCATTAAGTGTATGAAGATTGTCCACACGTAGTTGTATTTTAGGAATTTGGATCTGATTATCTTGAAGTTAAAGGCCAAATAGGTATAAGGGTCCTGTGTTTGAACCTTATCAGCAGCTTTCTGTAGTCCCAAGGTAGTGAGGGTTTTGTAAAGGTCCAAGTAACAATTATTAAGGTCATTGGTATTAGGTGCATCAATTAACAAATCATTGATATAATGTAAATTATAAATTTGTGGCCATCACTCTCTCACAGGTCTACTGCTTGAGCAACGTATTTTTGGCAAAGACTAGGGCTGTTGGCCATATCTTGGGGAAGAACCTTCCATTGAAATCTCTGCAGAGAGCCCTGAAAATTAATGTGTGAGAGACTAAAGGCAAAATAGGGTCTAGCCTCAGGATGTAAAGCAATGGTAAAAAAGCAATCTTTTAAGTCAATAACCATTTTACAATAGTTTTTGGGAATAGCCACTGGTGTGGAAATGCCTGGCTGTAGTGATCCCATCGGGCACATAACTTTATTAATCTCACACAAATATTGTAAAAGGTGCCACTTGCCTGATTTTTTCTTGATAACAAAAATATTTGTATTCCATGGTGAGGTTGAGGGTTCTACATGGCAGGCTGCCAGCTGTGCCTGCTTTAACATGGAGGAAGCCTCCAAATTTTCTTGGGTAAGGGGCCAGTGATCCACCCACAAAGGAGTCTGAGTCTCCAAAATAATTTTATCTGCATGGGGTACAGGAGGGTCAGGGACCAACACTAAAAATCCGAATACCCAAGCCCATATGTATTTGTTTTCTGTATGGGTTTTATTGGCTCAACCAGTCCTTGTCTCAGTCTCACAAAGCTTGTACCAGGGACAAAATTAATACGAAGCATTTGATGTGTCAGCATGGAATTGGGACTGGAAAATATAACTTCCATTTGACTCAAAATATCTCGACCGCATAGGTTAACAGGGAGGTCAGGAACAAAGAAAGGAGTGACAGTTCCCTTATTACCCTCTTTATCAGTCCAGCTAAGAGCCCTAGAGCTGACCAGAGGATTTTTTGACTGTCCTATCCCTTTAAGGTCTGTCAAGGATGGGGTGAGGGGCCAACCTGTTGGCCAGAATTTTTGAGAAATAATTGTGGCATCAGCACCAGTAAAAAGAATTCCTTGGAATTCCTTTCCTTAAATAAGTAAGATAAGGGTGGGTCTATTGTGAGAAATGGGCTGAACCCAATATACATCAGAGGAGCCCAAGGAGGTAGTCCCCTTTGGTAGGTTTGGGTGGTGGAATTGCCTCCTGAATCCAAGGGAAGGAGTATTAATTGTGCAAGTGTTGTTCCTGCTGGGATGGCCACAACTCCATTAATAGCTGTGGTCAGTATTTTTATTTCTCCAGTGCAATCATTATCATAAATTCCAGGGAAGACCTGAACACCTTGTAAGGTAGTAGAGGCTTTTTCAAGAATAAGGGCACACGTATGAGATGGAGGGGGACCCATAATTCCAGTGGGTATTATCTGGGGCCTTTGCATTGAGTCCAATATTGTACTGGTGGCGGCAAAAAGATTCAATCCTGCGCTGCCTGGGATGGCTAGTTGGAGGTAGGCAATTGTGGAGAAGGACTTTGCGATAGGCTTCTGAGGGCATTTGTCTTAGATCTACACTCACTCACCAGTAATGACCTTTACCACATCTACGGCAAAGGGTAGCTGGGGGCTTTTTAGCCCCAGTTTAAGGAGACGCTATTCCTAAGCTTTGTTTGCCTGTCGGACACTCACATACAAAATGGCCAGGTTGTTTACAACTAAAGCAAGTACGTGAGCCAGGATTGTGAAAGGCCTTGGTAAAGACGGCACCTAGGGCGAGACCCATGGCAAGGGCTACATCCACCCCTGCACAGAGTCTAATAAAGTCAGAAAGTTTCACTTTATCCTTATGTGTTCAAAGAACATCCTGACATGCCAGGTTGGCGTTTTCTAAGGCAAGGTATTTTACAAAGGTTCTTTCACTTTCGCTTGGTCCAAGCACGCATTCCGCAGGTAGGTTAAGCCGGGGAACAAAGTCGCTATAAGGCTTGTCGGGCCCTTGTCGAATTTTTGCCAGGGAAGTGGTAGCGGAGGCCTTTTGAGGGAGGCGACTCCAAGCATGTAAGCCAGCCATCAGAATCTGCACCAAAAGTCCAGCAGGGAAACGTGCCTGTTTAGTTTTAGTGTCAAAAGGCGCATTGCCCACTATCTTAACATAAGTCCAGGAATTAGAGGAGGACTTAGTTAAATTTTTTTGACTGGTTTCCTGATGGTGCTCTTTGAAATCTGCATTCCATAACAGGAAGTCTCCGGCACTGAGGGTAGCTTGGTCTAAAAATTTCCATTCATTGTTAGTAAGACATTGTGTGCTGTGGCTTTCTAATACAGCCTACGTGTAGGGCTCAGTGGGTCCATAGTGAGAACAAGAATTTTTAAATTTTTTCAAGAAAACGCAGGCTTAATTTTTTGTAGACACTCTGGGTTCCTTCCTTCCGAGGGGTGAACTCCTCATCCTCTGAGTCCTGATCTCCTTGATCCATTTCCCACACTTCTTCCTCTTGATCCTCATCTAAGTCTTTGACCTCAACCTGGGCAGGCTTATCTATCTGACTGCAGGTGACTGGGAAGGCGAGAACAGTCCTATGGAGTGGCTTAGCCTTTGTTTTAGACCACCTTGGGCCAGCTTGCGTTGACTCCATGCCTAAGGCTAATGAACAGAGCTCAGAGTCAAGGGATCTTAATTCTTTTAAAAGTTGGATCTCTTTCAGTCTATGTTGGAGAGACTCTCCCAAGGGAGCCAGGTTAGGCAAGGGAAGTGGGGAAAAAAATATCTGGTGTGGGGATTTGGACCCTGAAGGGCCGGAGCACAAAAGGCAAGAGAGATATAGGAGGGAGGTGGATGTGTAAGTCCTATAGGCTGTGGCAGGGTCCTAAGAGGTGGCCGTTCTTCTGAAACATAGGGAGCTGTTTCCTTCTCCAAGTTAGCCTCCTCTCCAGGGATCAATGTGTCTCCAGGATTGTAAACTGGATAAAGGTGGTTGGTAACCATTTGAGCCCTATTCATTAGGGTGGTATTTTGAGGGGGACCAGGAAGGTTCCCAGGGTCCTGGGGAGACTGAGAATGGTCTATGTCTATACTAACTGATGGGCATGCGAGGGGGGACAAGAGGTCTTTTGCATAGTCTCTTCCCCAATCCTGAAAAGTTTTAAGGAACCATTGTCAAAGGGTGAACTTTTAAGAAATTCATTAATTAATTTCCAGTAAGAAAAGGTGGGAAAAGGCAATTTTTCTGGCCAAAGAATTCATAATAATCTTTTAAACAGTCTCCTACTCTAAGCCATCTTTTACCATCAATGGTCCCTTCAAGGGGAAATCATGGACACAATTCCCCTATGTATGAAAAAAAAAAAAATTAAGTCCTTTTTCTTAACACACACCCCCCCAAGTCTTGAAAGACTCCTTGAGGGCTGACAAAACAAATCATGTGACGAAACTGCTTGTCCCATGGTGGGTCACTCCCCGTGCGTTATCCCCACTCTCCTCCTGGATCTGTCTCTCGGTGGTGTCTGCTGAGGCAATCGAGAGCTCCGCTTGACCATGTCTTCCAGGAGAACGGGGTTCCCTATCACTCAAAGGCTCAAGCCCCAGTCAGTGGGCGCTAGATGTCCCGGCTGACAGGACACATCAACGTGGGCAGCGAACCTAGATGGGGAGAAATGAAGAGACAAGAGTCATGAGAGATGACAACTAGACAGGAGTTCTGATCAAGCTGCAAAATTCATTGTTCACACAGGGGAATTTATATGCTGGAGATGGGAAAGCTCTCTTATTGGCAGTTCCTGGATGTCTTCACAAGGTGAGATAACCTCAGGGTATTTCAAGAAGACAGATGGCCACAGGATGTCTCAGGGACACAGATGGCTACAGGATGTCTCCAAGACAGGATGTCTCCCTGGGTGCTGTTTCTTGTAAGTGTCAGGCTATTCTTTGAAGGAGAATTTCTTCTACCCCTGACAGTCAGGGATTCAGTATTTTGAATGGAAAATTGGAAAAAGAATGCAATGTGTTTGTATGCAAATATGTGCTACCCAAAAATCTTCCCACTCTCATTCAGAACAATGTCTTGACATTACCTTCACCCTAAGTAAGACAGAATTAGAGGAGAAGAGTTAGAAAATCTGTGAATACACATCTGGAATGGAAAAAACTTAAGAGTTCACAAACTTGGAGGTGGTAGAGGAGTTTCCAAAAGTAAGGGACAGGGTAAAAACTCCACAAACATGGAGCTCTGCCGGCCTAAAGATTTCTTGAGAAACTGCCTCTGAGGTTGGGCACTTGAAATATATGTTGTTGTCAGGAGGTTTAGCTTCCTTTGTAGTTAGACCATCAAATCTGGGTCTGCATCTATGTGACCTGAAGGACATGGTTTCTTATTTTCCAATGGACAAGAAGCAGCAGTGCTGAATTCTCTCTTTGTAGTTAAACTGTTGCCACTGGGGGCTAAGTGTCTCCCAGTGGGGACTGTGAAGCCATTTAATCGACCTCCACTTTTCGTGGTGTTTCTTGCAGCTGCACTGGGAGTTTGGAATTTGCTTCTCGTAATACAAAGAGTTCAACTTGGACACAGTGCTGGAGGGAGTTCTGTCACGTGTGGTGGGTAAGGGTCTGCAAGAGAATGCACCAACCAGGCTTCTATCCCACATAGCTTGCCCCCTTGACCATAGCCATCTGATTCTAAACATTGCACTGAAACCTCTCCATATAACATGATGCCTTTACATACAAGGGTCTAGGGGCTGCACTATGTCAGTCACACACCATTTCTAAGCCAATGACAGATCCACATGACCCCACCACAGATGTTTTAACACACACCTGCACACCACTGCTCTAGGCCGACTACTCATCAGGTTCCAAATTACTGGCATCTCTCTTCTAACACTATTTTCATGAACACCAGTCAATCAAGGAACTGTCTGGTACACTCACGATCATCAATAGGACATACAAAGTTTCTCCAGTGCCACCTGGTCATGGGAATTCAAAAATTTAATGGTATTTATCTAGCCATTTTTCAACGATGACATTGGAGGCACTGTGCGTTTCAATTAATTCACGAACCATTAAATGGAGAGGAAGCTCATTTCAATCAAAGCTCTGGAAAACATTAACAGGCAAGGCTTCCCAAAGACAGTCCAAAAGGTCACATGAAGCCAGGCCCTTTGAGGTCCACAATGTGATGTCCATGTGTGTTTTTACTTGCAACTATGGATGCCATGTCTTTAAGAATAAAATCATGTGATATCCTTCCTGAGATTCCCAGTGCTTTGTGGAAAGCAACCCTGGGCCTAGATCTCAGTTTCCAAGGGCAACTCTCATGCGTGGCCTCCTAAAATCCCAACACCATACACAGCAATACTTCTTTGAGGTCAGTTCCAGAACAAAGTCTTTAGGGGAATCACACCAGTGTTCAGGCCCAGGTGGACCCAGTCATCTCTTCCTACAGCCACACAAATGACCACAATTAAAACCAAAACACTCCCACATGGCCTTCATCTTCTTCCATATAGACACTCAACATAACCTCAGGCTGTTGGTTTTCATGAGGGGCGCATCCAAAGAGAGTGTCCAAAATAAGCTCCCTAGCCTCCATTTTCCTAAAGTCAGTGTGGCCAGGACACCCTTTCTGTGAACCAGGAGTGATCAAAGAGGCCTGCGGTTAATACTGCTCTGTTTCTCCTTTTTGAGGCCTACTGGGGTTTAGATTTTTTTTGTTAATGGAGTCATGAGGAAACCCAAGCACCTATGGGCTAGACCCTGCAGGTCTTTGAAGAACTCATTTAACCCAAAGGATCTCTATTCTCAATGATGGAGGTCAGGAACCTTACAGAGGAAGGCGAGAGACTTCATCCACAATGACTGTTCATTTGGCTATTTTGGTTTTGGATCCACACATGGGATTTTTCATTAGATCCATCAGGTGCTGAGAATCTAAGCTACAGCCTCACACAGGGCCAAGAGGCTGATTCAGACACATCCCTTTCCAAAGCAATTAAGCAAAGAGCCACAGGTGATGTCCACTCATTTCCATTTGAAAACTGTTTTCTTCAGGCTTTACAAAGGGGAGGCCTGAGGCAAGACCTTCTTGACATTCATGGCAACAGAACAATTGGTAAGCAAAAGGCCCAAAGCAAGGTTTTTCCACTGAGAATTTCCTGGTAACACTGATATCTGAGTTTTCTGAGATGCTCACCATTCCTTTCAGCTATCCAGTACAAGGCCATGTCATAGAGCTTGGTGGTGGTACATATCTTGGACACAAAACCATGAGCCTATTCTGGAGATAGGCCAGAATTCAGGAAGAAAACAGGAACTTAGGAAGATATAAGGTGTTGCCCATCCATAAGGCAAGCGCAGACCATTCATAAATTCGGCAGGATGAATGCTGGGAAGATTTTAATTAGAAAGGACACATGTATTGATGTATTATCTTTTCTAATTTCTACAACCAGGAACACAGTGGGATACACAGACATAGAAACACTCACCTTTTCAAACGACTTACTAGAAACAATTCACACCGAACCAAACAAATCGACTTTCCTTCCTTTTCTCAGAACATGAGACAAAACCACAAACCCACACCCACACCCACACAAACCCCCAAGTAGGTCTGTGACAATACGGAGTGTTCTTTGACTGGTGGGCCATAATATATTCCCCCATAATGGGCTGTCCTGTATCAGATCTGGTCTCTGTGGCCAAATCTGTGAAGGTGTCAGGAGCCAGAGGTGAGCCACTACCTGCTTTCACAGGAAAGGCCCCTCTTCAGACCTTCCTGGCTTTTGGCCATCATCACATCAGTAGGTACCAAGAAAGACTGACTCTATCCTTGGTAAATACAAACAAGTTTGACCACTGGGACTTTGACTGGGAGTGGCTCTTGGTGACTGGCTTCCTGGATCACAAATTCAGAGAGTTCCATCACTAAGGAAGTGATGTGAGGTCACTTCCTTTAGGAACTGAATGAGGTCACTACCTTGGCAACCACTTTATCCTAACAGTTGCTTCCAAGGTTCAAATTAGATGGAGGCTGCACCTACTTCCTGTGACACTTTCACAAGTTATAATGGTATATCAAACATAGGCACCCGGGAACAGCTCTCCTCACAGGCCTGGTTTGGTCCATCTTCTTGACATTAAGAAGAGAGTGGCTGATTCCGACACAACCCTTCATCCTGACCATGCTGTTTTCCATGGAAGATGACTTTTGCTCACTCAGGTCCTCCATAGCTGCCTACATCTTTTCCAGGGATCATTTCTGAAAAGACCTTAGAGGTTCTCAGCAGGTGTAAGATCCTCTACCTTCCTGTATTGTAAGACCAACTCTGTTTCTGCTCTTCTGTAAAGTTAGATTAGGGAAGTGTGTACAGTTAGGGTTAATAACATGTTTGAATTGTGTTATGAATCATTCTTCTGGATGAATAATGGTATTGGGAACCTGAGATATTTATAAGAATATATAGGTGAGATATATGTATGAAAACCAGAAATCTAAGATTTGAAGCCCAAAAGAGCATTGGGAACTTGATTGTGATACTTAGTGTTGAATTGCGTTCTGCACAGATGTCTCAGATAAATCCATATACAATGGCACAGGACCTTGTACATTGCATGATTGATTGTGGAAGAGAACGTCCAGTCAAAAAGGGATAGTCGGTAGGATTAGAAAGATAGTCAGTATGTTTAGGAAGAAGAGTGAGTATTGGTTTTGGACCGAAAGTTCTTTAGCAATAGGGTTTCATTTAGAGAGTGAATGTAAATGTCAGCACATATGAAGATTCAGTCACAATGATGAACTCAGGAAAATATGTAGGAAAGCAGATAAAAATAGAGATATTACAAAATATGGCAAAGTATAAATTGAGTGATAGTATTAGACATTTTGAACAGGGTTGAGTTTGAATATGTAATCTTAGGATGAAACAAATATGTAGGATTGACATTTGAGAGCACTGGGCAACCTGGAAACGGATGTTTTTAGTAATCCATGATCACTTTCCTTTTAGGCTTTGGTACAATCATGATTGCGAACTTTGCATTTTGTGTCCAGAATATCACTGTGATAAAATGTATATGTAGATCAGGTGACATGAGTATTTCTTCCAGCATTTCTGGGAGCAATGATTTGAAGTCCTATATATTAGTATTGGGGGTACAAAGAGGTGTACCCTGTGTCTATGAAAATACAGATGATGCATGAAGAGACCACATTGTGAATAAATAAAATAACTGGTCGCACTTTAAATAATGGATTGAATTGATATATGAAAATATATAAGAAATCATATATTGATATACAATCATTCATTCCAACCAGCAATACATCTACTGATAATATTAGGGTTATGGATTATCATGAAGTGTGTGTGAGTTTTGCTTCAAAAGTGATAATGGAAATCGAAAATAATGTGTTTGGAGAGAAGTCTCATGAAAAGACCAGTCAAGAAACATGGAGGAATACATGTGTTCTGAAGAAGAAAGTGTTTTAAAATGAAACAAATGCCTAGAAATTTGTGAAATTTTGGATGAATTATATATACCATTACCTGGTGCGTGAGGGAGTTCTATCATGCGTGGTAGGTTATGGTCTGCAGGAAAATGCACCAGCCAGGCTTATATCCCTCATAGCTTGCCCCCTTGACCATAGGAACCTGATTCCAAACATTGACCTGAAACCTCTCCGTATAACAAGATGCCTTTACATATAATGGTCTGCTGGCTGCACAATGGTAGTCACAAGCTATTTGGACACCAATGGGAGATCCACATGGCCCCACCACAGATGTTTTATCACACACCTGCCCACCACTGCTCTAGGCCCACTCCTCAGCAGGCTCCAACTTCCTAGCATCTCTGTTCTTCACCATTTTCATGAAAACTAGTCAATCAAGGCACTGTCTGGTATACTCATTATCAGCCACAGTATATACAAAGATTCTCCAGTGCCACCTGGTCACTGGAATTTTAAATTCCATGGTATTTATCTAGCCATTTTTCAAGAATAAAGTTGAGTCACTGTGGGTTTCAATTCACTCTGGAACCATTAAATGGTGAGGAAGCTCATTTCAATGAATAACCTGGAGAACTCTCACAAGCAAGGCTTCCCAAATAGTGGCCAAAATATCACATGAATCCAGGCCCACTGAGGTCTAAAATGTGACATCCATGTGTGTTTTGACTCTCAACTATGGCTGCCAAGTCTTTCAGAATAAAATCATGTGATATCCAGGCTGAGATTCCCAGTGCTCTGTGAAAAGCCACCCTGGGACTACATATCAGTTTCCAAGGTGAACTCTTGCGAAGCCTCCTAAAATTCCAACACAATTTTTGGCAATACTTCTCTGAGGTCAGTTCCAGAACTCAGTCTCTAAGGGAAACCACACCAGAGTTCAAGGCCAGGTGGACCCAGTCATTTCTTCCAACCACCACACAAATGACCACAATTAAAACCAAAACACTCCCACATGGCTCTAATCTTCTTCCATATAGACACTGATCATAACCTCTGGCTGGAGGTTTCCAAGAGGGGTGCAGCCCAAGACAGTGTCCAAAATACACTCCTTTGCCCCTCATTTGCCTAAAGTCAGGGTGACCTGGTCACTCGTCCAGGGAACCAGGAGTGATCAAATAGGCCTGCTGTAAATACTGCTCTGCTTCTCCAATTTGAGGCCTACTTTTCGTGAGTAATAGATTCTTTATGTGATTTGGATTCTGGCAAAACCCAAGCACCTATGGGCTAGCTGCTGCAGGGCTTTGAAGAACTCATTTGAACCAAATGTTCCAATTCTCACTTGATGGAGGTCAGAAACCTTATAGATAGAGGAAGGCTAGAAACTTCTTCCACAAGGACTGCTCTTTTTTGCCAATTTGGTTTTGGATGCTGAGAATCTAAGCCACAGCCTCATACAGGACCTAGAGCCTGATTCAGACAAATCTTTTTCCAAAGCAATTAAGCAAAATGCCACAGGTGATTCCCATTCATTTCCATTTGAAAACTGTTTTCTTCTGGCTTCACAAAGGGGTGGCCTCAGGCAAAGACCTTTCTGACATTCAGTGCAACAGAACAATAGGTGAGCAAAAGGCCCAAAGCAGAGTTTCTCCATTGAGACTTTCCTGGTCACACTGATATCTGAGTTTTCTGAGATGCTCCCATTCCCTTCAGCTATCCAGTACATGGCCATGTCACAAAGCTTGGAGGTGGTACATATATTGGACACAACACCATGAGCCTATTCTGGAGAGTTGCCAGAATTCAGGAAGTAATCGGGAACTTCGAAATATTGTATATGTTGCCCATCCAAAAGTCAAGCAGCAGTCCATTCAAAAATTGTGTAAGAATAATCCTGGGAAGCTTTCCACTAGACAGGACACATCCATTGATGCATTCTATTTTCTAATGTATACAACCACGGACACAGTGGGATACACAGACCCAGAAACTCTCGCCTTGTCAAACGAATTACTAGAATCAGTTCACTCCAAACAAAACAAACAGCCTTTCTTACCTATTCTCAGAACATGAGACAAAACCAGAAACCCACACCAATACCCACAAAGGCACATCCTTCCCTCAAGTAGGTCTGTGACTATCTGGAGTGTCCTCTGACTGGTGGGCCATACTATGTTCCCCCGAAATGGCATGTCCTGTCTCAGATCTGTTCTCCTTGTCCAACTATTTGAAGTTGACAGGAGCCAGGGGTGAGCCACTACCTGGTTTCTCAGGAAAGGCCTCCCTTCAGAGCTTTCCTGGCATTTGGCCATCCTCAAATAAGTAGGTACCAAGAAAGGCTGCCTCTGTCCTTGGTAAATCCAAACAAGTGAGAACACTTGGACTGGGACTGGAACTGACTCTGTGTGACTGGCTTCCTGGATCCCATGTTCAGAAAGTTCCATCACCAAGGAAGTGAGGTTAAGTCACTTCCTTCAGGAATTGAATGAGGTCACTGCCTTGGCAAACACATTGTCCTAAGACTTGCTTCCAAGTGTCCCATGAGATAGAGGCCGTCCCTACTTCCTGTGACACTTTCACAAGTTAGAATTCTTTATCAACCATAGGCACTCAGGAACAGGTGTCCACACAGTCCTGCTTTCGTCCATCTTCTCTACATTAAGAAGATAGAGGCTGATTCAGACACAAACCTTCATCATGACCAGGTTTTTTGCCATGGAAGATGACTCTTATTCTCTCAGGTCCTTCATAGCTCCCTACATTTTCTACAGGGATAATTTCTGCATGGACGTTTGAAGTTCTCACCAGGTGGAAGATCCCTACATTGCTGTATTGAAAGACCAACTCTTTCCCTGCTCTTTTGAAAAGTCAGATTGAGGGAACAGTGTATGGTTATAGTTAATAACATGTTTGATTTGGGTTAGAAATCATTCTGCTGGATGAATAATGGTATTGGGAACCTGCGATATTTATAAGATTATAGAGGTGAAATATAAGTATGAAAACAGAAAACTAGGAACGATTTGAAGCACAGAAGGTCATTGGGCACTTGATTGGTTTACTTAGCTTTGAATTAGGTTCTGCACAGATGTTTCAGGTAAATAAATAATCAATGGCAGAGGACCTTGTACCTTGGATCACTGAATTTAGAAGAGAACATCCACTCAAACAGGGATAGTCAGTAGGATTAGAAAGATAGTTGGTAGGTTTCAAATGAAAAGTGAGTAAAGCATTTGGACCAAAAGTTCTTTAGCAATGTTGATTCAGTTAGAGAGAGAATGTCAGTGTCAACACATGTGAAGTGTCATTCACAATGATTAACTGGACAAAAGGTGTAGGAAAGCAGATATCAGTAGAGACATTAGGAAATCAGGCAAAGTACAAAGTGTGTGATAGGAAAAGACATTTTTAAAAGGGTTGAGGTTGAATATATAATCTTAGGAAGAAACAAATATGTACTCACCAATAGGAATGATATTTGAGAGCAGTAGGGAACAAGGACATGGATGTTGTTAGTAATACATGGTCACATTCAATTTAGGCTTTGGTACAATCATAAGTGTGACCCTTGTATTTTCTGTCAGGAATATTACTGAGATGAAATGTATATGTATATCAGATGAGTAGAAAATACATCATGAAATATATATCATCCACAGATCCAACATGGATAACATGGATATATAGGTAAAATATAATTATGAAAACAGAAGCCTAGGTAAGATTTGAATCCCAGAAGAACATCGGGCCCTTGATTGTGACACTTAGATTTGAATTATGTTCTGCAGAGGTGTCTCAGATAAATCGATATACAATGGCACAGGACCTTATATCTTGGATGACTGAATGTCAAAGAAAACATGCAGTCAAAAAGGTATACTCGGTAGCATTAGGAAGATAGTCAGTAGGATTAGAAAAAAGAATGAGTAAAGGATTTGGACAACAAGTTTTGCTTCTCCAATTTGAGGCCTAGTGTCATGCATGGGCGATGCTCATGCATGGCCTCCTAATATCCCAACACAATTCATGGCAATACTTCTCTGAGGTCATTTCCAAAACTCAGTATCTTAGGGGAATCACACCAGAGTTCAACCCCAGGTGGACCCAGTCATCTCTTCCAACCACCACACAAATGACAACAATTAAAACCAAAACACTCACACATGGCTCTCGTCTTCTTCCATATACACACTCATCATTACCTCTGGCTGGAGGTTTCCATGAGGGGCGCAGACCATGACAGTGTCCAAAATAAGCTCCCTTGCCCCTCATTTGAATAAATTCAGGGTGATCTGGAAACCCTTCCTGTGAACCAGGAGTGATCAAATAGTCCTGTGGTTAATATTGCTTCACTTCTCCAATCTGAGGCCTACTGACTGTAGGGTTTAGATTCTAAATGTGAATTGGAGTCATGATAAAACCCAAGCACCTAAGGGCTAGCCTCTGCAGGCCTTTGAAGAACTCATTTG
Organism: Callospermophilus lateralis; assembly: GCF_048772815.1. Classification (NCBI taxonomy): domain Eukaryota; kingdom Metazoa; phylum Chordata; class Mammalia; order Rodentia; family Sciuridae; genus Callospermophilus; species Callospermophilus lateralis. Next base: position 865,134 of record NW_027513394.1, read on the forward strand.
AACCACAGGATCCCTATTCTCACTTGATGTAAGTCAGGAACCTTACAGAGGAAGGTGAGTGTCTTCATCTACAATGACTGCTCTTTTTGCCATTTTGGTTTTGGATGCACATATGGTATCTTTCTTTAGATCCATCTGGTGGTGAGAATCTAAGCCACAACCTCACACAGGGCCAAGATGCTGATTCAGACACATCCCTTTCCATAGCAATTAAGCAAAGAGCCACAGGTGATGCCCATTCATTTCCATTTGAAAACTGTTTTCTTCAGGCTTCACAAAGGTTGGTATGAGGCAAAGACCTTCCTGACATTCATGGCAACAGAACAATAGGTAAGCAAAAGTCTCAAAGCAGGGTTTCTCCACTGAGATGCCCTGGACACACTGATATCGGAGTTTTCTGAGATGCTCGCCATACCCTTCAGCTATCCAGTACATGGCCATGTCACAGAGCTTGGAGGTGGTACATATCTTGGACACAAAACCATGAGGACAAAATGGAGAGTGGCCAGAATTCAGGAATAATACAGGAATTTAGCATGATAGTATGTCTTGAACATGGATAAGGCAAGTTGCAGTCCATTCATAAATTGGGCAAGATGAATGCTGGGAAGCTTTCTACTAGACAGGACACACCCATTGCGGCATTCTTTTTTCTAATGTCTACAACTACAGAGACAGGGGGATACACAGACATAGAAACACTCACCTTGTCAAAGACTTATTAGAAACATTCCACTCCAAAACAAACAAACCGACTTTTTTAACCTATTCTCAGAACATGAGACAAAACCACAAACTGTCGTCAACACACACCAAGGCACATTTTCCCCCAAGTAGGTCTGTGACTATCCGGAGTGTCCACTGACTATATGCCATATGATGTTCCTCAAAAATGGCCTTTCCTGTCATAGATCTGGTCTCCTTTGTCAACTCTGTGAAGTTGTCAGGAGCCAGTGGTGAGCCACTTTCTGTCCTCTCAGGAAAGGCCCCTCTTCAGAGCTGTCCTGGCATTTGGCCACCCTCACATCAGTAGGTACCAGGAAAGACTGACTCTCTCCTTGGTAAAACCAAACAAGTGAGCTCACTGGAACTGGGACTGGTACTGGCTCTGTGTGCCTGGCTTCCTGGATCCCAAGTCCAGAGAGTTTCATCACCAAGGAAGTAGGTGAGGTCACTTTCTTCAGGAACTGAATGTGGTCACTGCCTTTGCCACCTCTTTGTCCTAACAGTTGCTTGGTATGGTCTCTGAGATGGAGGCTGCCCCTAATTCCTGTGACACTTTCAGAAGTTAGAATGGTATGGAAACCATAATTGCCTGAAAACAGCTCTCCACCCAGGCTTGATTTTGTCCTTCTTCCCTACATTAAGAAGAGAGAGGCTGATTCAGACACATCCTTTCATCCTGACCGAGTTGTTTGCCATAGAAAATGACTTTTGCTCTCTCAGGTTCTTCGTAGCTGCCTACATCTTCGCCAGGGTTTATTTCTGCATGGACTTTTGAGGTTCTCAGCAGGTGGAAAATCCACTACCTTCCTGTATTGTAAGACCAACTCTGTCCCTGCTCTTCTGTAAAGTGAGAATAAGTGAACAGTGTATGGTTAGGGTTAAAACCATGTTCAATTTGGGTTAGGAATCATTCTGCTGGATGAATAATGGTATTGGGAACATGTGATATTTATAAGAATATAGACATGAAATATATGTATGAGAAAAGAGATCTAGGAAAGATTTGAAGCGCAGAAAGGCATTGGGTCTTTGATTGGTATACTTAGCTTGAATTATGTTCTGCACCAAGGTATCAGATAAATTGATACACAATGGCAACGGACCATGTACATTGGATGATTGAATGTAGAAGAGAACATCCAGTCAAAAAGGGATAATCCGTAGAATTAGGAAGATCGTCAGTATGTTTAGGAAGAAGAGTGAGTCTAGGAGTTGGACCAAAAGTTCTTTAGCAATAGGCTTTCAGTTAGAGAGAGAATGTGAATGTCAGCACATGTGAAGAGACTGTCACAATGATGAACTGGGGAAAATATGTTGGAAAGCAGATATTAATAGGGACATTAGGAAATCAGGAAAAGTATAAAGTCAGTTATAGGATTAGATATTTTCCACAGGCTTGAGGTTGAATATATAATCTTAAGAAGAAACAAGCATGTAGTCACCAATAGGATTGATATTTGAGAGCATTAGGCAACCTGGACATGGATGTTATTAGTAATCCATGCTCACTTTCCATTTAGGCTTTGGAACAATCATAAGTGTGACCTTTGTATTTTGTGTCCAGAATACTACTGTGGTAAATGTATATGTAGATCAGGTGACATGAGTATTTCTTCCACCATTATGGGGAGCAAAATTCTGAAAACTTATAAATTAGTACTGGGGATACAAATAGGTGTACCCTCTTTTGATGATTATAGAGATGATGCATGAATTGACCACATTGTGAGTAAAGTGTATAACTGGTTCCAACTTTAAATAATGTATTGAATTTACATCTGGAAATATATCAAAAATCTTTTATTGATATATATTCATTCATTCCAAAGAGTTATATATCAAATGGTAATATTAGGGTTACAGTTTATTATGAAGAGTGTGTGAGTTTTGTTTCAAAAATGATTATGGAATCAAAAATAATGTGTTTAGAAAGAAGTCTAGTGAAAAGAAAAGTAAAGTATCATGGAGGAATACATGTGTTCTGAAGTAGGAAGTGATTGAAAGTGAACCAAATGCCTACAAATTTGGGAACTTGTGGATGAAAAAATATATCCTATTATGTCCATAAACTGAAGAAATTGTAATGTACAAGTGTTGAATAAAAATGAACTTCAAAATACACATCATGTTCCATAGGAATCTACTTGCATTGATGTTAAACTGGGTCAGTTACTGTAGAAATATTAGGATTTGTAAGCACCAATCACTGAAGTTAGTTTTCAGTACTAGGAAATCAATATGTATTTCAGGTGGTTGAGTATTTCTGAGAATAATCTTGTGAAATGTTGTTTATAAATACACACACAGGAACATGAATGAATTTTAAGAGTGTATAATAAGACACATATATTTCATATTTTGGAAAATCTGGAGAATATATATATACACACACACACTCACACACACACACATTAATATGTAGCAATATGTAAGAAAATCGAAATTCATCATGAAATATAATTCATCCACATATCCAAAAATATTCATTTTACTAAACATGGATTTATGTTAATTATGTATAATGTTATTCACTAAGAAGCTCACCCACAGGTTGAATTTTCTGTTCCCTCAGTATTTAGGGGAGTCATCTCTTCTCACAGTTTTTATATTCCAATGTCAGTGAGCTCACAAAATATATGTGTGATACCAGGTAGGGTACTATATATGCATTAAAAAATACATGTGCTGAATAGGCTACAGAGAAAGAGAGACAGCAATTATTATATGTGTTAACTTTAAAAATTCATGGAGAAATATTACAATGAAAATTTGACTAGATTTATAACACATACTCTTGATAAAGCAGAAGGCAAATCCAAGTATACACCATGCTTCCAATGAAAGGCCTGTATTTCTATTCAGTTAGGTTTTTTTTTCTCCATCATATTAGGATTAGTAGTCAGAGTCTAGTAGGGTATGGGTTCGTGTCAGGGATTCAGTATTTCTAATGGAATATAGGAAAATGAGACTAATGTGTATGCAAACATGTGCTACACAAAAATCTTCCCACTCTCATTCAGAGCAATGCCTTGACATAACCATTGGTCCAAGTAAGACACAATTAGAGGAGTTAGAAAATCTGTAAATACATATGTGGAATGGAAATTGCTCAGGAGTTCACAACACTGGACGTGGTAGAACAGTTTCCAAAAGTAAGGGAGATGGTAAACACTTCAGAAACATTGAGCTCTGCTGCCCTAAAGACTTCTTGAGAAACTTCCTCTGAGCTTGGGCACAAAATATGTGTAATTGTCAGGAGATTTAGCTTCATTTGTAGTGACACCATCATATCTGGGTCAGCATTTATGTGACCTGGAGGACATGGTTTCTTATTTTCTAACGAACATGAGGCAGAAGTTCTGAATTCTCTCTTTGTAAATAAACTGTGGCCACTGGGAGCTAAGTGTCTTCCCGTGTGGTCTGTGAAGCCATTTGGTCATCCTCCATTTTTCGAGGTGATTTTACTACTGCACTGGAAGTTTGGTATTTTCTTCACGAAATACAAGGAGTTCAACTGGTACACAATGCTGGAGGGCGTTCTTTCACGTGTGGTTGGTCAAGGTCTCCATGAGAATGTATGAACCAGGATTCTATCGCACACAGCTTTCCCACTTGACTATAGCAACCTGACTCTGAACATTGCCCTGAAACCTCTCCATATAAAAAGATGCCTTTACATATAAGGGTCTGCTGACTGCACCATGTCAGTCTCAAGTATTTTGGAAGCTAATGGCAGATCCAGGTGATCCTACCAAATATATTTATTCACACACCTACAGTCCCCTGCTCTACGCCCACTACTCAGCAGGCTCCAACTTACTGGCATCTCTGTTCTACACCATTTTCATGAAACCCAGTCAATCAAGGCACTCTCTGGTACACTCATGTTCAGCAACAAGATATCCAAAGTTCTCCATTGCCACCTGGTCATGGGAATTTCAAAAATTTTATAGTATTTATCTAGCCATTTTTCAAGGATGAAGTTAGAGGCACTGTGGGTTTCAATTTATTCAGGATCCATTAAATGGTGAGGAAGCTCATTTCAAAGAAATCTCTGGAGAACACTCACAGGCACGCCTTCCTAAAGAGAGGCCAAGAGGTCACATGAATCCAGGCCCATTGAGGTCTACAATGTGAGGTCCATGTGTGTTTGGACTCTCAACTATGGCTGCCAAGTCTTTAAGAATAAAATCATGTGATATCCTGGCTTAGATCCCCCGAGCTCTGTGGAAAGCGAAACTGGGCCTAGAACTCAGGATGCAAGAGCGATTCTCATGTGTGGTCTCCTAAAATTTCAAGAAAATTTATTGCAATACTTCTCTGAGGTCAGGTCCAGAATTCAGTCTCTAAGAGGAATTACAACAGAGTTCAAGCGCAGGTGGACCCAGTCATCACTTCCAACAGCCACACAAATGACCACAATTAAAACCAAAACACTCCCACATGGTCCTCATGTTCTTCCGTATAGACACTTATCATAACCTCTGGCTGGAGGTTTCCATGAGAGGCGCAGACCAAGACACTGTCCAAAATAAGCTCCCTTGCCCCTCATTTCCCTAAAGTCGAGGTGGCTTGGACACACTTTCTGTGAACCAGGAGTGATCAAATAGGCCTGCCCTTAATACTTCTCCACTTTACCAATCTGAGGCCTATTGCCTGTGGCGTTTAGATTCTTAATGTAAATTGGAGTCATGACAAAACCCAAGCACCTATGGCCTAGCCTCTGCATGTTTTGAAGTACTCATTTGACCCAAAGGATCCCTATTCTCACTTGATGAAGGTCAGGAACCTTACAGAGGAAGGCGAGTGACTTCATCCCAATTACTGCTCTTTGGGCCATTTTGGTTTTGGATGCACACATGGGATCTTTTTTTTAGATCCATGAGGTGCTGAGAATCGAAGCCACAGCCTGACACAGAGCCAAAGGGCTGATTTAGACAATCCAAAAGCAATTAAGCAAAGAGCCACAGGTATGCCCATTCATTTCCCTTTGAAAACTTTTTTCTTCAGGCTTCAAAAAGGGGTGGCCTGAGGCAAAGACCTTCCTGACATTCAGGGCAACAGAACAGTTGGTAAGCAAAAGGCCCAAAGCAGGGTGTCTCCACCGAGACTCTCCTAGTCACATTGATATCTGAGTTTTCTGAGATGCTCGCCATTCCCTTCAGCTATCCAGTTCATGGCCATGTCACAGAGCTTGGAGTTCGTATATATCCTGGACACAAAACCATGGGCCTATTCTGGAGAGATGCCAGAATTCAGGAACATCAGGAACTTAGGTAGATATCAGGGGTTGCCCATCGATAAGACAAGCTACAGTCCATTCATTAAAGGGGCACGATGAATGATGGGAATCTTTCTACTAGACACGACATATCCAGTGATGCATTCTCTTTTCTGAAGTCTACAACCACGGACACAATGGGATACACAGATATAGAAACACTCACCTTGTCAAACGACTTACTAGAAACAGTCCACTCCAAACCAAACAAACTGAATTTCCTATCTATTCTCAGAACATGAGACAAAACCACAAAACCACAACCACACCCACAAAGGTACCTCCTTCCCCCAAGTAGGTTTGTGACTCTCCGGAGTGTCCTCTGACTGATGGGCCATACTATGTTCCCCTGAAATAGCCTGTCCTGTCTCAGATCTGGTCTCCTTGGCCAACACTGTGATGTTGTCAGGAGCCACCGGTGAGCCACTCCCTGCTTTATCTAGAATGGCCCCTCTTCAGAGCTTCCTGTGACACTTTCACAAGTTTGAATGGTATATCAACCATAGTCACCCAGGAACAGATCTCCACACAGGCCTCGTTTGGTCCATCTTCTTGACATTAAGAAGAGAAGCTGATTCAGACACAACCCTTTAACCTGACCAGGTTGTTTGCCATGGAAGATGACTATTGCTCACTCAGGTCCTTCATAGCTGCCTACATCTTCTCCAGGGATCATTTCTGCATGGACCTTTGAGGTTCTCAGCAGGTGGAAGATCCCCTACATTCCTGTATTGTAAGACCAACTCTTCTCCTGCTCTTCTGTAAAGATGGATTGAGGGAACAGTGTATGGTTATGATTAATAACATGTTTGGTATGGGTTAGAAATCATTCTGCTGGATGAATAATGGTATTGGTCACCTGCGATATGTACAAGAATATATAGGTGAAATATATGTATGAAAACAGAAATCTAAGTAAGATTTGAAGCCCAAAAAGGCATTGGGCCCTTGATTGGGATACGCAGTGTTGAATTACATTCTTCACAGGTGTCTCAGATACATCGATATACAATGACATAGGACCTTGTACCTTGGATGATTGAATGTAGAAGAGAACATCCTGTCAAAACGGGATAGTCGGTAGTGAAAGCTTAATAAATTAGGTACTTTTAACTTCCTATTTTTTTGTATGCTTAACAAAACTCTGTTGAGAAATGTTTGCTAATCTTTTTCCAAAATGTGCTGTTCCCAAGTGCCAAACTGCAGAATGTACTCCCTCACTCGGTGTCCGGCAAACTGCCCACTCGCCCTTACCCATCAGTAAATTTCCCTCCCTTCCCTCTCCAAGGAAAGTATATAAGCTTTGCTTAAGCTCTTCTCAGGGCTCTCTGCTCTATTCAAGTGAGCTCTGAGGCCCACCATGCTGGACCCCAAATAAATGCCTTTGCTGTTGCATGAGAAAGTCTCATGGCGGTCTCTTCATCCAAAGCTCGCAAGAACTTTACATATTGAGGTTCCACCGAGTTCTGGCAGCGGCTGACGAGAGACCCCAAGGGGCTTCTCTTGGGGCAAGTAAGGTGCCTCTTTCTGGTTTCATATTTCAGGTTAGGGCTTGGCAAAATCGCTGGCTATGAAGAGCCTGAGCTCTCTCTGATGGTGTCTGAGAGACGTGTCACAGAGACAGGGCACATCCCTGGGGGACGCCCCAGAAGACTCGGGAAATCAAGGAACAATAGTCTCCTCGACTCAGTGATATTTTGTTTCAGATTCGGTATTGCCAGCCCATCGGATTTTGCCAGCTACTCCTTCCGGGTCTCAGTGTTGGACGTCCATTGCCTGTCTTTATTGTCTTGTCTTTTCTGTGTCCTGTGTCGTTGCTTTTACTGTTTGTGTACCTTTCATTATAGGACAGAGCACTTCAATGCCTCTGTCCCTGACCCTTGATCACTGGACCAAAGTCCGTTTAAGGACTCAGAATCTTTCTTTTTCAGTAAAACGCTGGACCTGGCAGACTCTTTGTGCCTCAAAATGGGCCACCTTTGGATTCGGATGGCCCCTAGAAGACTCATTCTACTTCCCACTAATTTAAAAAGTCAGAGATATTGTCTTTCAGCCGGGGCCACATAGCTATCCTGATCAACAGCTATATGTCTTAACTTGATAGGACCTCTGCAAATCTCTTCCTCTATGGTTGAAGCCATTGCTTGCCCCTGCCCCCGCTCCTACTCCATCCCCCATGATATCTCAAACCCTCTGCTCCTCCCCCTCATTCACCGTCTGTTCTCTCTGATTTGACTCTACTGGACTCTCCTCCCCCTTCTTATCCCCTGCCCTCGTCCCCTAACCCACAACCCCCTCTAAGTGATTCTCCTTCTGCTAACTCAGCCTCTCTGCCATTGGAGAAAGCTAAGCCGGCCCAGCACCCTTCAGATAACTCCCTCGTGGCACACACATCCCCTCCTCCACTAGAAGAAGCTGGCCCGGCTAAAGGAACTCACTGGCGGCAAATAATTGAAAACCCTGGATCTCCAATGATGCACCACTTCTGTCCCTATTGGCCAAAGATTGACGATGGCCATGGGGGAAAAATGCAAGTCTACAATTATTGACCTTTCTTCTCTTCAAACCTATATAACTGGAAAAATAAAAATCCCCCTTTTTCCGAGGAACCCACCTGGCTCACAGGTCTGGTTGAGTCATTGATGTTTTCACACCAGCCTACTTGGGATGACTGCCAACAACTCCTAAGGACTCTCTTCATGACAGAGGAAAAAAAGAGAATCCTCCTGCAAGCTAGAAAAAATTATCCTCAGTCCATGTGGGCGACCAACACAACTTCCCAACATAATCAAAGCCGGCTCTCCCTTGAACTGACCCAACTGGGACCCCAACACCTTTGAAGGTAGGGAGAATCTGTGCACTTATCGCCGGGCTCTAATAGCGGGTTTCAAAGTGGCCACTAGGCGACCAACTAATTTGGCAAAGATAAGAGAGATTATTCAAGTGCCTGATGAATCTCCCTCTATGTTTCTACAGAGAATTATGGAGGCATATAGGAGATATACTCCTTTCGATTCTAAGGCAGAAGATCAAAAGGCATCTGTCATGATGGCCTTTATTGGGAAAGGTGCCCTGGATATTAAAAGAAAGTTACAATGCTTAGATAGATTACAAGATATGACTTTGAGAGATTTAGTCAGAGAAGCCAAGAAGGTATACTATAAGAGAGAAACTGAGGAAGAGAAAGGAGCAAAGGGAGGATAAACGAAACAAATACAGACTAAGGCGTTGACTAAAGTCCTGGTGACAACAAAAAATAGGCCAGAATTTAAGAAACAGAGAGACAGGAAGGGATACCTAGGCCCATGCCAGAGGCCACCCCTGGCCTCAGATCAATGTGCCTACTGTAAAGAAAAAGGAAACAGGGCCAAAGAGTGCCCCAGAAATAGACAGCCACATTAGGCAGCCATTCTGACTCTGGAGGATGACTACAAGAGTTCGGGCTCAGATCTCCTCCCCGAGCTCAGGGTAACTTGAAGTGGAGGGGACCCCAGTAAACTTTGAAGTGGATTCAGGGGCAATATACTCAGCCCTTAAGGCCCCATTTGGCGCTCTGTCAAATAAAAGGTCTCTAGTTCAAGGGGCTAACGGCAGTAAATATCGGGCTTATACAACTACGAGGACCATGGACTTGGGGAAAGAAAAAATCCATCACTCCTTCCTAGTAATCCCAGAATGCCTGGCCCCATTGATGGGCAGAGATCTGCTCACCAAGCTCCGGGCCAAAATAACTTTTAACACTGAAGGCCCCCAAGTGGAATTTCTAAATCTTTCAGTAAAAAATTCCTATAGTCACGGCTCCAACTATGTCAGTAGAAAATGTACATCAACTCACTCACCTTGGTTCAAAGAAACTGCAGGCATTCCTGAAGAATCAAGAACAGAGATTTAAACTAACCCACTCACAGCAAAATGAAATAACGGAATGGTTAACAAAAGCCTGTCAGGTCCATATTGGTTAATGATTACCCTTTCAAGCTTCCTGCAGGAAAGCACCTACGAGGAACCAGACCAGGACAATTCTGGGAAGTGGACTTTAATGAAATTAAGCCAGCAGGGTATGGACTTAAATATCTCCTAGTCTTTGTTGATACATTTTAAGTATGGATTGAAACCTTCCCCACAAAAAAAAAGAAAGAAAGAAAGAAAAAAGAAACAGCGCAAATGGTTGTCAAGAAGATCCTGGAAGATATTTTTCCAAGATACGGCCTGCCTAAGGTAATTGGGTCTGATAGTGGACCGGGGTTCGTGGCCCAGGTAAGTCAGGGGTTAGCCAGGACCCTGAAGATTAATTGGAAGTTACATTGCGCTTATAGATCCCAGAGTTCAGGACAGGTAGAAAGAATGAATAGAACCATTAAACAGACCTTAACGAAATTAAGCTTAGAGACCGGAATAAAATATTGGACTATGCTTCTGCCATATGCAATGTTGCATGCAAGAGATACTCCCTCTGTTTCTTTGTGTAATCTCACCCCCTATGAAATTCTCTATTGTGCACCTCCTCCAGTAAGGGAACTAACCCCAACTCTAACACCTAACGATCCCTTTCACCCCCCTTGCTTGACAGATTTAAAGCTCTTGAAAGAACTCAGAAATACCTGTGAAACCAGCTGGCCAAGGCCTACCAACCTGGGGATGAGGGGACTCCACATCAATATCAAGTAAGAGACTTCATCTACGTAAGACGTCATCAGGTGTCATCCCTGGAATCCCGCTGGAAAGGACCATAGCAGGTGCTACTTATAACACCTACAGTGGTAAAGGTAGAAGAAATCACTTCCTGGATCCATGCCTCTCATCTCAAGCCTGCGCCCTGTCCAGACTCTGGCAGGAAACTAGAAAAGACTGGATACCCTTTCAAATTGCGTATTCGCAGTGTGGATAAGGCTATAGACTCTCCCATTGGCCACCAGTAGTCCTAACCCTCCTCAGTCCGTTCAGCCATGATGGGTGATCACAAATTCTACTCGAAAAGAAGTATAATCTATCTTGCATACAACCCTCTTAGGGAACTGGTGGCCATCTCTCCATACAGACATTTGTCAGCTGGCTATAAGTCTTTCCTATTAGGGTATCCCTGATGAAGAGGATCCCACTAAAATTCCATTAAATCCCTTTCGTAAAATAGATAATGGAAACAAACATTATGGATGTAGGGACACGAGAGCCAGATGCAGTTTGGCTAGCCTAGATTACTACATTTGCCCGGCGGACTATCAAAGCCACAAACAGTCATGGCTGTGTGGGGGAAAAGCCGACTTCTTCTGTATGTCATGGGGATGTGAGCATACAGGGGCTGCCTAATGGAAGCCAAACACTTCATCAAATTCAGTATACATCCTTGGCCATATTACCAATTAGGTAACCACAACACATGGCCCCCAGAGGAGTCTCTATAACCTCAAATTCTGCGTGTACTTTTTAACTTCTTCAAGTGCTCAAAAGGGTGAAAGGAGATTCCCCTATGTGGAAGCCTTTTCCCTCCTTCACTCACATCCTGAACTATGCTGCTCCAATAGATCCTCAACCTCAGCCTTCTGCTCCAGACTCTCTGCTGTCACTCCCATTTAAGCACCCTGATTTATCCCCTCCAATTACTAGATCAAAAAACCAAACCTCCGCTGGTCCTCAGACCACTTCCCCCTTGCTGAGGTAGCAGGTACTCACGTACCACTCCACCCACTCATTCCTCTCTTCTCCTGTCAGTGACCACACCGGGTCCCACCAGGTCCTCTTACCATCTAACCCAAAGCTCAAACCAGCTGAGGAGATCCCTCAGTCCCTTATCCAAGATGTAATGAAAATGGACTTTAATGTTGCTTTGTCATAACTGAAAACAGGTGACTAAGAATTTAATGTCCCTCACAGGATTTTGGGATACTCACTCCCGTCTTCCCCTTTGCTCTAACTGTTCTACTGCTCAAGTATTTGTTGCTAGGAAAATCCCAAACCCCTTTCCCATTATTCTTTTACATCTCTCCTTCCTCATTCTCAGATCATCTGAGCTGCTCTCAGCCCCACCTTCCCCGTCTTCCCACGCTGTACCAGGCCCACAGAAAAGTCTTAACTGACCTTCTCCAGAAGTCTTCACCATGGCTAACTTTAAAACTTTCAGCAAAAGAGTCGCTACAAAGAGTTCAATGTAGGTAAACTTTCTCTTTTTGTGTTGCCCTGTTCTACTTGGCCACTGGCTAAAAAAAACTCAGCACTTCTAAGCTAGACAACCCCTTACTAGTTTTTCACAAAATATGTGAACAAGGCCTCTGGCCTTGAGCTGGAGCTTCACAGAGATGGCTACATTTCTAAGATAAAGAAGTTACCAACTGGACTCCATGGTAACAGCTGGCAGGGAGAAAAAAGAAAGGCAAGAAAAAGTGTCCCCCTCCCAGGTGTCCTTGAAAAGTTAACTTGCTGAGAACAGAGGAAAAAACAGAAACAAAAACTACTTTTTGTGAACTTCTCAGGACTATGAACTTCTGAGCCCCTTCCCTTACTTGTTCGGTACAAAATTCTGAAACTATCTAAACATGGGGTTCAGGGGATTAATTGATTACAACAGAAACAATGCCCTCTGAATCCGGTTGCAATCAAATAGGACTGTTTCCCTGTCTTCAGTGCTATCTTAGGTGCCTTGCCTTGTCTTTCCCTACAACAATATATTTCTATATACTTAAACATTGTTTATGTTTTCATGAAATGGTCAACCGATGTGATTAATTGTGTAATGGTGCAAATGTTTCCCAGAGTGCACTATCATGACGCAGGTTCATTTGAAGATCAAATAGGGGGGCATACAACCTGGTTCCCCTGGGAACATATACCCTCACTTTAGCCATACTATTGGGAATGGGGGTTGCTGCAGGGGTGGGCACAGGAACCAGTGCCCTGGTCCATGGGACACAACAAGTCAATCAATTGGAAGCAGCACTAGACCAATACATAAAGATATTAGAAACCGCCATCACAGCTTTTCAGGAATCTTTTATCTCTCTATCTGAAGTTGTTTTACAGAACACTCGAGGTTTGGACCTCCTCTTCATGAGAGAAGGGGACCTGTGTGCTGTATTGAGGAAAGAATGTTGTTTTTATGCTGACCATACTGGAGTTGTAAAAAAAATCTATGAGTAAATTAAAGAGAGACCTTGAAGATCATCAACAAGAGAGAGAGGCCCAAAAAGGGTGGTTTGAGTCTTTTCACACAGTCGCCCTGGTTAACTACGCTTTTATCAACCCTGGCCGGTCTAATAATAATCCTCATATTATTGCTAACTATAAAACCCTGTATGCTCAACCGTGTAATTTCTTTTCTCCAAGCTCAAATTGGACAAGTTAAACATATGGCAATACCCCACTAGCCGACATAGAATGTACACCCCCCAATGATCACTTTTATTTTTTTTTCCTTTCAATACATTTTTTTCTTTTTTTTAAATTTATTTATTTATTTTTTCATCTTCCATACATTTGATTCAAATGAGTTATGCATTTCCATTTTTACCCAAAATACAAATTGCAGAATCACATCAGTTACACATTCACAATGTTTACATAATACCATATTAGTGACTGTTGTATTCTGCTGACTTTCCTATCCCCTACTATCCACCCTCCCCTCCCCTCTTATCTTCCCTCTCTACCTCATCTGTGTTGTTCCATTCTCTCCCTTCCCCCCCTTTCCCCTCACAAGCTTGTATATGTGATTTCGTATAAAAATGAGGGTGTCCTTCCGTTTCCATGCACTTTCCCTTCTCTCTCCCTTTCCCTCCTATCACTCGTCTCAGTTTAATGTTAATATTTTCCTCATGCTCTTTCCCTCTGTTCAGTTCTTAGTTGCTCTCCTTAAATCAAAGAAGACATTTGGCATTTGTTTTTTAAGGATTGGCTAACTTCACTTAGCATAATCTGCTCTAATGCCATCCATTTCCCTGCAAATTCAATGATTTTGTCATTTTTTAGTGCTGCATAATACTCCATTGTGTATAGATGCCACATTTTTTTATCCATTCATCTATTGAAGGGCATCTAGGTTAGTTCCACAGTCTGGCTATTGTGAATTGTGCTGCTATGATCATTGATGTCGCAGTATCACTTTTATTTTTAAAAGTATCCAATAGAAGAAATGGGGAATGAAAGGTTAATAAAATAGGTACTTGTCACTTCCTGTTTTTCTGTATGCTTAGGAAAACACTGTTGAAATATTGACAACTGTTTGCTAATCTTGTTCCCAGAATGTGCTATCCCCAACTGCCAAATTGCACAATGTACTCCCTCACCAGTTTGAATGCAAACCGCCTACTCGCCCTGACCCATCAATAAACTTCTATCCCTGCCGCCTCCAAAGAAAGTATATAAGATCTGCTTAAGCCCTTCTCAGGGCTCTTTGCTCTATTCAAGGGAGCTCTGAGTTCCAGTATGCTGGACCCCCAATAAACCCTTAGCTGTTGCATAAGACAGTCTCGTGGTGGTCTCTTCCTCTGATGCTCGCCCGAATATTATTGGATGATTAAATGTAGAAGAAAACATACAGTCAAAAAGGAATAGTCAGTAGGATTAGGAAGATAGTCGGTAGGTTTGGGAAGAAGGGTGAGTATAGAATTTGGAACAAAAGTTTTTTAGCAATAATGTTTCAGTTAGAGAGTGAAGTTAAATGTCAGCACACGTGAAGAGTCAGTCACAATGATGAACTGGGGAAAATATGTAGCAAAGCAGATATCAATAGAGACATTACGAAATCAGTCAAAGTATAAAGTGAGTGATTGGATTAGACATTTTCAAGAGCGTTGAGGATGAATATATAATCTTAGGAAGAAACAAATATGTAGTCACCAATAGGATTGACATTTGAGAGCATTAGGAAATCTGGACATGGATGTTTTTAGTAATCCATGTTCACTTATAAGAAATCTTATACTGATATACAATCATTCATTCCAAACAGTTATACAACTAATGGTAATATTAGGGTTATGGTTTATCATGAAATTGTGTGAGTTTTGCTTCAAAAGGCATTATGGAAATCAAAAATAATGTGTGTGGAAAGAAGTCTCATGAAAATACAAGCCAGGAAACATGAAGAAATACATGTGTTCTGAAGCAGGAAGTGATTGAATGTGAAAGTAATGCCTATAAATTTACTAACTGTGGATGATATATATATATATATATATATATATATATATATATATATATATATGCACATCAAAGAATATATATATATATTCTTTGATGTGCATAAACTGGAGAAATAGTAATGTACCAGTGTTGAATCAAAATGAACGTCAGCCTACATATCATGTCCCATCAGAATCTACTTGAATTGATGTTAAGACTGGGTCAGTTACTGTAGAATAATTAGGATTTGTATGCACCATTCACTGAAGTTTTTTCTCAGTACTAGGAAACAAATATGTATGTCAGATGGATGAATATTTCTGAGAATAATCTTGTGAAATGTTGATTATACATCCACATACATGAATATGAATGAATTTAGGGAGTGCATAATAAGACCCATTTCTCATATTTTGAAAAATAATGAGAGTATATATATATATATATATATATATATATATATATATATATATACAAACAGACACACACAGAGACATTAAAAATAGCAATATATATTCCAATGGAAATTCACCATGAAATATATATCATCCACAGATCCAAAAATATTCATTTCGCTGAACATGAATTTATATATTATGATTTTCAACTAGGAAACTCACCCATAGTTTGAATTTTCAGTTCCAACAAGATTTAGGAGGAGTGGTCTCTTCTCACAATTTGAATATGCCATGTCAGCCCCCTCACAAAAATGTAAGTGTGATAACAGGTAGGATTCTATATGTGAATATAAAAATACAGGTGCTGAATAGGCTACAGAGAAAGGGGAAAGGGATTTGTTGAGAGCCACAGCTGAAGGGGCCCCAGTAAACCTCCAGCTGCCAGCAAATTTCCAGCTGCCTACTGATTATTGGCTCTCAGCGGCCCCGGCAACATCTAGCTGATTGACTCCTCTGCGGTGATGCTCATTGGGCTGTTTCCCTGCCCTTTCAGACCACGGAGCTGCTCATTTGGGGACATTTTTGGCTCCACCCTTGTGACCCAGCCAATCGGCCTCAAGAGCTGGAGGATTGTGGGAGTTGGAGAGGCTTGTGGGTGTGAGAGAGACTTTACAAGGATGCCAGTGGTGGCAGTTGGGCTCTAAGGGTTTTTCCTGTGGAGCTGTTTTGTTTGGCGTGTGTGGTTCTAAAAATTAAGTTTGTTTCTTTTGACAAGTGGCTCCTTAATTGTGCCCAGCCAGACTGAAGCATTTGGTGGCTCGCACGGGGACCGACTGAGGGTAAGTCATAAAGTAAACTGCTCGCCCCTGAGGGCAGGGTGAGAGGATGGGTAGACATTTTAAGATTCCTCTTTAGTTTTGCTTCACTTTTGTTTTAAGTTGCCTTTCCCTGGAGATGAGTGAGATGGAAGAAAAACCGCTCACATCTGAGGAAAAACTTTTTACATCTGAGGAGCAGAGAGTGATAAAGGACGGGTGCACATGTCAGGAGGATAGAAAGGCTATAATGACTTTTTGTTGTTCTCTTTTTATTTTATTCTGTCTCGGTTTTGTTTGGCGTCATCTTGTTGGGTTGTATTATAGTAGAAATGCAGAATCAAAAATTAGTAAAAAACAATCTGAAAAAGTGTTAAGTAAATTGTTAGAGGGAGGAGGCATCTCACTAAATCAAGAACAGTCAGGGCATATGTTGATACAATATAAAAATGTAGCCCATGGCTTTTTAAGGAGGAGTTGTTAAATATTTCAGAAAGGAACCATCATGGTGAAGATTTAAAAAAGGAGAAAAGAACAGCCCAGGGAATCTGCCAGTTGGCACATTGCCATTGTGGACGTTCATATCTGGTTTGCTTAGTCCAAAGCCTTCAGTTCAGACAAAGATAGAGGAACAAAGCTTAGATCAGAAAAAGCCATCAGGGGGAAAGTTACCAAAGGAGACTGCTACTAACAACTTTCTATCACCAGAGGGCATTAGTGCCCAACCAACAGCGCCACCTCTACAGGAGACTGTTACTAACACATTTCTATCACCAGAGAATCCAAATGTCCAACTAACAAGGCCACCTCCATATGCTGGTGGGCCCCCAACCCCCGCAGTTGATAATTTGGATCCTGAGAGAGGATCTCAATTATAAACATGCCCTGTATTTGAGGTAGGAGGGCAGCGAATTCACCATGCTTTAAATTTCAAAATAGTGAGCAGCTAAAAGAGGCTGTAACAACCTATGGTCCTCAAGCAAACTTCATTGTAAGCTTGGTCGAATCCATTAACAACTTGAACATGACTCCAGTAGATTGGGCTAATATGTGTAAAGCTGTGCTAAATGGAGGTCAGTATCTGTTATGGAAGGTTTCCAATGAGGAATTTTGCAAGGAGACGGCTAGGCAAAATGCAGCATCTGGTAATTCTCAGAGAAATCTAGATATGTTGTTAGGAAAGGGACCTAATGAGGATCAGCAGCAACAAATTGCATATGTTCCTGGCGTATACCCACAAATTCCTGTAAAGGTGGTTAGGGCATGGAAGACTCTACAAGGACATGGAGGTTTACAAGGTCAATTATCTAAGGTAATACAAGGAGCTAATGAATCTTTCGCTTAATTTGTAGATAGGCTTATTCCAACAGCTACCAGAGTTTTGGAAATACAGAACAAGCAATGCCATTAATAAAACAACTGGCTTATGACCAAGCAAATTGTGGGTGCAGAGACATCATTAGACCATGGAAACATGTGGATTTAAACACATATATTAAATTGTGCAGAGACACTAATGAACAAGAGCAAGTCGTGACAGCTGCAGTACAACAGGCTTTAGATGCCAGAGACATTAATGAACAAGGGAAAACTGTGGCAGCTGCAGTAAAACAGGCTTTAGATGCCAGGCTAAGAACATGCTACAATTGTGAAAAAACAGGACTTTTTAAAAGTAATTGCCCCATAGGACGAGGGTTTAACAAAACTAGGTTTCACAGGAGTAGAATACGGGGTATTTGGCCACGATGGTGTAGAGGGAGACATTGGGCTAATGATTGCCATTCTCAAACCACCATAGAGGGTACTTCATTATCAAAAAAACGAACAAGGACCAGGTGTTTATCCACGATATCATGGAGAAAGCCATCGGGCTCCATTTGCCAAAAAATGGACAGGGGGTCCCAATACTCTGGGGCTGCAAATCACAAATATACGGAGCACTGGAGGAACCCAGCAACCCCATCAGGGTAGTGCACAGGACACATTGTCCATCAGATCCCTCATCAGAAAAACCAGAGGGAGCACAGGGTTGGACATCTGTGCCTCCAACAGATCAGTACTAACTCCAGAGAGTTGGGAGTTCAAATCATTCCCACAGGGGTGAAAGGACCTCTTCCCAAAGGAACAGTAGGCTTATTATTGGGACGCAGCTCTTCTACTCTAAAAAGTCTTATGATAAGTCCTGGGGTAATTGATCCCAATTTTGAAGGTGAAATAAAAATTTTAGCCAGTTCTCCAAAGGGTCTATTAGTAATTTCACCAGGAGATAGAATAGCACAGTTACTAATAATACCAAGCCTACATGATAAATTTTCCAGTCATACTGTAGAAAGAGGTTCCAAGGGATTAGGCTCCACAGGTGTAGATTGGGCTATGCTTTCTTTAAATTTAAATTCTCGCTCCATGCTAAAACTAAATATTCAAGGACATGAATTTAATGGGCTACTGGATACAGGTGCAGACCTTAGCATCATCTCTCGTCAAGAATGGCCAAAACATTGGCCATTACAACAAGCCACTCAAACACTTCAAGGCCTAGGAGTGGCGACTTATCCCCATAAAGGTGCAATGGTATTAGATTGGAAGGATCCTGAAGGATGTGAAGAAACTATACAGCCATATTTATTGGATCATCTTCCCGTAAATTTATGGGGATGAGATGTCCTAGATCAATTAGGTTTGACATTAACAAAAAACATCAATCAAAATGCACCCACTATTATGGCTAGACAATGTTTTAGGAAAGGAAAAAATTAGAAACACAAGAACAAGGCATAGCAGCACCAATACAAATTGATCAAGGAACATACAGACATGGGTTGGATTTTCAGAAAGGGCCACTGAGACAATAAAAATTACTTGGAAATCAGAAAGACCAGTATAAGTTCCTTAGTGGGCCCTGACTAAAGAAAAGATACAAGCAGCCCATGACCTGGTCAAACAACAATTAGCAGAAGGACATATACAACCTTCTGTATCTCCTCATAATACTCCCATTTTTATCCTCAAATGGAATCTGGTAAATGGAGATTATTTCAAGATTTAAGAGCCATTAATAATGAGATGGTTATTATGGGACATGCTCAATCGGGGATTCCTCAATTGTCTGCTTTGCAAAAACTTGGCATGTTTTTGGTATAGATATTAAAGATTTTTTTTTTTAAGTTCCAATTCATCCTGAGGATAGTCCACGTTTTGCATTTACTATTCCTGCACTGATACACGAAGGTCCTGATCAGAGATATGAGTGGAAAATTCTCCCTCAAGGGATGGCTAACAGCCCAACTATGTGTCAAATTTATTTTAACAAAGTAATCAAGCCACTTAGAAATCAAAATCCTGAACTACAAATATTTCACTATATGGATGATGTATTATTAGCACACAAAGCCAAAAACCCATTGCTAGAATGTTATGCCACACTTACAAACTTATTAAAAATTGTAATCTAGAGATAGAAATAAATAAAGTACAATTAAATTTTCCAATTAATTATTTTGGAGTTCTATAATACTCAACCATGGTCCGCCACCAAAAATTCAAATACGATTAGATCAACTCAAATCAATTGATGACTTTCAAAAGTGATTAGGAGACACAAATTGGATAAGGCCTTATCTTGGTATAACAACAGGAGAGTTACGACCTTTATTTGATATCTTAAAAGGTCCATCAGATCCAACTTCACCCAGAATGTTAACGCCTGAAACAAGAAAGGCACTAAAAAGCATTGAAACATATATGGGAAATATGCATTTGGATAGAGTTGATATAATTTTGCATTTATTATTTATTGTATTACCTACAAAAAATATTCCTACAGGAGTATTTTGGCAAGAAGGTCCATTATTATGGATACATTTATCTTATTCTTCTAACACTATTATTACTAGGTATCCTGAGGCTGAGGGACAATTAATACACATAGGCATAAAAGCAGCAAAGGGATTGTTTAGAATTTCTCCCAATAAAATTATTACTCCATATACTATGAATCAAATTGATGAATTAGCTAATGAGTTAAATACTTGGGCAATATTCATGTGTAAATCTAATGTTTCATTTGTTAACCACTTACCATCTAATCCTTTATTGTCGTATTGCTCATCACATTCTATAATTTTTCCAAAAATGACAAGAAAACACCTATCATGAATGCTCCAAATATGTTCACTGATGGGTCAAATAATGGTACAGCAGCAATAGTTACACCTGATCAAACTTTTACATTTTTAGTACCCAAACGATCAGCTCAAAAGGTAGAGCTTAATGCAGTATTAAAAGCTTTTGTGATGTTTAAAGTTTCTGTATTTAATTTATTTTCCTTTAGTCAGTATATAGTTAATTCTATAGTATCCCTTGAAGATGCTGGTAGGATTTCCCCTTCCTCTACCGTTTTCTCTTTGCTTTCCACTATACAAAGTTTAATTTGGGAAAGAAAAGATCCATTCTTTATAGGATATATCAGGACACATACAAGATTGCCTGGAGCCCTTATTTTGGGCAACGATTTAGCAGAGAAAGCTACACATGACATACATTCATATTTTCTCAACACTAGAAGAAGCTATAAATTTTCATAAAAAGTTCCATGTCAATGCTAATTCTTTACAAAAGCATTTTAAAAAGACTAAGGAACTAGCTAGACAAATAATAAAATAATGTCAAAAATGTGTGACCATTTTACCACAAGTTAATCTTGGAGTCAATCCTAGAGGATTGATACTCAACCATATTTGGCAGATGAACGTCACACACTTGCCAGAATTTGGAAAATTAAAATATTTGCATGTTACAGTTGATACTTCTTCTGGATTTTTGATGGGCTCCCTTCATGCCGGAGAAAAAACTAAAGATGTTATAGCTCATTGCTTACAAAATTTTGCGACTGTGCGCATTCCTAAACAGTTAAAAACAGAAAATGACCCTGGTTATACTTCTACCTCTTTTAAACAATTTTGCTCATCATTTGGCATTACTCATATAACAGGAATCCCATACAATCCACAGGGACAAGGCCTAGTTGAAAGAGCACATCAAACTATTAAAATGTACTTATTAAAGCAAAAAGATGGAATTGGAAAGGAGTATATATTCCCCAAAGATAAACTTAAAATAACCCTTTTTACTCTAAACTTTTTAAATTTGGATTCATCAGGACTTAGTGCTGCGGAAAGGCATATGTGTCCAAAAAATGTGCATAAGCCCAAGGTACTTTGGAAGGATATTCTAACAGGACATAAGAAAGGTCCTGACCCAGTAATTGTCTGGAGTCGGGGGTCTGTTTGTGTGTATCCTCCGGAAGAACAGCAGCCAATTTGGATTCCAGAGAGATTAACTAAAGTGATTTCTATACACAAAAAAGAAGATTATTTGGCTCAAATCCATAACTGCTGAAATACAAAACTCCAGTTTGGCTATCCTTACATCTGCGACAGAACCAGGATGCTTTTTTCAGTATCTATTTTATAATTGCCCCTTCCCACATCATGAAGTTTTATTTTTGTTTTTTTGAGCTCATACAGACCTAGGTAAATGTTTTGCTGATCAGTTCTATTTTTTGACGATAGATTTTTTAAATATTCCAATGGTGATTTCACATGTAAAAATTTATAAGGCCTTTACTATTATCTTATGTGTTGTATGTATTATATTATGTGTGCACACTTGTGTTTTGTATTATATGTTTGAATGTAAGTATGTCCATATATCATATCTGATGAGCACTCATGAGAAAATGGATCCAAATTTTTTTTTATTCACATAATTTAAATAGTTTAATTAAAATTGGGTAAACAACTGTTGAGGATTGTTCTAAGATGTGAACAAAAAAAGGATGTTAACAGAACTGTTTGTTTACTTTCATCTTTCCTTTTCATTATATTTAATAATTCTCTTCAAGATAATGTAAATTATTAAGAAATTTTTTTTTAGTGCCTTCTGGAATGATACATAATTTTTTCTTTAGGCGTTATTGCCAGAATTCCTATCTTTTTTTTATTTTTTATTGGTTATTCAAAACATTACAAAGATTGCAGAATCACATCGGTTACACATCCACATTTTTACATAATACCATAATAGTAAGAGAGGTAAATAGGGAGCCTACATCATGGGAACAAATTTTTACTCCTCACACTTCAGATAGAGCCCTAATATCCAGAGTATACAAAGAACTCAAAAAATTAAACAATAAGAAAACAAATAACCCAATCAACAAATGGGCCGAAGACCTGAACAGACACTTCTCAGAGGAGGACATACAATCAATCAACAAGTACATGAAAAAATGCTCACCATCTCTAGCAGTCAGAGAAATGCAAATCAAAACCACCCTAAGATACCACCTCACTCCAGTAAGATTGGCAGCCATTATGAAGTCGAACAATAACAAGTGCTGGCGAGGATGTGGGGAAAAGGGTACTCTTATACCTTGCTGGTGGGACTGCAAAATGGTGAGGCCAATATGGAAAGCAGTATGGAGATTCCTGGGAAAGCTGGGAATGGAACCACCATTTGACCAAGCTATTGCCCTTCTCAGACTATTCCCTGAAGACCTCAAAAGAGCGTACTACAGGGATACTGCCACATCGATGTTCATAGCAGCACAATTCACAATAGCTAGACTGTGGAACCAACCCCGATGGCCCTCAATAGATGAATGGATAAAAAAAATGTGGCATTTATACACAATGGAGTACTACGCTGCACTAAGAAATGACAAAATCATGGAATTTGCAGGGAAATGGATGGCACTGGAGCAGATTATGCTAAGTGAAGCTAGCCAATCCCTAAAAAACAAATGCCAAATGTCTTCTTTGATATAATGAGAACAACCAAGAACAGAGCAGGGAGGAAGAGCAGGAGGAAAAGATTAACATTAAGCAGAGTCATGAAGTGGGAGGGAAAGGGAGAGAAAAGGGAAATTGCTTGGAAATGGAAGGAGACCTTCATTGTTATACAGAATTCCTATCTTCATCCCAGTGCCGGTGAAGACAAAGATAAAACCAATCTACAGCTTCTGCAACAGCCATCACTGAACTGTTTGCAGAACATGCTTGGACTATGTATCACTTGTATGCATTGTGAACTCACTTGTATGCATTGTGAATTATCTGTTGGTGCAGCGACATGTGGTAGTGTTGAGGTATTTATGCTGATGCTGTAATCGGTGGTACAATTTTTCCAAAAGGAGCCAAAAATTGGCTTGGTATATCTTCCCTATTCTCACTTGATAGAGCTCAGGAACCTTACAGAGGAAAGTGAAAGACTTCATCCGCAATGACTGCTCTTTTGGCCATTTTGGTTTTGGACACACACATGAAATCTTTCTTTACATCCATCAGGTGCTGAGAATCTAAGCCTCAGCCTCACACAGGGCCACAAGCCTGATTCAGACACATCCATTTCCAAAACAATTAAGCAAAGAGCCACAGGTGATGCCCATTCATTTCCATTTGAAAACTGTTTTCTTCAGGTTTTACAAAGGGGTGGCCTGAGGCAAAGAACTTTCTGACAGTCAGGGCAACAGAACAATAGGTAAGCAAAGGACCCAAAGCAGGATTTCTCCACTGAGACTTTCCTGGTCACATTGATATCTGAGTTTTCTGAGATGCTCGCCATTCCCTTCAGCTATCCAGAACATGGCCATGTCACAGAGCTTGGAGGTGGTACATACCTTGGACACAGAATCATGAGCCTCTTCTGGAGAGCGGCCAGAATTCAGGAAGAAAACAGCAACTTAGGAAATTAGCAGGTGTTGCCCATTGATAAGGCACGCCACAGTCCATTCATAAATTGGGCAGAACGAATGCTGGGAAGCTTTCTACTAGATAGGATACATCCATTGTATCATTCTCTTTTCTTATGTCTACAACCACGGACACAGTGGGATACACAGACATAGAATCACTCACCTTGTCAAACAACTTATTAAAAAGTGTTCACTCCAAACCAAACAAACCACCTTTCCTACATATTCTCAGAACATGAGACAAACAAAAAACCCACACCCACACTTACTAAGGCACCTCCTTTCCCCAAATTGGTCTGTGACTATCCGGAGTGTCCTCTGACTGGTGGACCACACTATGTTCCCCTGAGATGGCCTGTCCTGTATTAGATTAGGTCTCCTTGGCTAACTCTGTGAAGTTGTCAGGAGCCAGCGGTGAGCTCCTAACTGCTTGCTCAGGAAAGGCCCCTCTACAGAGCTTTCCTGGTATTTGGCCATTCTCACATCGGTAGGTATCAAGAAAGAATGACTCTGTCCTTGGAAAATCCAAACAAGTGAGACCACTTAGACTGGGACTGGGACTGACTCTGGGTGCCTGGCTTCCTGGATACCAAGTTCAGAGAGTTCCATCACCAAGGAAGTGAGGTAACTCACTTCCTTCAGGATTTAAAATAGTTCACTACCTTGGCAACCACTTTTTCCTAACAGTTGATTCCAAGGGTCTCATGAGATGGAGGCTGCCCCTGCTTTCTGTGACACTTTCACAAATTTGAATGGTATATCAACCATAGGCACCCGGGAACAGCTCTCCACACAGGCGTGGTTTAGTCCATCTTCTCTACAATAAGAAGAGAGAGGCTGATTCAGACACATCCCTTTATCCTTACCAGGTTGTTTGCCATGGAAGATGACTTTTGCTCTCTCAGGTCTTTCATAGCTGCCTACAACTTATCCAGGGATCATTTCTGTATGGACATTCTAGGTTCTCAACAGGTGGAAGATCACCTACATTCCTGTATTGAAATACCAACTCTGTCCCTGCTCTTCTGTAAAGTTAGATTGAGGGAACAGTGCATGATTAGTGTTAATAACAGGTTCAATTTGGGTGAGGAATCATTCTGAGCGTTAAATAATGTTATTGGGAACCTGCGATATTTACAAGAATATATAGGTGAAATATAAGTATAAAAACAGAAATATTGGTAAGATTTGAAGCCCAGAAGAAAATTGGGCACTTGATTGGGATGCTTAGCATTGAATTACATTCTGAACAGGTGTCTCAGATAAATCGACACACAATGGCATAGTACCAAGTACCATGGATGATTGAATGTCGAAGAGAACATCCAGTCAAAAAGGAATATTCGGTAGCGTCAGGAGATAGTCAGTAGTTTTAGGAAGAAGAGTGAGTATAGGATTTGGAATAAAAGTTCTTTAGCAATAGGGTTTCGGTTAGAGAGTGAATGTAAATATCAGCACATATGAAGATTCAGTCACAATGATGAAATTTGAAAAATATGTAGGAAAGCAGAAAATAATAGAGATATTACAAAATCAGGCAAAGTATAAAGGGAGTGATAGGATTAGACATTTTGAACAAGGTTGAGTTTGAATATATAATCTTAGAAAGAAACAAATATGTAATCACCAATAGGATTGAAATTTGAGAGCATTGGGCAACCTGCACATCGATGTTTTTAGTAATCCATGTTAACTTTCCATTTAGGGTTCGGTACAATCATAAGTGTGACATTTGCATTTAGTGTCCAGAATGTTACTGTGAAAAAATGTATATGTAGATCAGGTGACATGAGTATTTCTTCCACCATATCAGGGAGCAATATTTTGAAGACCTGTGAATTAGTATTGGGGGAACAAAGAGGTGTACCCTGTGTCTATGAATATAGAGATAACGAATGAATAGACCATATGCTGAATAAATAATATAACAGTTGCCACATTAAATAATGGATTGAATTGATAACTGAAAATATATAAGAATTGTTATATTGATATACAATCATTCATTACAACCAGTTATACATCTAATGGTAATATTAAGGGTATAGTTAATCATGAACTATGTGTGAGTTTTGGTTCAGAATTGATTATGGAAATCAAAAATAATGTGTTTGGAAAGAAGTCTCATGAAAAGACCAGTCCAGTCAAGAAACCTGGAGAAATACATGTGTACTGAAGCAGGAAGTGATTGAAAGTGAACCAAATGCCTATAAATTTGCTAACTTCTGGATGAAATATATATACTATGATGTGCATTAACTGAAGAAATAGTAATGTACCAATGTTGAATAAAAATGAACGCCAAAATACACATCATGTCCCATAGAAATCTACTTGATTTGATGTTAAGCTGGGTAAGGTACTGTAGAAATATTAGGATTTGTGTGCACCATTCACTGAATTTAGTTTTCAGTACTAGGAAACAAATATGTATTTCAGGTGGATGAATATTTGAATATTTCTGAGAATGATCTTGTGAAAAGTTGATTAGTTATCAACATACAAGAACATGAATGAATTTAGGGAGTGTACAATAAGACGCATATGTTTCATATTTTGAAAAATCTGGAGAATATAAATATAAATATATATATATATTTCATCCCAATCAATGCCTTGACAATACCTTCGCCCCAAGTAAGACACAATTAGAGGAAAAGAGTTAGAAAATCAGTGAATACATAACTGGAATGGAAAATGCTCAGGAGTTTACAACCTTGGAGGTGGTCGAGGAGTTTCCAAAAGTAAGGGACAAGGTAAAAACTACACAAACGTGGAGCTCTGCTGGCCTAAAGATTTTTTCATTTCCATTTGAAAACAGTTTTCTTCAGGATCCAAAAAGGTGTGGCCTGAGGCAAAGACGTTCCTGACATTCAGGGCAACAGAACATTAGGTAAGGAAATGGTGCAAAGCAGGGTTTCTCCAGTGAGACTTTCCTGGTCACACTGATATCTGAGTTTTCTGAAATGCTCCCATTCCCTTCAGCTATCTAGTACATGGCCATGTGACAGAGCATGGAGGTGGTACATATCTTGGACACAAAACCATGAGCTTATTCTGGAGAGTGGCCAGAATTCAGGAAGAAAACAGGAACTTAGGAAAATAGCAGATGTTGCACATCAATAAGCCTGCCACACTCTATTCATAAATGGGGAATGATGAATGGTGAAAATCTGTCTATTAGACAGGAAACATCCATTGATGCATTCTTTTGTATAATGTCCACATCCACAGACAATATGTGATACACAAACACAGAAACACTCGCCTTGTCAAACGACATTCTTGAAACAGTCCAGTCCATGCCAAACAAACCGCCTTTCCTACCTATTATCAGAACATGAGACAAAACCACAAACTCACACCCACACCCACAAAGGCACCTCCTTCCACCAAGTAGGTCTGTGACTATTCAGAGTGTCCTCTGACTGGTGGGCCATACTATCTTTCCCTGAAATTGCCTGTCCTGTCAAAGATCTGGTCCCTTGGCCAACTCTCTGAGGTTGTCAGTAGCCAGTGGTGAGTCACTACCTACTTTTTAAGGACAGGCTTCTCTTCAGAGCTTTTCTGGCATTTGCCCATCCTCAAATCAGTAGGTACCAAGAATGACTGACGCTGTCCTTGGTAATTCCAAACAAGTGAGCACAGTGAAACTGGGACTGGGACTGGGATTGGCTCTGGGTGCCTGGCTTCCTGGATCCCAAGTTCAGAGATTTCCATCAACAAGGAAGTGAGGTGATGTCAATTTCTTCTAGAACTGAATGAGGTCACTGCTTTGGTACCCATATGTCGTAACATTTGCTTCCAAGAGTCCCATGAGATGGAGGCTGCCCCCACTTCCTGTGACACTTTCACAAGTTAGAATGGTATATCAACCATAGGCACCCTGGAACAGCTCTCCACACAGGCCTGGTTTGCTCCACCTTCTCCACATTGAGAAGAGAGTGGCTCATTCATACACACCCCTTCATCCTGATCAAGTTGATTTCCATGGATGATGACTTTTGTACTATCAGGTCCTCCATAGCAGCATACAACTTCTCCATGGATTATTTCTGAATGGACCTTTGAGGAATATCCCCTACATTCCTGAATTGTAAGACTAACTCTGTCCCTGCTCTTCTGTAAAACAAGATTGAGGAAAGAGTGTATGGTTAGGATTAATAACATGTTCAATTTGCGTTAGGAATCATTCTGCGAGATGAATAATGGTATTGGGAACCTGCGATATTTATAAGAATATAGAGGTGAAATATAAGTATGAAAACAGAAATCTAGGTAAGATTTGAAGGCCAGAAGGGCATTTGGCCCTTGATGGGGATACTTAGCTTTGAATTACGTTCTGCACAGATGTCTCAGATAAATCAACATACAATGGCATAGGACCATTTACCTTGGATGAATGAATGTATTAGAGAACATCCGGTCAAACAGAGATAGTCGGTAGGATTAGGAAGGTAGTCGGTAGATTTTGAAAGAAGAATGAGTATAGGATTTGCCTCAAAACTTTTTTAGCAATAGGGTTTCAGGTAGAGAATTAGTGTAAATATCAGCACATGTGAAGAGTCAGTCACATTGATGAACTGGTGGAAACATGTAGGAAAGCAGATATCAAAACAGACATTAGGAAAACACGCAAAGTATAAAGTGAGCGATAGGATTGGACATTTTCAACAGGCTTTATTGAATACATAATCTTAGGAAGAAACAAATATGTAGTCACCAATAGGATTGACATTTGAGAACATTAGGCAACCTGAACGTGGATGTTTTTAGTACTCCATGCTCACATTCCAATTAGGTTTTGGTACAAGCATAAGTGTGACCTTTGTTTTTTGTCTCTAGAATATTACTGTGATAAAATATATATGTAGATTAGGTGACATGAGTTTTTCTTCCACATTTCTGGGAGCAATTTTTTGAAGACGTATAAATTAGTATTGGGGTTATGAATAGTTTTACCCTGTGTCTACGAATATAGAAATAATGCATGAATAGACCATACTGTTAATAAATAATATAACTGATTCCAACTTTAAATAATGGATTGAATTGATATCTGAAAATATACAGGAAATCTTATATTGATATCCATGCATTCATTCAAACGAGTTATACATCTAATGGTAATATAGGGTTCTGGTTTATCAGGAAGAGTGTGTGAGTTTTGCTATTATGGATGTAGGGACACGCGAGCCAGATGCACGTTGGCTAGCCTAGATTACTATGTTTACCCGGTAGACTATCAAAGCCAGAAACAGCCACGGCTCTGTGAGGGAAAATCCTACTTCTTCTGTAAGTCATGGTGATATGAGCTTATAGTAGCTTCCTGGTGAAACCCAAACTCCTCATCAAATTCAGTACACAGCATTTGCCATGTTACCAATTAGACAACCACAACCGATGGCGCCCAGAGGGGTCTCTAGATCTTCAAATTCTGCGTGACCTATTTAACTTAGGCAAGTGCTCAAAAGGGTGGAAGGAAATTCCCCTATGTGGAGGCCTTTTCCCTCCTTCGCTCACATTGTGAACTATGCTTCTCCAATTGATCCTCACCCTCTGCCTTCTGCTCAAGACGCTCTGCTGTCAATTCCACCTCAAGAACCTGATTTCTCCCTTTCAATTACTAGATCAAATACCCCAACCTCCGCCGGTTCTCAGACCATTGCCCCCTTGCAGAGGTAGCAGGTAATGAGGTACCCTTCCATCCACTCACTCATCTCTTCTCCTGTCAGTGCCCGCACCGGGTCCCACCAGGTACTCTTACCAGCTAACCCAAAGCTCAAACAGGCTGAGGAGAGCCCTCAGACCCCTATCCAAGATGTAATGAAAATGGCCTTTAATGTTGCTTTGTAAAAACTGAAAAGAGGTTACTTAAAATTAAAGTCCCTCACAGGCTTTTTGGGATACTCAATCCCATCTTCCCCTCTTCTCTACCTGTTCTACTGCTAAAGATTTGATTTTGGAAAATCCCAAACCCCTTTCCCATTATTCTTTTATATCTCTCCTTCCTCATTATCAGATCCACATAGCTGCTCTCACCCCCCGCCTTACACGTCTTCTCCCTCTGTACCAGGACCACAGAAAATTCTTTACTGACCTTCTCCAGAAGTCTTCACCATGCCTGACTTTAGGACTTTCAGCAAAAGAGTCCCTAAAAAAAGTACAATGTAGATAAACTTCCTCTTTTCTTGTTTCCCTATTCTACTTGCCATTGGCTGGAAAAATCAGCACTCCTAATCTAGACACTCCCTTACTAGTTTTTCACAAAATATGTGAACAAGGCCTCTGGCCTTGAGCTGGGGCTTCACAGAGATGGCTACATTTCTAAGATAAACAAGTTACTAACTGGGCTCCATTTTAACAGCTGGCAGGGGAAAAAAAGAGAAGACAAAAGCTCCCCCCCTCCCAGGTGTCATTAAAAAGTTAACTTGCCCAGAACAGAGGAAATATACAGAAACAAAAACTGCTTTTTGTTAACTTCTGCAGACTCTGAACTTCTGAGCTCCTTCCCTTACATGTGGGGTACAAAATTCTGAAACTACCTAAACTTGGGGTTCAGGGGATTAATTGATGACAACAGAAGCAATGCCCTCTAAATCTGTTTGCAACCAAATAGGACTGATTCCCTAGCTTCAGTGGTATATCAGGTTCCTTGCCATGTCCGTCCCTACAAAAGTATAATTCTATATACTTAAACATTGTTTATGTTTTCATAAAATGATCAACAGATGTGATTAATTATGTATTGGTGCAGATGTTTCCCAGAGTGCTCTATCATGATGCAGGTTCAGTTAAAGATCAAATAGGGCGGGCATACAACACAGTTCCGCAGGGAACATGTATCCATCACTTTAGCCATCCTATTAGGAATAGGAGTTGCTGCAGGGGTGGGCACAGGAACCACTGCCTTAGTCCATGGGACACAACAAATCACCCAATTAGAAGCAGCAATAGACCAAAACTTAAAGATATTAAAAACCTACATCACAGCTTTACAGGAATCTTTAACCTCTCTCTCTGAAGTAGTTTTGCAGAACAGTGGAGGGTTGGACCTCCTCTTCATGAGAGAAGGGGCCTTTGTGCTGCACTGAGGAAAGAATGTTGTTTTTATGCCAACAATACTGGAGTTGTAAAAGAATCTATGAATAAGTTAAGAAAACGCCTTGAAGAGTATCAACGAGAGACAGAGGCCTAAAAAGTGTTGTTTGAGTCTTGGTTCATACAGTCCCCGTGGTTAACTATGCTTTAATCAGCCTTGTCCGGTCCATTAATAATCCTAATATTATTGCTAACTGTGGGGCCCTGTTAGCTCAATCGTGTAGTTTCCTTTCTCCAAGCTCAAATTGGAAAAGTTAAACCTATGGAAATCAAACAACAATATACCCCACTAGCAGACATAAAATATGACATCCCCAATGATCACCTTTGTGATTAAAAATAAACAGAAAAAGAAGTGGGGAATGAAATGTTAATAAAATAGGTACTTGTCACTTCCTGTTTTTCTGTATGCTAAACAAAACACTATTAAAATCTTGAGAACTGTTTGCTAATCTTGCTCCCAGAATGTGCTGTCCCCAACTGCCAAAATGCAGAATGTACTCCCTCACACATTTACACGCAAACCGCCCACTTGCCCTGACCCATCGATAAACTTCACTCCCTGCCCTCTCCAAGGAAAGTATATAAGCTCGGCTTAAGCTTTTCTCAGGGCTCTCTGCTAAATTCAAGTGAGCTCTGAGCCCCAGCATGCTGGACCCCAAATAATCCCTTTGCTGTTGCATTAGACAGTCTCTTGGTCGTCTCTTCCTCCGATGCTCACCAGACCTTTACATTGGTACAATCATAAGTGTGATATTTGCTTTTAGTGTCCAAAATATTAATGTGAAAAAATGTATATTTAGGTCAGGTGACATGAGTATTTCTTCCACCATTTCTGGAAATAATATTTTGAAGACATATAAAATAGTATTGGGGGTATAAAGAGGTCTACCATGCGTCTATGCTTATAGAGATAATGCATGAATAGACAATACAGTGTTTAAATAATATAACTGGTTCCACTTTAAATAATTGATTGAATTGATATCTGAAAATATATAAGAAATCATATATTGATATACAGTCATTCATTCCAACCAGTTATACATCTAGTGATAATATTAGGGTTATGGTTCATCAAGTAGGGTGTGTGAGATTTGCTTCAAAAGTAATTATGGAAATCGAAGATAATGTGTTTGGAAAGAAGTCTCATGAAAATACCCGTCAAGAGACATGGAGGAATATATCTGTTCTGAAGTAGAAATTGATTGAAAGTGAAACAAATGCCTATAAATGTGCGAACTTGTAGATGAAAAAAAAAAAAAAAAAAAAAAAAAAAATATATATATATATATATATATATATATATATATATATATATATATATATATCCAATGATGTGAATAAACTACAGAAATCGTAATGTACCAGTGTTGAAAAAAAAATGAACTTCAAAATAGACATCATGTCCAATAGGAGTCTAATCGCATTGATGTTAAACTGGGTCAGTTACCTTAGAAATATTAGGATTTGTATACACAATTCACTGAAGGTAGTTTTTAGTAGTAGGAAACAAATGTGTATTTCAGGTGGATGAATATTTCTGAGAATTATATTGTGAAAAGATGATTATAAATCCACATATAGAAACAAGAGTGAATTTAGGAAATGTATAATAAGACACAGATATTTCATATTCTGAAAAATCTGGAGAGTATATATATATATATATATATATATATATATATATATATATATATATACACACACAAACACACACACAGATAATAAAAAGTACCACTATATGCAATTGAAACTCACCATGAAATATATATCATCCACAGATCAAAAATATTCATTTAACTGAACATGGATTTATGAATAATCTTGTTCAGCTAGGAAGCTCACCCATAGGTTGAATTTTCAGTTCCAACATCGTTTAGAAGGAGTGATCTCTTCTCACAATTTGTATCTGCCATGTCTGCGACCACACAATAGTGTACATGTGGTACCAGGTAGAATTTTACATGTGCTTATAAAAATACATATGCTGAATTGGCTACAGAGAAAGGGAGACTGAATTCACATATTTGTTAACTTTAAAAACACATTAAGAACTATTTCAACAAAAAATTGACTATATTCATAAGTCCTACCCTATATAAAGCAAAAGGCAAATGCAACTATACACCATGCCTTTTCTGAACTGCTTGTATTTCAATTCTGTTTGAGTTATTTTTCTCCATCATATTAGGATTAGTAGTAACAGTCTAGTAGGGTATGGGGTAGTGTCAAGGATTCATTATTTCGAATGGAAAATTGGAAAATGAATCCAATGTGTATGCAAATATGTGCTACACAAAAATCCTCCCAGTCTCATCCAGAAAAATTCCTTGACAATACTTTCGCCACAAGTAAGACACAATTAGAGGAGAAGGTTTATAAAATATGTGAATACATGTCTGGAATGGCAATTGCTCAGGAGCTCACAACTTTTGAGGTGGTAGAGGAGTTTCTAAAAGTAAGGGACTGGTAATACTCCACAATCATGGAGCTCTGCTGGCCTAAAGACTTCTTGAGAAACTGCCACTGAGGTTGGGCACTTGAAATATATGATGCTGTCAGGAGCTGTATCTTCTTTGTATTGAGACCATCAAAGCTGGGTCTGCATCTATGTGACCTGGAGGACATGGTCTCTTATATTCCAATGAACATTAGGCAGCAGTGCTGAATTCTCTATTTGTAGGTAAAATATGGGCACTAAGGGCTAAGTGTCTCCCCGTGTGGACTATGAAGCTATTTGGTCATCCACCAATTGTCGTGGTGTTTCTTGCTGCTGCACTGTTAGTTTGGTATTTGTTTCACAGAATACAAAAATTTTAACAGGGACACAGTGCTGAAGGGATTTCTGTCATGTGTGGTGGTTCAGGGTCTGCAGGAGAATGCACCAACCAGGCTTCTATCCCACATAGCTTGCTCCCTAGACCATAGCAACCTGATTCTGAACATTGCAATGAAACTTCTCCATATAACAAGATTCCTTTAAATACAAGGGTCTGCTTGCTGCACCATGTCAGTCAAAAGCCATTTGGAATTCAATGGCACATTCACATGGCCTCACAACAGATGTTTTATCACACACCTGCATACCACTTCTCTAGGACCACTAATCAACAGGCTCAAACTAACTGACATCTCTGTTCTACACCATTTGCATGAAACCCAGTCAATCAAGGCACTGTCTGTAACACTCATGATCAGCAACAGGACATTCAAGGTTCTCCAGTGAAACCTGGTCATGGAAATTTCAAAAATGTCATGATATTGATGTAGGCATTTTTCAAAGATTAATTTGGAGGCACTGTGGGTTTCAATTCATTCAGGATTCATTAAATGTTGAGGAAGATCATTTCAATGAAAGCTCTGGAGAATTGTCACAGGCAAGGCTTCCCAAAGAGTGGCCAAAAGGTTACATGAAGCCAGAACCATAGAGGACTACAATGTGAGGTCCATGTGTGTTTTGACTCTCAACTATGGCTGCCAAGTCTTTCAAATAAAATCATATGATATCATGGCTGAGATTCCCTGTGCTCTGTGGAAAGCAAAAATGGGCCTAGATCTCAGATTCCAAGGGCGTTTCTCATCCGTGTCCTCCTAAAATCCCAACACAATTCATGGCAATAGTTCTCTGAGGACAATTCTACAACACAGTCTCTTAGGGGAATCACATCAGAGTTTAAATCCAGGTGGACCCAGGCATCTCTTCCAACCACAACACAAATGACCACAATTAAAACCCAAACACTCCCACATAGCCCTCATATCCTTCCATATAGACACTCATCATAACCTCTGGCTGGAGGTTTCCATGAGGGGCACATCCAATGACAGTGTCCAAAATAAGCTCCCTTGCTCCTCATTTGCCTAACATCATTGTGGCCAGGACACCTTTCCTGTGAACCAGGAGTGGTCAAATAGGCCTGACTTTAATACTGCTCTGCTTCTCCAATTTGACTCCTACTGACTGTCAGGTATAGATTCTTTATGTGATTTGGAGTCATGAGGAAATCCCACCTCTGAAGGGCTTTGAATAACTCATTTTACACAAAGGATCCCTATTTTCACTTGATGGAGGTCAGGAACCTCACAGAGGAAGGCGAGACTTCATCCACAATGAATGATCTTTTTGCCATTTTGGTTTTGGATGCACATATGGTATCTTTCTTTAGATCCATCTGGTGGTAAGAATCTAAGCCACAACCTCACAAAGGGCGAAGATGCTGATTCAGACACATCCCTTTCCAAAGCAATTAAGCAAAGAGCCACAGGTGATGCCCATTCATTTTCACTTGAAAACTGTTTTCTTCAAGCTTCACATAGTGTGGCCCGAGGCAAAGACCTTCCTGACATTCAGGGCAACAGAACAATAGGTAAGCAAAAGGCCCAAAGAAGGGTTTCTCCACTGAGACTTTTCTGATCACACTGATATCTGATTTTTCTGAGATGCTCCCATTACCTTCAGCTATTCAGTACATGGCCATTTCATAGAGCTTGGAGGTGGTTCATATCTTGGACACAAAACTATGAGCCTATCCTGGATGGTTACCAGAATTCAGGAAGAAAACTGGAACTTAGGAAGACAGTAGTTGTTGCCCATCTATAAGGCAAGCTGCAGTCCATTCATAAATTGGGCAGGATGAATGCTGGGAGCTTTCTACTAGATATGAAAAATCCATTGATGCATTCTCTAATGTCTACAACCACGGACACAGTGGGATACACAGACATAGAAACACTCGCCTTGTCAAAGGACCTACAAGAAACAGTCCACTCCAAACCATACAAATCAACTTTCCTACCTATTCTCAGAACATGAGATAAAACCACATAATCACATGCACACGCAAAAAGGCACCTTCTTCCCCCAAGGAGGTCTGTGAGTATATGGAGTGTCCTCTGACTTGTGGGCCATACTATGTTCCCCCGAAATGGCCTGTACTGTCTCAGATCTTGTCTCCTTGTCCAACTCTATGAAATTGTCAGGAGCCAGGGGTGAACAACTACCTGCTTTCCCAGGAAAGGCCCCTCTTCAGAGCTTTTCTTGCATTTGGACATCCTCACATCAGTTGGTACCAAGAAAGATTGACCCTGTCCTCGGTAAATCCAAACAAGTGAGCCTACTGGGAGTGGGACTGGGACTGCCTCTGGGTGCCTGGCTTCTTGGATCCCAAGTTCAGAGAGTTCCATCACCAAAGAAGTTAGGTAGGTCAATTCCTTCAGGAACTGAATGAGGTCACTGCCTTGACAACCACTTTGTCCTAACAGTTGCTTCCAAGGGTCCCATGAGATAGAGGCTGCCACTACTTCCTGTGACACTTTCACAAGTTAGAATTGTATATCAACCATAGGCACCGGGAAACAGCTCTCCACACAAGCCTGGTTTGGTCCATCTTCTCTACATTAAGAAGAGAGATCCTTATTTAGACACATTCCTTCATCCTTACCAGGGTGTTTGCCATCAAGAGAATTTTGCTCTCTTTGGTCCTACATAGCTGCCTACATCTTATCCGGGGATAATTTCTGCATGTACCATTGAGGTTCTCAGCAGGTGGAATATTCCCTATATTCCTGTATTGTAAGACCAACTCTGTCCCTGCTCTTCTGTAACGTTAGATTGAGGGAACAGTGTATGGTTAGAGTTAATAACAGGTTCGATTTTTGTTAGGAATCATTCTGCGAGATGAATAATGGTATTGGGAATCTGCAATATATACAACAATATACAGGTGAAATATAAGTTTGAAAACAGAAATCTAGGTAAGATTTGAAGCCCAGTAAGGCATTAGGCCCTTGAGTGGAATACTTAGCTTTGAATTATATTCTGCACAGATGTCTTAGATAAATCGAGATACAATGGCATAGGACCTTTTACCTTGAATGACTGAATGTCAAAGAGAACATCCAGTCAAAAAGAGAGAGTCGGTAGGATTAGGAAGATAGTCAGCACGTTTAGAAAGAAGAGTGAGTATAGGAGTGGGACCAAAAGTTCTTTAGCAATAGGGTTTCTGGTAGAGAGTGAAAGTAAATGTCAACCCATGTGAAGAGTCAATCAAAATAATGAACTGGAATAATATGTAGGGAAGAAGATATCAATAGAAACATTAGGAAATCATGCAAAGTATAAAGAGAGTGATAGGATTAGACATTTTCAGCAGGCTTGAGGTTGAATATATAGTCTTAGGAAGAAACAAATATGTAGTCATCAATAGGATTGACATTTGAGAGCATTAGGCAACCTGGACATGGATGTTTTTAGTAATCCCTGCTCACTTTCCATTTAGGCTTTGGTACAATCATAAGTGTGACCTCTGCTTTTTCTGTCCAGAATATTACTGTGATAAAATGCATATGTAGATCAGGTGTCATGAGTATTTCTTCCACCATTTCAGGGAGCAACATTTTGAAGACGAATAAATTAGCATTGCGGTTACAAATAGATGTACCCTGTGTCTATGAGTATAGAGATAATGCATGAATAGACCATACTGTTAATAAGTAATATAACAGGTTCCAACTTTAAATAATGCATTGAATTGATATTTGAAAATATACAGGAAATCATATATTGATATACAATCATTCCTTCCAACCAGTTATACATCTAATGGTAATATTAGGGTTATGGTTTATTATGAAGAGTGTGTGAGTTTTGCTTCAAAATGATTATGGAAATCGAAAATAATGTGTTTGGAAAGAAGTCTCATGAAAAGACCATTCAAGAAACCTGGAGAAATACATGGGTTCTGAAGCAGGAAATGATCGAAAGTGAATCAAATGCCTATAAATTTGTGAACTTGTGGATGGAATATATATCCTATGATGTTCATAAACTGAAGAAATAGTTACTTACCAGTGTTGAATGAAATGAACTTCAAAATACACATCCTGTCCCATAGGAATTTACTTGCATTGATGTTAAACTGGGTCACTTACTGTAGAAATGTTAGGATTGTATCCACCATTCACTGAAGTTTTTTTTCAGTACTAGAAACAAATATGTAGTTCAGGTGGATGAATATTTCTGAGAATAATCTTCTGAAAAGTTGATTATAAATCCACATACATGAACATGAATGAATTTACGTAGTGTATAAGACACATATATTTCGTATTTTGAAAAAATTGGAGAGTTTGTATATATACACACACACACTACACACACACTACACACACAAAACACACAAAAAATTAAAAGTAGCAATATATATGCCAA
This sequence comes from Callospermophilus lateralis, assembly GCF_048772815.1. Classification (NCBI taxonomy): domain Eukaryota; kingdom Metazoa; phylum Chordata; class Mammalia; order Rodentia; family Sciuridae; genus Callospermophilus; species Callospermophilus lateralis. The sequence continues at coordinate 903,535 of NW_027513394.1, forward strand.
TTGAAATTCATCATAAATTATATATCAACCACAGATGCAAAAATATTTATTTTACTGAACATGGATTTATGTATAATGTTGTTCTACTAGGAGGCTCACCCATAGTTTGAACTTTCAGTTCCAACAGCGTTTAGGAGGAGTGATCTCTTCTCACAAATTGTATCTGCCAAGTCAGCTCACCTCACAAGAATATAAGTATGATACCAGGTAGGATTCTATATGTGCATATAAAAATACATGTGCTGAATAGGCTACAGAGAAAGGGAGACAGGTATTCACATATTTGTTAACTTTAAAAACACATGGACAATTATTTAAATTAAAAATTAACTATATTTATAATACCTACCCTATATCATGCAAATAAGGCAAGTCCAACTATCCACCATGCCTCCTCTGAACTGCTTGCATTTTTATTCGGTTTGGGTTATTTTTCTCCATCATATTCGGATAAGGAGTCATAGTCTAGTCGGGTATGCTTTAGTGTCAGGTGTCCCGGCCAGCAGGACACATCAACTTGGGCGTCGAACCTAGTTGGGGAGGAATGAAGGGACAAGAGACATGAGAGATGATAGCAAGAGAGGAGTTCTGATCATGCTGCAATATTTTATTGTTTTCACAGGGTATTTATATGCTGCGAATGGGAAAGCTACCTTATCAGCAGTTGCTGGATGTCTTCACAGGGTGAGATAACCTCAGGATATTTCAGAAAGTGAGATGGCCGCAGGATGTCTCAGGGAGATAGATTGCTGCGGGATGTCTCCCAGGCAGGATGTCTCCCAGGGCGCTGTTTCATGTAAGTGTCAGGCTATTCTTCAAAGGAGAGCTTCCTTCTAGCCCCTGACATCTCCCCCTTTCTTATATAAAATATTTGACCATACATTATTGCCTATGTTTTTAGGGGGTGATAGAGGCTTTGTTCCTCTAGAAGGCCTTAGAATATCTCGTGATCCAAGCGAGCGCCTTCACTAGGAGATTTTGTAGTGGCCTTTGCATGTTTTTGGAGGAGATGGCTTTGAGGGGGAACATGCCAACCGCCATGCACCAGAGCGTGTCACTCAGAGGTCTTGGGTTTTGTGGTCCGTGCATCCATTCTCCTGCAGTCCTTCCTGCACCCTCCGTTATTATGGCCCAACGTCCTCACTCCATGGGTGCGTCCTCCTGCAAGCAGAGGGGCCCATGGAGGAGCAAACCCTTATGGCAAGGACAGAAGATGGTTGTTCAGAGCTGTTACTCATACTTTTATATAAGAAAGAGAGATCTTGGGGATGTAAACTTAAGAAATAAGCCTGTGAGAAGGGTAGAACATCCTTTTAAATGTTGACAGCACTGTCGTCCATCTCCAGATGATGATAGTGGACCTCAATTGGCTTAGAGGCCAAAATATTAATCTGTTCTTTAATAAATTGTACCAGCCTGTTTATAATGCAAGGTCCTATGGACACCATTAAAAGTAAACCCAACAAAGGGCCTAATAGGGGAAGAAGGTAGGGTAGAAATCCATTAAGCCCACTACAGAGGGGATTTTTAAATAGTTCCCTTTGTCTCAATTTTAGTGCATACTATGCCTGATTTATTGGCATAAAAGCAGCATCGTTCCACTAAGGCCAAGCAAATAGCTCCATGGTTAGCAGTCAGAAAATCTAAGCCTCATCTGTTTTGAATGAACACTTCTGCCAGGGTGTCTATTTGGTCCTGCTAATCTTGTACATCTTGTACATCATTTATAAGTTGTTGATATGGGCGATGGTAAGAGTCTTTAGCTGTGCCTAAGCCAGTGTACCTGTGCCCACAGCAGCTGTTATTCCAGGGCTGGCAATGAGTGGTAAGGTCTGTATTGCCTGCCTTTGTCTTTTGACTAAGGTGTCTAGGCTAGGACTGGGTAGAGGTTCGTCTCATGGGACAATAGTCATATCAGGGAGTAATAAGGTAAGAAAACAGCCAGCAGTCCAATTCCCTGGAAGCGTGGGGAAGACCGATTTTCCTCCACACATAAAAACTGTGCCATTGTGGTTACAAGGAGATGGGGTGGGTGAGGAATAATTTTGTACTGTTGAGCAATTTCCAAAGGAAGAAACTCCAACATCAATATCATCGGTATTATACTGCATCACGCCTAAAAGACATAATATAAAAGTGCCTATAAGCTGTACTTTAAAAGGAAATGCAGGTTGGCATGTATTATCATTGTCTATGATAGAATAAATAGGAACTGCCATAGGCATGATTGCCCCTGTTGTCATGCAGAGGCAGCAATCACAAGCAAGGGTGGGTTTGGAATTATTAAGCAAGGAGAAGGTAGTTTCCTACATTTCTAATGTATTGGTATCTAAACCTGGGAGCTGGGATTTAGGCTACATTAAGGGATGATATGTGAGCTCAGGGATTTGGGGTTGCAAAAGTTTGATTATCTGAGGATGCTTGACAGCATCAGTGGGGCCTCCACCATCAGAGACCCCTGTAGGGGCCTTAATGGGCCAGAAGGAGGGTTTACCGACAGTGCCTTGGTACCCAGCTGAATGTAGCTTGGTGTATTTGTGTTCTCCTTCCCGGTCAAAGAGAACAGGGGTATAATAAATAGTGGTCCCCCCTGCTGCATGAGTTTTAGTTAGGGAGGCTTCAAAAAATTGTTCTCCCTGCTTGTTAACACAAATTTATGGTGACACATAACAAGAGCCATGCATCGCCTTGGTATGCGAACAGGTTGCAGAACAATTTTGGAGAGCTTTACTTGTACTATCGAGAATTATCTTTGGCTTGTTAACACATACCCATTTAGGCTGATGAACTCCTCCGAGTTTATGGTCAATCTTGGCACAGAGGTAAGCCACTTTAGTCACGCAGTCAGCAGTCTGGGTCCATCTAGTTGGAGCCTGAGTCCAAGATCCTCCCTTGCATTTGCAGGGAGGAACAAAAAGGTACTCCATGATATTGGAAGGTGTAGGGCTAAGGCCTGCGTGTACAAACCTGTTCAGCAGAAGTGCCTTAAGCAGGATGCTCACACAGATTGTTGGCTGCATCTGAAAAAGACGAAAATTTGTCCTCAAGGGGAGGACCACCGTCCCTATGTTGAGGTAAGTCATTATCCTGTTTAACCAGGCGTTCTGGTAACCATTTTGGGGCTGCTTGCTCTTGGTCCAAAATACAAGCTGAGCCTCGTCCCCAGATGAGGACAGGATCTGGGCCTTTCCATTTATTTGTAAGAGCATCTGGCCAAATAACAGGTGGGCGAACAGAATTGGATGAGGGATGCTAGTGTCTGTCTGCAGCCGAATGGCCTTCACTGTCTAGGGTAAGAAAAAAAACGGCAAATAATGCATGGTTAAGGCGATGCCTGGGAGTGGTAAATTCAAAGGCGGATGCCTTAAAGTGGGTTAGCCAAGTCTTTAACGTAAGGTGCGCACCTTCCACAATGCCTTGGCCCTGAGGGTTGTATGGAATTCCAGTAGTATGACAAATTTGCAAGGTAGCACAAAACTGTTTAAACGTGGCACTGGTATATGCAGAACAATTATCTGTTTTAATATGTATTGGTTTACTCATTACGGAAAAGCCTGAAACAAGATGAGAAAGGACATCTTTGGTAGCCTCTCCAGAATGTGGTGATGCAAAAATAAAGTCACTAAAGGTATCTATAGAAACGTGTATATATTTGGATTTTCCAAATTCAGGAAAATGAGTAACATCCATTTGCCAAACCTGATTGGGCAGTAATCCTCGCGGGTTAACTCCCAAGTGTTGAATGGGGAGGGAGACAGTGAAATCAGGAAATGCTTTTACTATCTCTCCTGCCTGTTGCCTGGTAATTTTACAAAGTAATCGAAGGCTCTGGGAATTTAGATGGTGAAGATTGTGTAACTCCGTGGCCTTTTGAATGAAGCCAACAAAAATTAGAAACATGGAACGAGTTGTTGGGTCAGCATGGGCATTACCTTGTGTCAGAGGCCCGGGAAGATCAGAGTGTGCCCTGATGTGTCCTAAGAAAAATGGGTGTTGTCTGGCCTGAATTAGCTGCTAAAGCTGGTAAAACAGAAAGGCCGCATTGGAAGAAGCCTTAATGGTGGGCGAAATCTCTAGAAGCAGCACAGAATGAACCATGTAGGCACTGTCTGCATAAATATTAACAGGATTATCAAAAAATGTTATAAAAACTTGTGTTATGGCAAACAACTCCACAAACTGTGCTGACTGATATTCAGTATCAAAGGTGGTAGGCTGGTTATTGATAACAAAGACCGCATGGCCATTACTTTAACCATCTGTAACGACAGTAAGGACTTGAGGAATGGGAGCCTTATGAGTAATTTTGAGAAAAATAAATGGATGTAACTAGACAAAATGTAAAAGGGGGACATTGGGGAGGTGGTTATCAATTGTTCCCAAAAAGCCTGATAGGGCAATACCCCATTCATTCACTGGCTGTAGTAAAAATTGGGTTTGGTTCTTAGTATATGGAATAAAATATTATCAGGGTCTTTGCCAAAATGTTGTCGAGAAAGCAAACGACGTTTAATAATAATAGACACTACCTGAGCAACATAAACAGTAATTACCTTGGAGGATGTGGTGTGTAAATGGACCCAAAGCAAGGGGCAGCCTTTATTTTTAAAATGTGGATCTCATTGCCAAAATATTCCTGTGGGTGTATGAGGAGTGGTTAAAATAACCAGAACCAGAGGAAGGTTATAAGAAATTTGTGTAAAAAACTGTTGGGCAATGGCTTCTGTGACTTGGTTTAATGCCTGTCATGCCTCGGGAGTAAGCTTTTGAAAGGAGGAGGGGTGGGAAATACCTCTCAAAACATCATTAAGTGGCAAAAGTACACAAGTGGGTAATTTTAAATATGTTCTTAGCCATTGAATATCCCCCAGTTATTTTTGAAAATCATTAAGGGTGTGAAGATGGTCCACACGTAGTTGTATTTTAAGAATTTGGATCTGATTATCTTGAAGTTTATTGCCCAAATAGGTATAAGGGTCCTGTGTTTGAACCTTATTCAGGAGCTATCTGTAGTCCCAAGGTAGTGAGGGTTTTGTAAAGTTCCAAGTAACAATTATTAAGGTTATGGGTATTAGGTGCATCAATTAACAAATCATCCATATAATGTAAAATATAAATTTGTGGCCATCACTCTCTCACAGGGTCTACTGCTTGAGCAACGCATTTTTGGAAAAGACTAGGGCTGTTGGCCATACCTTGGGGAAGAACCTTCTATTGAAATCTCTGCATAGGGCCCTGAAAATTAATGAGAGGGAGACAAAAGGCAAAATAGGATCTATCCTCAGGATGTAAAAGAATGGTAAAAAAGCAATCTTTTAAGTCAATAACCACTTTACAATAGTTTTTGGGAATAGCCACTGGTGTGGAAATGCCTGGCTGTAGTGCTCCCATCGGGCACATAACTTTATTAATGGCACACATATTGTAAAAGGCGGCACTTGCCTGCTTTTTTCTTGATAACAAAAATAGGAGTGTTCCATGGTGAGGTTGAGGGCTCTACATAGCCGGCTGCCAGCAGTTCCTGCAATAACATGGAGGCAGCCTCTAATTTTTCTTGTATAAGCAGCCACTGATCCATCCACAAATGAGTCTTAATCTCCCAAATAACTCTATCTCCATGGGGTACAGGAGGTCAGGGACCGACACTAAAATCAGAATACCCAAGACCATATGTGTTTGTTTTTTGAATGGTTTGTATAGACTCAACCAGTCCTTGTCTCAGTCTCAAAAGGCCTGTACCAGGGACAAAATTCATTTGAAGCATTTGATGAGTCACCATGGAATTGGACTGGCAAGAATAACTTCCATTTGACTCAAAATATCTCAGCCCTGTAGGTTAACAGGGAGGTCAGGAACAACGAAAGGAGTGACAGTTCCCTTATTACCCTCTTTATCAGTCCAGCTAAGAGCCCTAGAGCTGACCAGAGGATTTTTGACTGTCCTATCCCTTTAAGGTCAGTCAAGGGTGGGGTGAGGGGCCAACCTGATGGCCAGTATTTTTGAGAAATTATTGTGGCATCAGCTCCAGTATATAGAATTCCTTGAAATTCCTTTCCTTCAATAAATAAGGTAAGGGTGTGTCTATTGTGAGAAATGGGCTGAACCCAATATACATCAGAAGAGCCCAAGGAGGCAATTCCCTGCGGTAGGTTTGGGCGGTGGAAGTGCCTCCTGAACCCAAGGGAAGGATTATTTATTATGCAAGTCTTGTTCCTGCTTGGATGGCCATAACTCAATTAATATCTGTGGCCAGGATTTTTATTTCTCCATTGAAATCATTATCATTAATGCCAGGGAAGACCTGAACACCTTGTAAAGTAGTAGAGGTTTTTCCAAGAATAAGGGCACTCGTATGAGATGGAGGGGGACCCATAATTCCAGTGGGTATTATCTGGGGCCCTTGAAATGAGTCTAATATTGTATCAGTGGCAGCACAAAGGTCGAATCCTGCGCTGCCTGGGGTGGCTAGTTGGAGGGAGGCAATAGTGGAGAAGGATTTTGAGGTAGGTTGGGAGTTTGGAAGGGAACAAACGTTATTGCCCCTGGGTTTGTCCTGGGGGAGGTCGTGGCCAGGGGCTGGCCCCACAGGAATTTTCCTGAGAAGCAGGAAGAAATAGGCTGTCCCAGGGCATTTGTCTTAGATCTACACTCACTGACCCAGTGATGACCTTTACCACGTCTAGGGCAAAGTGTAGCTCGGGGAAGTTTAGTCCCAGTTTGAGGAGATGCTATTCCTACGCTTTGTTTGCCTGTAGGACACTTGCGTGCAAAATAGCCAGGTTTTTTACAAGTAAAGCAAGTATGTGAGCCAGGATTGTGAAAGGCCTTGGTAAAGGCGGCACCTAAAGCGAGACGCATTGCATGGGCTGCACCTACCCCTGGACTGAGTCTAATAAAGTCAGAATGTTTCCCTTTATCCTTGTGTGTTGGAAGAACATCCTGACATGCCGGGTTGCCGTTTTCAAAGGCAAGATGTTTTACAAAGGTGCTTTCGCTTTCGCTTGGTCCAAGCAAGCATTCTGCAGCTAGTTTAAGCCGGGGAACAAAGTCGCTATAAGGCTCGTCAGGCCCTTGTCGAATTTTTGCCAGGGAAGTGGTAGTGGAGGCCTTTTGAGGGAGGCGTCTCCAAGAATGTAAGCCAGCCACCTGAATCTGCACGAAAAGACCAGCAGGGAAAAGTGCCTGTTTAGTTTCAGTGTCAAAAAGCGCATTGCCCACTAGCTTAACATAAGTCCAGGATTTAGAGTATGCCTTAGTTAAATTTTTGTGAGCAGTTTCCTGACAGTGCTCTTGAAATCTGCATTCCATAACAGGAAGTCTCCAGCACTGAGTGTACCTCGGGCTAGAAATTTCGAATCATTGGGAGTAAGCCATTGTGTGCTGTGGCTTTCTACTAAAGCCAAAGTGTAGGGCTCAGTGGGTCCAGAGTGAGCACAAGCCTTTGTAAGTTTTTCAAGAAAACACAGGCTTAATTTTTTGTAGACACTTTGGGTTCCTTCCTTCAGAGGGGTGAACTCCTCATCCTATGAGTCCTGATCTCCACGATCCATTTCCCCGGCTTCCTCCTCTTGATCCTTGTCTAAGTCTTTGACCTCAGCCTGGGCAGGCTTATCTATCTGACTGCGGGTGACTGAGAAGGTGAGAACAGGCCAATGGAGTGGCTTAGTCTTTGTATTAGACCACCTTGGGCAAGTTTGCGTTGACTCCATGACTAAGGCAAATGAACAGAGCTCAGAGTCAAGGGATCTTAATTCTTTTAAAAGTTGGATCTGTTCCCGTCTATGTTGGAGAGACTCTCGAAAGGGAGCCAGGTTAGGCAAGGGGAGTGGGGAAAATATATCTGGGGGGGGGGCATTTGGCCCCTGAAATGCCAGACCACAAAAGGCAGGAGGGATATAGGAGGGAGGTGGATGTGTATGTCCTATAGTCTGTGGCAGGGTCCTGAGAGGTGCTGGGTCATCTGAGTGGAAGCGAGCTGCTTCCTTCTCCAAAGTAGCCTCCTCCCCAGGGGTCAATGTGTCTCTTGGATTTAAAACTGGATAAAGGTGGTTGGTAACCATTGGAGCCTTATTTATTAGGGTGGTATTTTGAGGGGGACCAGGAAGTTTCCCAGGCTCCTGTGGAGAATGAGAAGGGTCTATGTCTATACTAACTAATGGGCATGCCGAGGGGGGACGAGAGGTCTTTTACATAGTCTCTTCCCCAATCTTGACAAGTTTTAAGGTACCATTGTCAAAGAGTGAACTTTTACGAATTTCATTAATTAAGTTTCAGTAAGAAAAGGTGGGAACAGGCACTTTTTCTGGGCCAAAGAATTCATAATAATCTTTTAAACAATCTCCTACTCTAAACCATCTTTTTCCATTTATGGTCCCTTCAAGGGGAAACCATGGACACAATTCTCCATGTATGACAAGAAAAATTTTAAGTCCTTCTTCTTAACAGGCTCTCCCCATGTCTTGAAGGACTCCTTGAGGCCTGACAAAAACAAATCATGTGATGAAACTGCTTGTCCCATGGTGGGTCACTCACCATGCGTCATTGCCACTCTCCTCCTGGATCTGTCACTTTGTGGTATCTGCTGAGGCAATCGCGAGCTCCGCTTGACCAAGACTTCCAAAAGGACGAGGTTCTCAATCAGTCAAAAGCTCGAGCCCCAGTCGGTGGGCAACAGATGTCCCGGCCGGCAGGACACATCAACGTGGGCAGTGAACATAGATGGGGAGGAATTCAGGGACATGAGATACGAGAGATGACAGCAAGACAGCAGTTCTAATCAAGCTGCAAACTTTTATTGTTCACACAGGGGAATTTATATGCTGGAGATGAGAAAGCTCTCTTATTGGCTGTTCCTGGATGTCTTCACAAGGTGAGATAACCTCAGGATGTTTCAAGAAGACAGATGGCCATAGGATGTCTCAGGGACACAGATGGCAACAGGATGTCTCCCAGACAGATGTCTCCCTGGGGGCTGTTTCTTGTGTCAGACTATTCTTTGAAGGAGAATTCCTTCTACCCCTGACAGTCAGGGATTCAGTATTTTGAATGGAAAATTGGAAAATGAATCCAATGTATATGCAAATATGTGCTACCCAAAAATCTTCCCACTCTCATTCAGAACAATGCCTTGAAATTACCTTCACCAGAAGTAAGACACAATTAGAGGGGAAGAGTTAGAAATTCTGTGAATACACATCTGGAATGAAAAATGCTCAGGAGTTCACAAACTTGGAGGTGGTAGAGGAGTTTCCAAACGTAAGGGACATGATAAAAACTCCACAAACATGGAGCTCTGCCAGTCTAAAGACTTCTTGAGAAACTGCCTCTGAGGTTGGGCACTTGAAATATATGTTGTTGTCAGGAGCTTTAGCTTCCTTTGTAGTGACACCATCAAAGCTGGGTCTGCACCCATGTGACCTGGAAGACATGGTTTCTTATTTTCCAGTGAACATGAGGTAGCAGTGCTGAATTCTCTCTTTGTAGGTAAACTGTTTCCACTGGGGTCTAAGTGTCTCCCAGTATGGACTGTGAAGCCATTTAATCATCCTCCACTTTTCGTGGTGTTTCTTGCAGCTGCACTGGGAGTTTGGTATTTACTTCAAGAAATACAAGGAGTTCAACTGGGACAAAGTTCTGGAGAGAGTTCTGTCATGTGTGGAGGGTAAGGGTCTACAGAATAATGCACCAACCAGTCATCTATCTCACATAGATTTCCCCCTAGACCATAGTAATCTGATTCTAAACATTTCACTGAAACCTCTCCATATAACAAGATGCCTTTACATTGAAGGGACTGGGGGCTGCCCATTGTCAGTCAGGAACCATTTGGAAGCTAATGGAAGATCCATATGACCCCACCACAGATGTTTTAATACACATTTCAAACCACTACTCTAACCTGACTACTCAGCAGGCTCCAAATGACTGGCCTCTCTGTTCTACACCATTTTCATGAAACCCAGTTAATCAAGGCACTGTCTGATACACTCATGATCATCAATAGGATATCAAACGGTTCTCCAGTGCCACTTGGTCATGGGAATTTCAAAAATTTAATAGTATTTATCTAGAGATTTTTCAATGATAAAGTTGGAGGCACTGTGGGTTTCAATTTATTCAGGAACCATTAAATGGAGAGAAAGCTCATTTCAATGAAAGCTCTGGAGAACACTAACAGGCAAGGTTTTCCAAAGACAGGCCAAAAGGTCACATGAAGCAAGGCCCATTGAGGTCTACAGTGTGAGGTCCATGTGTGTTTTGACTTGCAAATATGGCTGCCAAGTCTTTTAAATAAAATCATGTGATATCCTGTCTGAGATTCCCAATGCTCTGTGAAAAGCAACCCTGGGCCTAGATCTCATTTTCCAAGCGTGACTCTCATGCATGGACTCCTAAAATCCTAACTCAATACAAAGCAATACTTCTTTGAGGTCAGTTCCAGAACACAGTCTCTAGGGGAATCACACCAGTGTTCAAGCCCAGATGGACCCAGATATCTCTTCCTACAGCCACACAAATGACCACAATTAAAACCAAAACACTCCCACATGGCCCTAATCTTCTTCCATATAGACACTCATTATATCCTCAGGCTGTAGCTTTCCATGAAGGGCACAGCCAAAACAGTGTCGAAAATAATCTCCCTTGCCCCCATTTGCCTAACGTCAGTGTGGCCAGGACACCCTTCCTGTGAACCAGGAGTGATCAAAGAGGCCTGCCATTAATACTGCTCTGATTCTCCATTTTGAGGCCTACCAACTGTGGGGTTTAGATTCTTTATGTTAATTGGAGTCATGAGAAAAACCAAGCATCTATGGCCTACTCCCTGCAGGGCTTTGAAGAAATCATTTAACCCAAAGGATCTCTATTCTCAATGATGGAGGTCAGGAACCTTACAGAGGAAGGTGAGACTTCATCCACAATGACTGCTCTTTTGGCTAATTTGGTTTTTAATGTACACATGGGATTTTTCTTTAGATCCATCAGGTGCTGAGAATCTAAGCCACTTCCTCACACAGGGCCAAGAGGCTGATTCAGAAACATCCCTTTCCAAAGCAAATTAGCAAAGAGCCACAGGTAATGCCCATACGTTTCCATTTGAAAACTGTTTTCTTAATGCTTCACAAAGGGGTGGCCTGAGGCAAAGACCTTCCTGACATTCAGGGCAACAGAAGAATGGGTAAGCAAAAGGCCCAAAGCAGGGTTTCTCCACTGAGACTTTCCTGGTCACACTGATATCTGAGTTTACTGAGATGCTCACCATTCCCTTCAGCTATCCAGTACATGGCCATGTCACAGAGCTTGGAGGTGGTACATATCATGGACACAAAACCATGTTACTATTCTAGAGATTGGCCAGAATTCAGGAAGAAAACAGGAACTTAGGAAGATATTAGGTGTTGCCCATCCATAAGGCAAGCCGCAGACCATTCATAAATTGGGAAGGATGAATGCTGGGAAGATTTCTACTAGACAGGACACGTGTATTGATGCATTCTCTTTTCTAATGTCTACAACCAAGAACACAGTGGGATACACAGACATAGAAACCCTCGCCTTGTCAAACAACTTACAAGAAACAATTCACACCAAACCAAACAAACCGACTTTCCTACCTATTCTCAGAACATGAGACAAAACCACAAACCCACACCAACACCCACACAGACCCCCAAGTAGGTTTGTGGCAATACGGAGTGTCCATTGACTGGTGGGAAATAATATATTCCACCATAATGGGCTGTGCTGGTTCCGATCTGGTCTCCGTGGCCAACTCTGTGAAGCTGTCAGAGGCTCGCGGTGAGCCTCCACCTGCTTTCTCAGGAAAGGCCCATCTTCAGACCTTCCTGGCATTTGGCCAGCCTCACATCAGTAGGTACCAAGAAAGACTGACTCTGTCCTTGGTAAACCAAACAAGTTTGACCACTGGAACTTGTACTGGGACTGGCTCTGGGTGCCTGGCTTCCTGGATTCCAAGTTCAGAGAGTTCCATCACCAAGGAAGTGAGGTAAGGTCACTTTCTTCAGGAACTGAATGAGGTCACTACCTTGGCAACCACTATGTCCTAACAGTTGCTTCCAAGGGTCCAATGAGATGGCGGCTGCACCTACTTGCTCTGATATTTTCACAATTTAGAATGGTATATCAACCATAGGCACCTGGGAACAGCTCTCCACACAGGCCTGGTTTGGTCCATCTTCTCTACATTAAGAATATAGAGGCTGATTCAGACACAACCCTTCATCCTGACCAGGTTGCTTTCCATCGAAGATGACTTTTGCTCTCTCAGGTCTTTCATAGCTGCCTACATCTTCTCCAGGGATCATTTCTGCATGGACCTTTGAGGTTCTCAGAAGGTGAAAGACACTGGACATTCCTGTATTGTAAGACCAGCTCTGTCCCTGCTCCTCTGTAAAGTTAGGTTGAGGGAAGAGTGTATGGTAAGGGTTAATAACAGGTTCAATTTGTGTTACGAATCATTCTGCTGAATGAATAATGGTATTGGGACATTGTAATATTTATAAGAATATATAGGTGAAATATATGTATGAAAACAGAAATCTAAGATTTGAAGCCCAGAAGGGCATTAGGCCCTTCGTTGGAATACTTAGTGTTGAATATCATTCTGCACAGATGTCTCAGATAAATCCATACACAATGGCATAGGACCTTGAAAATTGGATGATTGAATGTGGAAGGGAATATCCAGTCAGAAGGGATAGTTGGTAGGATTAGGAATATAGTCGGTAGGTTTAGGAAGAAGAATTAATATAGGATTTGGACCAAAAGTTCTTTAGCAAAAGGTTTTCAGTTAGAGAGTGAATGTAAATGTCAGCACATATGAAGATTCAGTCACAATGATGAATTTTGAAAAATATGTAGGAAAGCAGATAATAATAGAGACATTACAAAATCAGGCAAAGTATAAAGTGAGTTATACCATTAGACATTTTGAACAAGGATTAGTGTGAATATATAATCTTAGGAAGAAACAAATATGTAGTCACCAATAGGTTTGACATTTGAGAACATTAGCCAACCTGAACATGGATGTTTTTAGTAATCCATGCTCACTTTCCTTTTAGGCTTTGGTACAATCTTATGTGTGATCTTTGTATTTGGTGTCCAGAATATTACTGTGATAAAATGTATGTGTAGATCAGGTGACATGAGTATTTCTTCCAGCATTTCCGAGAGCAATGTTTTGAAGTCCAATAAATTAGTATTGGGGGTACAAAGAGGTGTACCCTGAGTCTATGAATATAGAGATAATGCATGAAGAGACCAAATTGTGAATAAATAATATAACTGGTGTCACTTTAAATAATGGATTGAATTGATATCTGAAAATATATAAGAAATCATATATTGATATACCATCATTAATTCCAACCAGCAATACATCTAATGGTAATATTAGGGTTATGGTTTTTCATGAATTGTGTGTGATTTTTGCTTCAAAAGTGATCATGGAAATCGAAAAAAATGTGTTTGGAAAGAAGTCTCATGAAAAGACCAGTCAAGAAAATGGAGGAATACATGTGTTCTGAAGAATAAAATAACTGAAAGTGAATCAATTGCCTATAAATTTGCGAATTTGTGGATGAAATATATATCTTATGATGTGCATAAACTGAAGGAATAGTAATGTTCCTGTGTTTAATAAAAATGAAAGTCAAAATTCATATCATGTCCCATAGGAATCTACTTGCATTGATGTTAAACTGGGTCAGTTACTTTAGAAATATTAGGATTTGTATGCACCATTCACTGAAGTTACTTTTCAGTACTAGGATACAAATATGTATTTCAGGTGAATGAATATTTTTGAGAATACTCTTGTGAAAATTTATTTATAAATCCACATACATGAATATGAATGAGTTTAGAGGGTGTATAATAAGACACATATTTCATATTTTGAAAAATCAGGAGACTGTATATATATATATATATATATATACATATATATATATATACACAAACACACAGACATTAAAAATAACATAATATATGCCAATTGAAATTCATCATGAAATATATATCATCCACAGATCCAAAAATATTTATATTATTGAACATGGATTTATGTATATTGTTGTTCAACAAGGAAACTAACTCATAGGTTGAATTTTCAGTTCAAACAGCGTTTAGGCGGAGTGATCTCTTAAAATTTGTATCTGCCAAGTGAGTCACCTCATAAGAATGTACGTGGGGTATCAGGTAAAATTCTATAATTACATGTAAAAATACATGTGCTGAATAGGCTACAGAGAAAGGGAGACAGGAATTCACATATTTGTTAACTTTAAAACACATGGAGAACTATTTCAACAAATAATTGACTAGATTTATAACTCCTACCCTTTATAATGCAAAAGGCAATTCCAACTATACACCATGCCTCCTCTGAACTGCTTGTATTTCTATTCTTCTTGGGTTGTTTTTCTCCATCTTATTAGAATTAGTAGTCAGAGTCTAGTAGGGTAGGTGTTAGTGTCAGCTATTCAGTATTTTGAATGGAAAATTGGAAAATGAATCCAATATGTATGTAAATATGTGGTACACAAAATTCTTTCCACTGTCATTCAGAACAATGCCTTGACATTTACAATCTCCCAGAGTAAGACACAATTAGAGGAGAAGAGTTAGAATATCTGTGAATAAATATCTGGTATGGAATATGCTCAGGAGTCACAACCTTGCAGTTGGTAGAGGAGATTCCAAAAGTAAGGGACAGGGTAAACACTTTACAAACATGGAGCTCTGCTGGCCTTATGACAACTTGAAAAACTGCCTCTGAGGTTGGACACTTGAAATTTATGTTGTTGTCGGGAGCTTTTGCTTCCTTTGTTGTGAGACCATCAAAGCTGGGTCTGCATTTATGTGACCTGGAGGACATGGTTTCTTATTTTCCACTGAATATGAGGCAGAAGTGCTGAATTCTCTCTTTGTAGGTAAACTGTGGACAGGTGGGGGTAAGTTTATCCAAATGTGGACCATGAAGCCATTCGGTCATCCTCCACGTTTCGTGGTGTTTCTTGTTGCTGCACTGGAATTTTGGTATATGTTTCATGAAATAAAGAGAATTCAACTGTTACCCGGTGCATGACTGAGTTCTGTCACGTGTGGTAGGTCAGGGTCTGCAGGAGAAAGCACCAACCAGGCTGATATCCCACATAGCTTGCCCCCTTGAACATAGCAACCTGATTCTGAACATTGCCCTGAAACCTCTCCTTATAACAAGATGCTTTTACATATAAGGGTCTGCTGGCTCTACCATGTCAGTCACAAACCTTTTGGAAGCCAATGGGAGATCCACATGGCCCCACCACAGATGTTTTATCACTCACCTCCCCACCACTCCTCTAGGCCCACTCCTCAGCAGGCTCCAACTTTCTGGCTTCTCTCTTCTGCACCATTTTCATGAAAACCACTCAATCAAGGCACTGTCTGGTATACTCATGATCAGCTACAGGATATCCAAAGATTCCGCACTGCCACCTGGTCATGGGAATTTTAAAAATTTCATGGCATTTATCTACCCATTTTTCAAGGATGAAATTGGAAGCACTATGGGTTTCAATTCATTCTGGAACCATAAAATGATGAGGAAGCTCATTTCAATGAAATCTGTGGAGAACTCTCACAGGCAAGGCTTCCAAAATAGTGGCCAAAAGGTCACATGAGTCCAGGCACATTGAGGTCTACAATGTGATTTCCATGTGTGTTTTGACTCTCAACTATGGCTGCCAAATCTTTAAGAATAAAATCATGTGATATCCTGGCTGAGATTCCCAGTGCTCTGTGAAAAGTCACCCTGGGCCTAGATCTCAGTTTCCAAGGGCGACTCTCATGCGAAGCCTCCTAAAATCCCAACACAATTCTTGGCAATACTTCCCTGAGGTCAGTTCTAGAGCTCTGTCTCTAAGGGAAATCACACCAGAGTTTAAGCCCAGGTGGACCCAGTCATCTCTTGCAACCGCCACACAAATGACCACAATTAAAACCAAAACACTCCCACATAGCCCTCATCGTCTTCCATATAGACACTCAACATTACCTCTGGCTGGAGGTTTCCATGAGGGCTGCAGCCAAAGACAGTGTCCAAAATAACCTCCGTTGCCCCTCATTTGCCTAAAGTCACGGTGGCCTGGACACCAGTTGGGGCAACAGGAGTGATCAAATAGGCCTGCTGTTAATACTTCTCTGCTTCTCCAATTTGAGGCCTACTGACTCTCAGGTATAGATTCTTTATGTGATTTGAATTCTGGAGAAAACACAAGCACCTATGGGCTAGACTCTTAAGGGCTTTGAAGAACTCATTTGAACCAAATGTTCCTATTCTCACTTGATGGAGGTCAAGAACCTTACAGAGGAAGGCGAGAGACTTCTTCCACAATGACTGCTCTTTTGGCCAATTTAGTTTTGGATGCACACATGGGATCTTTCTTTACATCCATCATGTGATGAGAATCTAAACCACAGCCTCACACAGGACCTAGAGCCTGATTCAGACACATCCCTTTCCAAAGCAATTAAGCAAAGAGCCACAGGTGATGCCCATTCATTTCCATTTGAAAACTGTTTTCTTCAGGCTTTCCAAAGTGTGGCCTGAGGCAAAGACCTTTCTGACATTCAGGGCAACAGAAAAATAGGTAAGCAAATAACCCAAAACAGTGTTTCTCCACTGAGACTTACCTGATCACACTGATATCTGAGTTGTCTGAGATGCTCGCCATTCCCTTAAGCTATCCAGTACATGGCCACGTCACAGACCTTGGAGTTGGTACATATCTTGGACACAAAACCTTGAGCCTATTCTGGAGATTGGCCAGAATTCATAAAGACAACAGAAACTCAGGAAGATATCAGGTGTTGCCCATCGATAAGGCAAGCCGCAGTCCATTCATAAAATGGGGAGTATGAATGCTGGGAAGCTTTCTGCTAGACAGGACACATTCATTGAAGCATTCTCTTTTCTAGTATCTACAACCACGGACACAGTGGGATACACAGACCTAGAAACACTCGCCTTGTCAAATGACTTACTAGAATCACTTCACTCCAAACCAAACAATCCGCCTTTGTTACCTATTCTCAGAACATGAGACAAAACCACAAACTCACACCCACACCCACAAAGGCACCTCCTTCCCCCAAGCAGGTCTCTAACTATCCAGAGTGTCCTCTGACATGTGGGCCATACAATGTTCCCCTGAAATGGCCTGTCCTGTCTCAGATCTGTTTTCCTTGTCCAACTCTGTGAAGTTGACACGAGCCAGCAGTGAGCCACTACCTGGTTTCTCAGGAAAGGCCCCTCTTCAGAGCTTTTCTGGCATTTGGCCATCCTCACATCAGTAGGTACCAAGAAAGACTGACTCTGTACTTGGTAAATCCAAACAAGTGTGACCACTGGGATTGGGACTGGGACTGGCTCTGGGTGCATCTCTTTCTGGATCCCATGTTCCATCACCAAGGAAGTGACGTGAGGTCACTTCCTTCAGGAACTGAATGAGGTCACTGCCTTGGCAACCACATTTTCCTGACAGTTGCTTCCAAGGTTTCCATGAGATGGAGGCTGCCCTTACTTCCTGTGACACTTTCAGAAGTTAGAATGGTATATCAACCATAGGCACTCGGGAACAGCTCTCCAAACAGGCATGCTTTGGTCCATCTTCTCTACATTAAGAAGAGAGAGGCTGATTCAGACACAACCTTTCATCATGACCAGGTGTTTTGCCATGGAAAATGACTCTTACTCTCTCAGGTTCTTCATAGCTGCCTACATATTCTACAGGGATCATTTCTGCATGGACGTTTGAAGTTCTCATCAGGTGGAAGATCCCCTACATTCCTGTGTTGTAAGACCAACTCTTTCCCTGCTCTTATGTAAAGTTAGATTGAGGGAACAATATATGGTTAAGGTTAATAGCATGTTCGATTTGGGTTAGGAATCATCTGCTGGATGAATAATGGTATTGGGAATCTGTGATATCTATAAGACTATTGAGGTGAAATTTAAGTATGAAAACAGAAATCTAGGAACGATTGGAATCCCAGAAGGTCATTGGGCACTTGATTGGTATACTTAGCTTCGAATAACTTTCTGCACAGATGTTTCAAATAAATAGATAATCAATGGCATAGGACCTTGTACCTTGGATCATTGAATGTAGAGGAGAACATCTACTCAAACAGGGATAGTCGGTAGGATTAGGAAGATAGTTGGTAGGTTTCAAAAGAAGAGTGAGTAAAGCATTTGGACCCAAAGTTCTTTAGCAATGTAGATTCAGTTAGAGAGTGAATGTCAATGTCAGCACATGTGAAGAGTCATTCACAATGATTAACTGGAGAAAAGGTGTAGGAAAGCAGATATCAATAGAGACATTTGGAAATCAGGCAAAGTACAAAGTGTGTGATAGGAAAAGACATTTTTAACAGGGTTGAGGTTGAATACATAATCTTAGGAAGAAACAAATATGTACTCACCAATATGAATGATATTTGAGAGCATTAGGGAACCAGAACATGGATGTTGTTAGTAATACATGGTCACATTCAATTTAGGCTTTGGTACAATCATAAGTGTGACCCTTGTATTTTGTGTCAGGAATATTACTTATATGAAATGTATATGTATATCAGCTGAGTAGAAAATTCATCATGAAATATATATCATCCACAGATCCAAAAACATTCATTTTACTTAAGATGGATAAATAGGTCAAATATAAGTATGAAAACAGAAGCCTAGGTAAGATATGAAACCCAGAAGAACATCAGGCCCTTGATTGTGATACTTATATTTGAATTATGTTCTGCAGAGGTGTCTCAGATAAATCGATATACAATGGCACAGGACCTTACACCTTGGATGGTTGAATTTCAAAGAGAACATCCAGTCAAAAAAGTATACTAGGTAGGATTAGGAAAATAGTCGGTAGGATTAGAAAGAAGAATGAGTAAAGGATTTGGACAACAAGTTTGCTTCTCAATTTGAGGCCTACTGTCATGCATGGGCGATGCTCATGCATGGCCTCCTAATATCCCAACACAATTCATGGCAATACTTCTCTAAGGTCATTTCCAAAACTCAGTATCTTCGGGGGATCACACCAGAGTTCAACCCCAGGTGGACCCAGTCATCTTTTCCAACCACCAAACAAATGACCACAATTAAAACCAAAACACTCCCAAATGGCCCTCATCTTCTTCCATATAGACACTCATTATAACCTCTTCTGGAGTTTTCCATGAGGGGCTCAGCGCAAACAGTGTCCAAAACAAGCTCCCTTGCCCCTCATTGCCCAATGTCAAGGTGGCCTGGACACCCTTCCTGTGAACCAGGTGTGATCAAATAGGCCTGCCATTAATATTGCTCTACTTCTCCAATTTGAGGCCTACTGACTGTGGGGTTTAGATTCTTTATGTGAATTGGAGTCATGAGAAAACCCAAGCACCTATGGGTTACCTTTTGCAGTGCTTGGAACAACCCATTTGAGTGAGTCTAGGAGTTGGACAAAAAGTTCTTTAGAAAAAGGGTTTTGGTAATAGATTGAATGTAAATGTCAGCACATGAGAAGAATCATTCACAATGATGAACTGGAGAAAAGGTGTAGGAAAGCAGATATCAATAGAGACATTAGGAAATCAGGCAAAGTACAAAGTGTGTGATAGGAAAAGACATTTTTAACAGGGTTGAGGTTGAATACATAATCATAGGAAGAAACAAATATGTAGTCACCAATAGTAATAATATTTGAGAGCATTATGAAACAAGGACATGGATGATTTAGTAATACATGGTCACATTGAATTTAGGCTTTGGTTCAATCATAAGTGTGACCCTTGCATTTTGTGTCAAGAATATTACTGAGATGAAATGTATATGTATATCAGGTGAGTAGAGTGTTTATTCCATCGTTTTTGAAGCAATATTTTGAAGAGTTATAAATTAGTATTGCGGATACAAGTGATGTACCCTGTGTCTATGAGTATAGAGATGATGCCTTTATAGAAAGTACTGTAAGTAAATAACAGAACTGGTTCCAACTTTAAATAATGGATAGAATTGATATCTGAAAATATATAGGAAATCTTGTATTGATATACATACATTCTTTCCAATCAGTTATACATCGAATTTTGACATTAGCGTTACGGTTTATCATGAAGAGTGGGTAAGTTTGGCTTCAAACGTGATTATGGAAATCAAAAATCATGTGTTTGGAACGAAGTCTCATAAAAAGACCACTCAAGAAACATGGAGGAATACGTGTTCTGAAGCACGAAGTGATTGAAAGTGAACCAAGTGCCTATAAATTTTTGAACTTGTGGATGAAAGGATATATCCTATGATGTCCATAAACTGAAGAAATAGTAATGTTCAAGTGTTGAATAAAAATGACCTTCAAATATACATCATGTCCCATAGGATTGTACTTGCATTGATGTTAAACTGGGTCAGTTAGTGTAGAAATATTAGGATTTGTAAGCACCATTCACTGAAGTTAGTTTTCAGTACTAGGAAATAAATATGTATTTCAGGTGGATGAATATTTCTGAGAATAATCTTGTGAAATGTTGATTATAAATCCACATATAGAAACATGAGTGAATTTAGGAAGTGTATAATAAGACACATATATGTCATATTTTGAAAAATCTGGACAATATAATATATATATATATATATATATATATATATATATATATATATATATATAAACACATACAAAGACATTAAAATGTAGCAATACATGACAATCGAAATTCATCATGAAATATATATCATAACATATCCAAAAATATTCATTTTACTGAACATGGATTTATGTATAATGTTGTTCATCTAGGATATTCACCCATAGGTTGAATTCCAGTACCATCAGTATTTAGGGGGAGTGATCTCTTTTCACAATTTGTATCTTCCAAAATCAGTGAGCTCACAAGAATGTACGTGTGATACCAGGTAGGATTCTAAATATGCATAAAGTAATACATGTGCTGAATAGGCTACAGAGAAAGGGAGACAGGAATTTACGTATGTGTTATCTTTGAAAACTCATGGAGAAGTATACAATGAAAAATTGACTAGATTTATAACACATACCCTTGATAAAGCAGAAGGAAAGTCAAAGTATACACCATTTTCCTATGAATGGCCTGTATTCCTATTTTGTTAGGTTTCTTTTTGTCCATCATATTAGGATTAGTAGTCAGAGTCTAGTAGGGTATGGGTTAGTGTCAGGGATTCAGTATTCCAAATGGAAAATAGCAAAATGAATCTAATGTGTATGCAAATATGTGCTACACAAAAATCTTCCCACTCTCATCCAGAACAATGCCTTGACTATACCTTGGCCCCAAGTAAGACACAAGTAGAGTAGAAGAGTTAGACTCTGTGAATACATATGTGGAAAGGAAAATGCTCAGGATTTCACAAACTTGGAGGTGGTAGAACAGTTTCCAAAGTAAGGGACAGGGTAAACACTACCCAAACATGGAGCTCTCCTGGCCTAGTGACTTTTTGATAAACTGCCTCTGAGGTTGGGCCCCTGAAATATATGTTGTTGTCAGGAGATTCAGGTTCCTTGGTAGTGAGACCATCAAAGCTGGGTCTGCGTCTATGTGACCTGGAGGACATGCTTCCTTATTTTCTAATGAACATGAGGCAGCAGTTCTGAATTTTCTCTTTTTAGTAAACTGTGGCCACTGGGGTCTAAGTATCTACCCGTGTGGTCTGTGAAGCCATTTGGTCATCCTCCACTTTTTGTGGTGTTTCTTACTGCTGCACTGGGAGTTTGGTATTGGCTTCATGAAATACAAGGAGTTCAGCAGGGACACAGTGCTGGAGGAAGTACTCTCACGTGTGGTGGGTCAGGGTCTGCAGGAGAATGCACCAACCACGCTTCTATCCCACATAGCTTGCCACTTTGATCATAGAAACCTGATTCTGAACATTGCTCTGAAACTTCTACATATAACAAGATGCCTTTACATATAAGGGTCTGCTGGCTGCAGGGGAAGGCAAAAGAATTCATCAACAATGAATGCACTTTGGCCATTTTGGTTTTGGATGCACTCATGGGATCTTTCTTTGTTTTTAATTTTTATTGTTGGTTGTTCAAAACATTACATAGTTCTTGATATGACATATTTCCCACTTTGATTCAAGTGGGTTATGAACTAATATTTTTACCCCGTATACAAAACTCACACACCCTTCATGACAAACCATAACAATAATATTACCATTAGATGAATAAGTGGTTGGAATGAATGATTATATATCAATATAAGATATTTTATATATTTTCAGACATCCATTCAATCCATTATTTAAAGCGGAACCAGTTATATTATTTATTCACAATATGGTCCATTCATGCATTACTTCTATATTCAAAAATATAGGGCACACCTCTTTGTAGCCCTAATACTAATTAATATGTCTTCAAAATATTGCTCCCAGAAATGGGGGAAGAATTACTCATGTCACGTGATCTACATATACATTTTATCACAGTAATATTCTGGACACAAAATGCAAAGTTCACACTTATGATTGTACCAAAGCCTAAATGGAAAGTGATCATGGATTAGTAAAGGGTATAGATTCTTTGTGTGAATTGGAGTCATAAGAAAACCCAAGCACCTATGTGCTTGCCTCTGCAGGTTTTGAAGAACTCATTTGACCCAAAGGATCCCTATTCTCACTTGATGGAGGTCAGAAAACTTACAGAGGAAGGCGAGAGTCTTCATACACACTGACTGATCTTTTTGCCATTTTGGTTTTGGATGCACACATGGGATCTTTCTTTAGATCCATCAGGTTTTGACAATCTAAGCCACAGCCTCAAACAGGGCCTAGAAGCTGATTCTGACACATCCCTTTCTAAAGCAATTAAGCAAAGAGCAACAGGTGAGGCCCATACATTTCCACTTAAAAACTGTTTTCTTCAGGCTTCACAAAGGGGTTGGCCTGAGGCAAAGACCTTCCTGACATTCAGGGCAACAGAAGAATAGGTAAGCAAAATGCACAAAGCAGGGTTTCTCCACTGAGACTCTCCTGGTCACACTGATATCTGAGTTTTCTGAGATGCTCACCATTCCCTTCAGCTATCCATTATATGGCCATGTCACAGAGCTTGGAGGTGGTGCATATCTTCGACACAAAACCATGGGCCTATTCTGGAGAGTGGCCAGAATTTCGGAAGAAATCAGGAACTTAGGATGAAGGTAGGTGTTGCCCATGGATAAGGCAAGCCACAGTCCATTCATCAATTGGGCAGGATGAATGCTGGGAAGCTTTCTGCTAAACAGGACACACACATTGAGGCATACTTTTTTCTAATGTCTACAACCACAGAGACAGTGAGATATACAGACATAGAAACACTCGCCTTGTCAAACGACTCACTAGAATCAGTCCACTCCAAACCAAACAAACCACCTTTTTAACCTTTTCTCAGAACATGAAAAAAAACCACAAAATGTCGTCCACACACACCAAGGCACCTCCTTCCCCAAGTAGGTCTGTGACTATCCAGAGTGTCCTCTGACTGGTAGGCCATACAATGTTCCACAAAAATCGCCTTTCCTGTCTCAGATTACATCTTCTTGACCAATGCTGTGAAGTTGGAAGGAGGCAGTGGTGAGCCACTTTATGCTTTCTCAGGAAAGGCCCCTCTTCAGAGCTTTCATGGCATTTACCCACCCTCACATCAGTAGGTACCAAGAAAGACTGACTCTGCCCTTGGTAAATCAAAACAAGTGAGCCCAATAGAACTGTGACTGGGACTGGCTCTGGGCTCGTGGCTTCCTGGATCCCAATTTCAGAGAGTTCCATCACCAAGGAAGTGAGGTGAGGTCACTTTCTTCTGGAACTGAATGAGGTCACTGCATTGTCCACCACTTTGTCCTAAATGGTGTTTCCTAGGGTACCATGAGATGGGACCTACTTTCTGTGACACTTTCACAGGTTAGAATAGAATACAAACTATAGGCACCTGGGAACAACTCTCCACAGAGGCCTGGTTTGGTCCATCTTCTCTATATTAAGAAGAAAGAGGCTGATTCAGACACACCCTTCATCCTGAGCTGGTTGTTTGCCATGTAAGATGACTTTTGCTCTCTCAGGTCCTTTGTAACTGCCTACATCTTCTCTAGGGATTACTTCTGCATGGACTTTAGAGGTTCTCAGCAGGTGGAAGATCCCCTAACTTCCATTATTGTAAGATCAACTGTGTCCCTGCTCTTCTGTAAAGTGAGATTGAGAGAAGAGTGTATGGTTAGGGTTAGTAGGATGTTCGATTTGGGTTAGGAATCATTCTGCTGGATGAATAATGGCATTGGAAACCTGCGATATTTATAAGAATATAGACGTGAAATATAAGTATGGAAACAGAAATCTAGGAAAGATTTAAAGCCCAGAAGGGCATTGGGCCCTTGATTGGGATACTTAGCTTGAATTATGTTCTGCACCATGGTCTCAGATAAATTGATATACAATGGCATAGGACCCTGTACCTTGGATGATTGAATGTAGAAGAGAACATCCAGTCAAAAAGGGATACTCCGTATGATTAGGAAGATAGACAGTAGGTTATGGAAGAAGAGTGAGTCCAGGAGTTGGACCAAATGTTCTTTAGCAATAGGGTTTCGGTTAGACAGTCAATGTAAATGTCAACACATGTGAAGTGTCAGTCACAATGATGAACTGGGGAAAATATGTAGGAAAGCAGATATCAATAGAGACATTAGAAAATCAGGCAAAGTATAAAGTGAGTGATTGGATTAGACATTTCAACTGGCTTGAGGTTGAATATATAATCTGAGTAATAAACAAATATGTAATCACTAATAGGATTGACATTTGAGACAATTAGGCAACATGGACATGGATATTTTCAGTAATCCATGCTCACTTTCCGTTTAGGATTTGGTACAATCATTAGTGTGACCTTTGAATTTTGTGTCGAGAATATTACTGTGATAAAATGTATATGTAGATCAGGAGACATGAGTATTTCTTCCACCATTTCTGGGAGAAATATTTTGAAGATGTATAAATTAGTATTGGGGGTACAAATAGGTGTACACTGTTTCTATGAATTTAGAGATAATGCATGAATAGACCATAGTGTTATTAAATAATATAAATGGTTCCAACATTAAATAATGGATTGAATTGATATCTGAAAATATACAGGAAACCTTATATTGATATACATACATTCATTCCAAACAGTTATACATCTAATGGTAATAATAGGATTATGGTTTATTATGAAGAGTGTTCGAGTTTTGCTTGAAATTGATTATGGAAATAAAAAATAATGTGTTTCAAAAGAAGTCTCATGAAAAGACCAGTAAAGAAAAATGGAGGAATACATGTGTTCTAAAGTAGGAAGTGATTGAGAGTGAAACAAATGCCTATAAATTCGTGAACTTGTGGATGAAATATATATCCTCTTATGTGCATAATCTGAAGAAATAATTATGTACCAGTGTTGAATAAAAATGAACGTCAAAAAACACATCATTTCCCATTGGAATATACTTGCATTGATGTTAAACTGGGTCAATTACTGTAGAAATATTAGGATTTGTAAGCACCATTCAATGAAGTTAGTTTTCAGTACTAGGAAACAAATATGTATTTCAGGTGGATGAATATTTTTGAGAATAATCTTGTGATAAGTTGAATATTAATCCACATAAATGAACATGAATGAATTTACGGAGTGCATATAAGACATATATATTTCATATTTTGAAACATCTGAAGGGTGTAAAAAATGTATATACACACACACACACACACACACACACACAACACACAGAGAGACATTAAATAGTAGCAATATATATGCCAATCGAAATTCATCATGAAAAATATATCATCCACTGATGCAAAAATATCTATTTTACTGAACATCCATTTATGTATAATGTTGTTCAAGTAGGAAGCTCACGCATAGGTTGAATTTTCAGTTCCAAAAGCGTTTAGGAGGAGTGATCTTTTCTCACAATTTGTATCTGCCAAGTCAACCACCTCAAAACAATGTACGTGTAATACCAGGTAGGATTCTATACGTGCATATAAAAACACACGTGCAAATAGGCTACAGAAAAAGGGAGACAGGAATTCACATATTTGTTAACTTTAAAAACACATGGAGAACTATTTTATTTAAAAATTGACTACATTTATAACACCTACCCTTTAAAATGCAAAAGGCAAGTCCAACTATACACCATGCCTCCTCTGAACTGCTTGTATTTCTATTCTGTTTGGGTTATTTTTCTCCATCATATTAGGATTAGTAGTCAGAGAATAGTAGGGTATGGGTTATTGTCAGGTGTCCCGGCCGGCAGTACACATCATCGTGGGCGGCGAACCTATTTGGGGAGGAATGAAGGGACAAGAGACACGTGAGATGACAGCAAGACAGGAGTTCTGATTAAGCTGCAAACTTTTATTGTTCACACAGAGGTATTTATATGCTGGGGATGGGAAAGCTCTCTTACTGGAAATTGCTGGATGTCTTCACAAGGTGAGATAACCTCAGGATGTTTCAGGAAGACAGATGGCCGCAGGATGTCTCAGGAAGATAGATGGCTGCAAGATGTCTCCCAGGCCAGATATCTCCCAGGGGGCTCTTTCATGTAAGTGTCAGGGTATTCTTTGAAGGAGAACTTCCTTGTAGTCCCTGACCTCTCCCACTTTCTTGTATAAAATATTTGACCATACATTACTGCCCATGTTTTTAGGGGGTGATAGAGGCTCTGTTCCTCTAGGAGGCCTTAGAATATCTCCTGATCCGAGCGAGCGTCTTCACTAGGAGACTTTGTGGTGGCTTTGGCATGTTTTTGAAGGAGACGACTTTGAGGCAAAACATGCCAACCGCCTTGCACCAGAGCGTGTCACTCAGAGGTCTTGGGTTTTGTGGTCCGTGCATCCATCCTCCTGCAGTCCTTCCTGCACCCTCCGTTATTATTGCCTAATGTCATCACTCTATGGGTGCGTCCTTCCCCAAACAGAGGTTCCCATGGAGGAGCGAATCCTTATGGCAAGGGAAGAAGATGGTTGGTGAGAGCTTTTACTCATACTTTTATATAAGAAAGAGAGATCTGTGGGGATTTAAACTTAAGAAATTAGCCTATGAGAAGGGTAGAACATCCTTTTAAATGTTGGCAGTGCGGTCTTCCATCTCCAGATGATGATAGTGGACCTCTGTGGGCTTAGAAGCCAAAATATTAATCTGTTCTTTAATAAATTTTACCAGCTTTTTTATAATGCAAGGTCCTATGGACACCATTAAAAGTAAACCCAACAAAGGGCCTAAAATGGGAAGAAGGTAGGGTAGAAATCCATTAAGCCCAGTAAAGAGGGGATTTTCAAAAAGTTCCCTTCAACTCTTTTCTAGATCTTGAAGATGCTTAATTTTAGTGCATACTATGCCTGACTTATTGGCATTAAAACAGCATCGTTTCCCTAAGGCCAAGCAAATAACTCTCTGTCAGCAAATCTAAGCCTCTACTGTTTTGAAGGAACACTTCTGCCAGGGAGACTATTTGGTCCTGCAAATCTTTAATGGTTCCTGATAGAGTTTGTACATCATTTATAAGTTGTTGAGACAGGCGATGATAAGAGTGTATAGCCGTGCCTAAGCCAGCTGTACCTGTGTCCACAGCAGCTGTTATTCCAAAGCTGGCAAGCAGTGGTAAGCTCTGTATTGCCCACCTTTGTCTTTTGACTAAGGTTTCTAGGCTACTAATGGGTAGAGGTTCATCTCCTGGGACAATAGTTATATCAGGGAGTAATAAGGCAAGAACACAGCCACTGGGCCAATTCACTGGAAGCCTGGGGAAGGCAAAGATTCCTCCACACATAAAAACTGTGCCATTTGGGGAACAAAGAGATTGGGTGGGTGAGGAATAATTTTTTACTGTTGAGCAATTTCCAAAGGAAGTAACTCCAACATCAATATCATAGGTATTATTCTGCATCGCACCTAAAAGACAAAATGTAAAAGTGCCTATAGGCTGTACTTTAAAAGAAAATCCGGGTTGGCATGTATTATCATTGTCCATGATAGAATTAATAGGAACTGCCATAAGCATGACTGCCCCTGTTGTCATGCAGAGCCAGCATTCACCAGCAAGGGTGGGGTTGGATTTATTAAGCAAATAGAAGGTAGTTTCGAAAATATCTAATGTATTGGTATCTAAACCTGGGAGCTGGGATTTAGGCTACATTAAGGGATGATATGTGAGCTCAGGGATTTGGGGTTGCAAAAGATTGATTATCTGAGGATGCTTGACAGCATCACTGGGTCCTCCACTATCAGAGACCCCTGAAGGGGCCTTAATGGGCCAGAAGGAAGGTTTACCAACAGTGCCTTGGCACCCGCTGACTGTAGCTTGTTGTATTTGTGTTCTTCTCCCTGGTCAAAGAGAACGGGGGTATAATGAATAGTGGTCCCCCCTGCTGCACGAGTTTTAGTTAGGGAGGCTTCAAAAAATTATTCTCCCTGCTTGTTAACACAAATTGAGGCCGACACATAACAAGAAACATGCATTGCTTGGATATGTGTACAAGTTGCAGAACAATTTTGCAGTGCTTTACTTGAAATAGGGGGAATAATCTTTGGCTTGCTAACACATTCCCATTTAGGCTGATGAACTCCTCCGAGTTTATGGTCAACCTCGGCACGGAGGTAAGCGACCTTAGTCATGGAGGAAGCAGTCTGCGTCCAACTAGTGGGAGCCTGAGTCTAAGATCCTCACTTGCATTCGCAGGGGGGGCCAAAAAGGTACTCCATGATGTTGGAAGGTGGAGGGCCATGGCCTCCGTGTACAAACCTGTTTAGCAGAAACACCTTAAGCAGGATCCTCACACAGATTATTGGCTGCATCAAAAAAAAGGAAAATTTGTCCTCAGGGGGAGGGCCTCTGTCCCTGGGTTGAGGTAAGTAATTAACCTGTTTCACCAGGCGTTTTGGTAACCATCTTGGGGATGCTTGCTCTTGGTCCAAAACACAAGCTGAGCCTCATCCCCAGATGAGGACAGGATCTGGGCCTTTCCATTTATTTGTTAGGGTAAGAAAATTAAGGGCACAAAATGCATGGTTAAGGTGATCCCTGGGATTCGTAAATACAAAGGCGGAAGCCTTAAGGCGGGTTACCCAAATCTTTAAGGCAAGGTGCGCACCTTCCACAATGCCTTGACCCTGAGGGTTGTATGGAATTCCAGTAGTATGACAAATTTGCGAGGTAGCACAAAACTGTTTAAACTTGTCACTGATATAAGCATGAGAATTATCTGTTTTAATATGTATTGGTTTACCCATTATGGAAAATGCTGAAACAAGATGAGAAAGGACATCTTCGGTAGCCTCTCCAGAATGTGGTGATGCAAAACTAAAGCCACTGAAGGTATCTATAGAAATGTGTATATATTTGGTTTTTCCAAATTCAGGAAAATGAGTAACATCCATTTGCCAAACCTGATTGGGCAGTAATCCTCGGAGGTTAACTCCCAAGTGTTGAATGGGGAGGGAGACAGCACAACCAGGGCATGCTTTTACTATCTCTCGTGCCTGTTGCCTGGTGATTTCACAAAGTAATCGAAGCTCTGGGAATTTAGATGGTGAACATTGTGTAACTTCGTGGCCTTTTGAATGGAGCCAACAAAAATTGGAAAGATGCAACAAGT
The DNA here is from genome assembly GCF_048772815.1 of Callospermophilus lateralis. Classification (NCBI taxonomy): domain Eukaryota; kingdom Metazoa; phylum Chordata; class Mammalia; order Rodentia; family Sciuridae; genus Callospermophilus; species Callospermophilus lateralis. Next base: position 933,263 of record NW_027513394.1, read on the forward strand.
TGCTGCATCAGCTTGGGCATTACCTTGTGTTAGAGGCCTGGGAAGATCAGAGTGTGCCCTGATGTGTCCTAATAAAAATGGGTGTTTTCTGGTCTGAATTAGCTGCTAAAGCTGGTGAAACAGAAAGGCCGCATTGGAAGAAGCCTTAATGGCGGGTGAAATCTCCAGCAGGGGCACAGAATGAGCAATGTAGGCACTGTCTGTATAAATATTAACAGGATTATCAAAAAATGTTATAAAAACTTGTGTTATGGCAAACAATTCCACAAGCTGTGCTTACTGAGAGACAGTATCAAAGGTGGTAGGCTGGTTATTGACAACAAGGACTGCATGGCCAGTACTGGAATTGTCTGTAAAGACAGTAAGGGCTTGAGGAATCGGAGCCTTTTGAGAAATTTTGGGAAAAATAAATGGATGTAATTGGGCAAATTTTAAAAGGGGTCATTGGGGAAGTGGTTATCAATTGTTCCCAAAAAACCAGATAGGGCAATACCCCATTCATCTCCTGTCTGTTGTAAAAATTGGATTTGGTTCTTAGTATATGGAATTAAAATATTATCAAGGTCTTTGCCAAAATGTTGTCGAGAAAGCAAGGGACATTTTATAGTGATAGAAGCTACCTAAGCAGGACTAACAGTAATAAACTTGGAGGATGTGGTGGGTAAATGGACCAAAAGCAAGGGGCAGCCTTTATTTTTAAACTGTGGATCTCGCTGCCAAAATATTTCTGTGGGTGTATGAGGAGTGTGTAAAATAACCAGAACCAGAGGAAGGTTATAAAAAATTTGTGTAACAAACTGTTTGGCAATGGCTTCTGTGACTTGATTTAATGCCTATCATGCCTCAGGAGTAAGCTTTCTAGGGGAAGAAGGGTGGGAAACACCTCTCAAAATATCTTTAAAGGGCAACAGTACACAAGTGGGTAATTTTAAATATGGTCTTAGCCATTGAATATCCCCCAGTTTTTTTTTTTTTTTTTTTGAAAATCATTAAGGGTGTGAAGATGGTCCAAAAGTAGTTTTATTTTAGGAATTTGGATCTGATTATCTTGAAGTTTAACGCCCAAATAGGTATAAGGGTCCTGTGTTTGAAACTTATCAGGAGCTATCTGTAGTCCCAAGATAGTGAGTGTTTTGTAAAGGTCCAGGTAACAATTATAAAGGTCATGGGTATTAGGTGCAGCAATTAACAAATCATCCATATAATGAAAATATAAATTTGTGGCCATCACTCTCTCACAGGGTCTACTGCTTGAGCAATGTATTTTTGGCAAAGACTAGGGCTGTTGTCCATACCTTGGGGAAGAAACTTCCACTGAAATCTCTGCATAGGGCCCTGAAAATTAATGTGAGGGAGACTAAAGGCAAAATATGGTCTATCCTCAGGATGTAAAGGAATGGTTAAAAAGCAATCTTTTAAGTCAACAACCATTTTACAATAGTTTTTGGGAATAGCCACTGATGTGGGAATGCCTGGCTATAGTGCTCCCATCAGGCACGTAACATTATTAATGGCATGCCAATCTTGTAAATGGCGTCACTTGCCTGATTTTTTCATGATAAAAAAAATAGGAGTATTCCATGGTGAGGTTGAGGGCTCTACATGGCTGGCTGTCAGCTGTTCCTGCACTAACATGGAGGAAGCCTCCAATTTTTCTTGCATAAAAGGCCACTGATCCACCCACACAGGAGTCTGAGACTCCCAAATAATTTTATCTGCATGGGGTACAGGAGGGTCAGGGACCAACACTAAAAATCCGAATACCCAAGCCCATATGTATTTGTTTTCTGTAAGCGTTGTATAGGCTCAACCAGTCCTTGTCTCAGTTTCACAAAGCTTGTACCAGGGACAAAATTTATATGAAGCATTTGATGAGTCACCATGGAATTGGGACTGGCAAGAATAACTTCCATTTGACTCAAAATATCTCTGCCCCATAGGTTAACAGGGAGGTCAGGAACAACGAAAGGAGTGACAATTCCCTTATTACCCTCTTTATCAGTCCAGCTAAGAGCCCTAGAGCTAACCAGAGAATTTTATGACTGTCTAATCCTTTTAAGGTCAGTCAAGGATGGGGTGAGGGGCCAAACTGATGGCCAGCATTTTTGAAAAACAATTGTGGCATCAGCTCCAGAATCCAGAATTCCTTAGAATTCCTTTTCTTCAATAAGTAAGGTAAGGGTGGGTCTATTGTGAGAAATGTGCTGAACCCAATACACATCAGAGGAGCCCAAGGAGGCAGTCCCCCACGGTAGGGTTTGGGTGGTGGAAGTGCCTTCTGAATCTAAGGGAAGGAATATTAATTGTGCAAGTCTTGTTCCTGCAGGGATAGCCACAACTCCATTAATAGCTGTGGCCATTATTTTTATTTCTCCAGTGAAATAATTATCATTAATGCCATGGAAGACCTGAAGACCTTGAAAGGTAGTAGAGGCTCTTCCAAGAATAAGGGCACATATATGAGATGGAATGTTACCCATAATTTCAGTGGGTATTATCTGGGGCCCTTTCATTGAGTCTAATATTGTATCAGTGGCGGTACAGAGGTCCAATCCTGCGCTGCCTAGGGTGGCTCGTTGGAGGAATGCAATTGTGGAGAAGGATTTTTTGGTAGGTTGGGAATTTAGGAGGGAACAAATCTTATTGCCCCTGGGTTTGTCCTGAGGGAAGTAGGCGCCAGGGACTGGCCCCACAGGGAGTTTCCCGAGAAGCAGGAAGAAGTAGGCTGTCCCAGGGCATTTTTCTTAGATCTACACTCACTGGCCCAGTGATGACCTTTACCACATGTAGGGCAAAGGGTGGCTGGGGACGGTTTAGTTCCACTTTGAGGAGACGCTACCACTAGGCTTTGTTTGCCTGTTGGACACTCGGGTGAAACATGGCCAGGTGGTTTACAAGTAAAGCAAGTGTGTGAGCCAGGATTTAGAAAGGCCTTGGTAAAGGCTGCACCTATGGCTAGACCAATGGCATGGCCTGCACCCACCCCGGCACAATGTCTAATAAAGTCAGAAATTTCCCCTTTATCCTTATATGGTCAAAGAACATCCTGACATGCTGCGTTGGCGCTTTCAAATGCAAGATATTTTACAAAGGTGCTTTTGCTTTCGCTTGGTCCGAGCAAGTATTCCGCGGCTACGTTAAGCCAGGCAACAAAGTCACTATAAGGCTCGTGGGGCCCTTGTCGAATTTTTGCCAGGGAGTGTTAGCTGAGCCCTTTTGAGAGAGTCGTCTCCAGGCATGTAAGCCAGCCATCTGAATCTGTGCCAAAAATCCAGCAGGCAAACGTGTCTGTTTAAGGTTTGTGTCAAAAGGCGCATTGCCCACTTGCTTAACATAAGTCCAGTATTTAGAGGAGGCCTTAGTTAATTTTTTTTTGAGCAGTTGACCGACAGTGCTTTTTGAAATCTGCATTCCACAACAGGAAGACTCTGGCACTGAGGGTAGCTCGGGCTAAAATTTTCCAATCATTGGGATTAAGCCATTGTGCACTGTGGCTTTCTAATATAACCAACGTGTAGGGTGCAGTGGGGCCATAGTGAGCATAAGCCATTTTAAGTTTTTCTAGAAAATGCAGGCTTAATTTTTTGTAGACACTCTGGGTTCCTTCCTTTCTATGCGTGAACTCCTCATCCTCCGAGTCCTGATCTTCCTCTTGCCATTCCCCCGATTTGTCCCCTTGATACGTTTCCCCCGCTTCCTCCTATTGATCCTCATCTAAGTCTTTGTCCTCACCCTGGGCGGGCTTATCTATCTGACTGAGGGTGACTGGAAAGGAAAGAACAGGCCTAGGGAGGAGCTTAGCCTTTGTATTAGACCACTGTGGGCCAGCTCTGTTGACTCCATGCCTAAGGCTAATGAGCAGAGCTCAGAGTCATGGGATCTTAATTCTTTTAAAAGTTGGATCTGTTCCCATCTATGTTGGAGAGACTCTCAAAAGGGAGCCAGGTTAGGCAAGGGAAGTGGGAAAAAAATATCTGGGGGAGCAGTTGGCCTCTGAAGGGCCGGAGCACAAAAGGCAGGAGGGATATATGAGGGAGGTGGGTGTGTAAGTCCTATTGGCTGTGGCAGGGTCCTGAGAGGTGATGGGTATTCTGAATGGTAGCAAGCTGCTTCCTTCTCCAAGGTAGCCTCCTCCCCAGGGGTCAATGTGTCTCTGGGATTTAAAACTGGATAAAGGCGGTTGGTAACCCTGGAAGACTTATTCATTAGTGTGGGTTTTTGAGGGGGACCAGGAAGGTTCCCAGGGTCCTGGGGAGACTGAGAAGTGTCTTTGTCCCTACTATCTGAAGGGCATGCCGAGGGGGGGACGAGAGGTATTTGCATAGCCTCTTCCCCAATCCTGACATGTTTTAAGGTACCATTGTCAAAGGGTGAACTATTAAGACTTTTATTAATTAACTTCCAGTATGAAAATGTGGGAACATTTTCTGTGCGAAAGGATTCATAATAATCTTTTAAACAGTCTCCTACTCTAAGCCATTATTTACCATAAATGGTCCCTTCAAGGGGAAACCATGGACAGAATTCTCTTGTGTATGAAAAGAATAATTTAAATTCTTTTTCTTAACACGCAACCACCATTTCTTCAGGGACTCCTTGAGGCTTGAAAAAAATGATCGCAAGTTCTGCTTGGCCAAGTCTTTCCAGAGGATGGCATTCCCCCTCAGTCAAAGGCTCGAGCCCCAGTAGGAGGGTGCCAGATTTCCCGGCCGGCAGGACACATCGACGTGAGCGGCGAACCTAGGTGGGGAGGAATGATGGGAAAAGAGACACGAGAGATGACAGCAAGATAGGAGTTCTGATCAAGCTGCAAACTTTTATTGTTCACACAGGCGTATTTATATGCTGGGAATGGGAAAGCTCTCTTATCAGCAGTTGCTGGATGTCTTCAGAAGGTGACATAAAGTCAGGATGTTTCAGGAAGACAGATGGCCGCAGGATTTCTCAGGGAGATAGATGGCTACAGGATGTCTCTTAGGCAGGTTGTCTTCCAGGGGGCTGTTTCTTGTAAGTGTCAGGCTATTCTTTGAAGGAGAACTTCCTTCTAGCCCCGGACAGTCAGGGACTGAGTATTTGGAATGGAAAATTGGAAAATGATTCCAATGTGTATGCAAATATGTGCTACACAAAAATCTTCAATGCCTTGACATTACCTTGGCCCGAATTGAGACACAATTAGAGGAGAAGAGTTAAAAAATCTGTGAATACATATCTGGAATTGAAAATGCTCAGGTGTTCACAAGCTTAGAAGTGGTAGAGGAGTTTCCAAAAGTAAGGAACAGGGTAAAAACTCCACAAACATGGAGCTCTGCCGGCCTAAAGACTTCTGGAGAAACAACCTCTGAGGTTTGGCACTTGAAATACATCTTGATGTTAGGAGTTTTAGCTTCCTTTCTAGTGAGACCATCAAAGCTCGGTCTGCATCTATGTGATCTGGAGGACATGGTTTCTTATTTTCCAATGAACATGAGGCAGCAGTGCTGAATTCTCTCTTTGTAGGTAAACTGTTCCCACTGGGGTATAAGTGTCTCTCCGTGTGGACTGTGAAGCCATTTGGTCATAATCCAATTTTCATGGGGTTTCTTGATGCTGCACTGAGAATTTGGTATTTGCTTCACGAAATACAAGGAGTTCAACTGGGACACAGTACTGGTGAGAGTTCTGTCACGTGTGGTGGGTCAGGGTCTGCAGGAGAATGCACCAACCAGGCTTCTATCCTACATAGCTTTCCCCATTGACCATAGCAACATGAATCAGAACATTGCCCTGAAACCTCTCATATAACAAGATGCCTTTACATACAAGGTTCTGCTTGCTGCACCATGTCAGTCACAAGCCATTTGGAAGACAATGGCAGATCCACATGACCCCACCACAGATGTATTATCACACACCTGCACACCACTGCTCTATGCCCATTACTCAGCAGGCTCCAAATTACTGGCATCTCTGTTCTACAACATTTTCATGAATCCCAGTCAATCAAGGCACTGTCTGGTACACACATGATCAGCAACAGGACATCCAAAGTTTCTCCAGTGCCACCTGGTCATGGGAATTTCAAAAATGTCATGGTATTATTCTAGCCATTTTTCAAGGATGAAGTTGGAGGCACTGTGGGTTTCAATTTATTCAGGAACCATTAAATGGTGAGGAAGCTCATTTCAATGAAAGCTCTAAAGAACCCTCACAGGCAAGACTTCCCAAAGAGTGGCCAAAAGTTCACATAAAGCCAGCACATTGAGGTCTACAAGGTGAGTTCCATGTGTGTTTTGACTCTCAACTATTGCTGCCAAGTCTTTCAGAAGCCGCAGTTCATTCATAAATTAGGCAGGATGAATGCTGGGAAGCTTTCTTCTAGACAGGATGCATCCATTAATGCATTCTATTTTTTAATGTCTACAACCATGGACACAGTGGGATACTAGACATAAAAACACTCACCTTGTCAAACGACTTACAAGAAACAGTCCACTTAAAACCAAATAAACCGCCTTTCCTACCTATTCTCAGAACACTAGACAAAATCACCAACTCACACCCACACCTACAAAGGCACCACCTTCCCCCAAGTAGGTCTGTGATTATCCAGAGTGTACTCTGGCTGGTGGGCCATACTATATTCCCCCAAAATGGCTTGTTCTGTCTCAGATCTTGTCTGCTTGGCCAATGCTGTGAAGTTGTCAGGAGCCAGTGGTGAGCCAATACGTGCTTTCTGAGAAAAGGCCCCTCTTCAAAGCTCTCCTGGCATTTGGCCATTCTCACATCAGTAGGTACCAAGAAAGACTGACTCTGTCCTTGGTAAAATCAAACAAGTTTGCCCGCTGGGACTGGGACCAGGACAGGTTCTGGGTGCCTGGATTCCTGGATGCCAAATTGAGAGAGTTCCATCTCCAATGAAGTGAGGTAAGTCACTTCCTTCCAGAACTGAATGAGGTCACTGCCTGGCAACCACTTTGTCCTAACAGTTGCTTCCAAGGATCCCATGAGATGGAGGCTGCCCCTACTTCCTGTTATATTTTCACAAGTTAGAATGGTATATGAACCATAGGCACCTGGGAACAGCTCTCCACCCAGTTTGGTTTTGTCCTTCTTCCATACATTAAGAAGAGCGAGACTGATTCAGAATAATTCTTACTTCCTTACTGGGTTGTATGCCATGGAAGATGACTTTTGCTCTCTCAGGTCCTTCATTGCTGCCCATGTCTTCTCCAGGGATAATTTCTTTATGTACCTTTGAGGTTCTCAGTTGGTGGAAGATCCCCTACATTCCTGTGTTGTAAGAACAACAGTATCCCTGCTCTTCTGTTAAGTTAAATTGAGGAAAGAGTGTATAGTTAGGGTTAATAACAGGTTCGATTTGGGTTTGAAATCATTCTGCGAGATGATTAATGGCATTGGGAACCTGTGATATTTCCAATAATATAGAGGTGAAATAAAAGTATGAAAACAGAAATCTAGATAAGATTTGAAGCCCAGAAGGGCATTGGCCTTTTCATTGGGATACTTAGCTTTGAATTATGTTCTGTACAGATGTCTCAGATAAATCGATACACAATGGCATAGGACTTTGTACCTTGGAGGATTGAATGTTGAAGAGAACATCCAGGCAAAAGGGATAGTAGGTAGGATTAGGAAGATAGTTGGTAGCGTTTAGAAAGAGGAGTGAGTATAGGATTTGGACCAAAAGATTTTTAGCAATAGTGTTTCATGTATAGCGTGAATGTAAATGTCAGCAGATGTGAAGAGTGAGTCACGATGATGAATTGGGGAAAATAAATAGGAAAGCAGATATCAATAGAGATATTACAAAATCAGGCAAAGTATAAAGTGACTGATAGCATTAGACATATTCAACAGGCTTGAGATTTAACACATAATCTTAGGAAGAAACAAATATGTACTCACCAATAGGATTGACATTTGAGAGCATTAGGCAACCTGGACATGGATGTATTTAGTAATTCATGCTCACATTCCATTTAGGGTTTGGTACAATCATAAGTGAGATATTTGCTTTTGGTGTCCACAATATTACTGTAATAAAATGTATTTGTGGATCAGGAGACATGAGTTTTTTATCCACCATTTCTGGGAACAATATTTTGAAGACGTATAAATTAGTATTGGGAGTAAAAATAGGTGTACCTGTGTCTATGAATATAGAGATAATGTATGAATACACCATACTGTGATAAGACAAAGATGTTTTATCACACACCTGCCCACCAGTGCTCTAGGCCCACTACTCAGCAGACTCCAACTTACTAACATCTCTGTTCTACACCATTTGCATGAAACCCAGTCAATCAAGGCACTGTCTGGTATACTCATTATCTGCAACATGACAACCAAAGGTACTCCAGTGACACCTTGTCATGGAATTTTCAAAAATTTCATGGTATTTATCTAGCCATTTGTCAAGGATGAAGTTGGAGGCACTGTGGGTTTTAATTCATTCAGGAAACATTAAATGGTGAGGAAGTTCATTTCAAAGAAAGTTCTGGAAAACACTCACAGGCAAGGCTTCCCAAAGAGTGGACAAAAGGTCACATGAATCCAGGCCCATTGATGTCTACAATTTGAAGTCCATGTGTGTTTTGACTCTCAACTATGGGTGCCAAGTCTTTCAGAATAAAATAATGTGATATCCTGCCTGAGATTCCCATTGTTCTGTGGAAAGCCACCCTGGGCCTAGATCTCAGTTTCCAAGTGCGACTCTCATGTGTGGCCTCCTAAAATCCCAACACAATTCATGGCAATACTTCTATGAGGTCAGTTTGAGGACTCAGTCTCTAATTGGAATCACACCAGAGTTCAAGCCCGGTTGGACCAAGTCATCTCTTCCAACTGCCACACAAATGACCACAATTAAAACCAAAATACTCCCCCATGACCCTCATCTTCGTCCATATAGACACTCATCATAACCTCTGGTTGGAAGTTTCCATGAAGGGCGCAGCCCAAGATAGTGTCTAATATAAGCTACCTTGCCCCTCATTTGCCTAAAGTCAGGTTTACCTCAAGACCCTTCCTGTGAACCAGGAGTGATCCAAGAGTCCTGCCATTAATACTGCTCCCCTTCTCAAATTTAGGCGTACTGACAGTCTGATATAGATTCTTTATGTGAATTGGAGTCATTAAAAATGTAAGCACCTATGGACTAGCCTCTGCAGGGCTTTGAAGAACTCATTTGACCCAAAGGATCCCTATTCTCACTTGATGGACGTCAGGAACCTTAAAGAAAAAGGCAAGAGACTTTATCTACAATGACAGCTCTTTTGGCCATTTTGGTTTTGTATGCACACATGGGATCTTTCTTTAGATCCATCAGGTGCTGAGAATCTAAGTCACAGCCTCACAAAGGGAATAGAGTTTTGATTCAGACACATCACTTTTCAAAGCAATGAAGCAAAGAGCCACAGGTGATGCCCATTCATTTACATCTGAAAACTGTTTCCTTCAGGCTTCACAAAGCGGTGACCTGAGGCAAAGACCTTCTTGACATTCATGGCAACAGAACAATACGTAAGCAAAAGGTCCAAAGCAGGGTTTCTCCACTGAGGCTGTACTGGTCACACTGATACCTGAGTTTTCTGAGTTTCTCACCATTTGGTACAGCTATCCAGTAAATGACCATGTCACAGAGCTTGGAGGTGGTACATATTTTGGACACAAAACCATGAGCCTGTTCTGGAGATTGGCCAGAATTTAGGAAGAAAACAGGAACTTAGGAAGATAGCAGGTGTAGCTGATTGAAAGGCAAGCTGCAGTCCATTCATAAATAGTGCAGGATGAATGCTGGGAAGATTTCCACTAGAAGGCACACATCCATTGATGCATTCTCTTTTCTAATGTCTACAATCACGGACCCAGTGGGATACACAGACATAGAAACACTCTCCTTCTCAGATGACTAACTAGAAACAGTTCACTCCAAACCAAACAAACAACATTTCCTACCTTTTCTCAGAACATGAGACAAAACCGCAAACCCACACCCACACCCACAAAGGCACCTCCTTCCCTCAAGTAGGTCTGTGACTATCTGGAGGGTCCTCTCACTGGTGGGCCACACAATTTCCCCCGAGATGATGTACCCTGTCTCAGATCTGGTCTCCTTGGCCAACTCTGTGAATTTGCAGGAGGCAGCCATGAACCACTACCTGCTTTCTCAGGAAAGGCCACTCTTCAGAGCTCTTCTGGCATTTGGCCATCCTCACATCAGTAGGTACCAAGAAAGACTCACTCTGTCCTTGGTAAATACAAACAAGTGAGACCACTGGGACTGGGACTGCGACTGGCTCTGAGTGCCTGTATTCCTGGATCCCAAGTTCAGAGAGTTCCATCGCCAAGGAACTGAGGTGAGTCACTTCCTTCAGGAACTGAATGAGGTCACTGCCTTGGCAACCACTTTGTCCTAACAGTTGCTTCTAAGAGTCCCATGAGATGGAGGCTGCCCCTACTTCCTGTGACACGTTCAAAAGTTAGAATGGTATATCCACCATAGGCACCTGGGAACAGCTCTCCACACAGGCCTGTTTTGGTCCATCTTCTCTATATTAAGAAGAGAGTGGCTGATTCAGAGACATCCCTTCATCCTGACCAGGTTGTTTGCAATGGAAGTTGAATTTTCTTTCTCAGGTCCTTCATAGCTGCCTACATCTCCTCCATGGATCATTTCTGCATGGACCTTTGAGGTTCTCAGCAGGTGGAAGTTCCCCTAGTTTCCTGTATTGTAAGACCAACTCTGTTTGTGCTCTTCTGTAAAGTTAGATTGAGGGAACAGTGTATGGTTAGGGTTAATAACATGTTCGATTTGGGTTAGGAATCATTCTGCTGGATGAATGATGGTATTGGGAACCTGTGATATGTATAAGAATATATAGGTGAAATATATGTAAGAAAACAGAAATCTAAGTAAGATTTGAATCCCATAAGAGCATTGGGCCCTTGATTGGGATGTTTATCATTGAATTACATTCTGCACAGATGTCTCAGATAAATTGATATACAATGGCATAGGACCTTGTACCTTGGAAGAATGCAGATGAGAACATCCAGTTAAAGATGTATAGTCGGTAGTGAATATTTAATAAAATTAGGTACTTGTTACTTCCTGTTTTTCTGTATGCTTCACAAAACACTGTTGAAATCTTGAGAACTGTTTGCTAATCTTGTTCCCAGAATGTGTTGTCCCCAACTTCCAAACTGCAGAATTTACTCCCTCACCTGATTGAACACAAACCGCCCACTCGCCCTGAAACATCAATAAACTTCCCTCCTTGCCCTCTCCAAGAAAAATATATAAGCTCTGCTCAAGCTGTTCTCAGGGCCCCCTGCTGTATTCAAGTGAACTCTGAGCAGCAGCATGGTCGACCCCCAATAAACCCTTTGCTGTTGCATGAGTCAGGTTCTTGGTGGTCTCTTCCTCTGCCTCTTTCTGGTTTCAGGTTTCAGGTTAGGACTTGGCAAAATGGCTGTCAATGAAGAGTGTGAGCTCTCTGAGACGGTGGCTGACAGACGTGTCACAGAGCCACAGGCCAAGTCCCTGGGGGACGCCCCAGAGGACTTGGGAAATTGAGTTACAATAGTCTCCTCGCCTCAGTGATATTTTGTTTCGGATTCGGTATTGCCAGCCCATTGGGTTTTGCCAGCTACTCAGTCCTGTTCTCAGTGTTGAATGTCCATTTGCCTGTCTTTATTGTCTTGTCTTGTCTGTGTCATGTGTTTTTGCTTTCACTGTTTGTGTATCTTTCATTATGGGACAGAGCACTTCAATGCTAAATCTCAGTTTAAAGGGCAACTCTTATGTGTGGTCTCCTAAAATCCCAACACAATTGATGGCAATACTTCTCTGAGGTCAGTTCCAGAACTCAGTCTCTAAGGGGAATCACACCAGAATTCAAGCCCAGGTGGACCCAGTCATCTGATTTTGAACATAGCCATGAATCCTCTTCATATAACAAGATGCCTTTACATAAAAGGGTCTTTTGGTTGCACCATGTCAGTCACAAGCCATTTGAAAGACAATGGCAGATCCACATGGCCACACCACAGATGTTTTATCACACACCTGCACACCACTGCTCTAGGCCCAGAACTCAGCAGGCTCCATCTTGCTGGCATCTTTGTTCTACACCATTTTCATGAAGCCCTGCCAATCAATGCATTTTCTGGTTCACTCCTGCTCAGCAAATGGACATCCAATCGAAAGGTTCTCCAGTACCACCTGGTCATGGGATTTTAAAAAATTCCTTGGTATTTATCTAGCCAATTTTCAAGGATGAAGTTTGAGGAACTGTGGGTTTCAATTCATTCAGGAACCATTAAATGGTGAGAAAGCTCATTTCAAATAAAGTTCTGGAAAACTCTCACAAGCAAGGATTCCCAAAGAGTGGCCAAATGGTCAAATGAAGCCAGGCCCATTGAGGTCTACTATGTGAGGTCCATGTGTCTTTTGACTCTCAATATGGTTACCGAGACTTTCAGAATAAAATCATGTGATATCCTGGCTGATATTACCAGTTCACTGTGGAAAGAGAACCTGGGCCTAGATCTAAATTTCCAAGGGCGACTCTCATGTGTGGCCTTCTAAAATCCCAACACAATTCATGGCAATACTTCTCTGAGGTCAGTTCCAGAACTCAGTCTCTAAGGGCAATCACAGCAGAGTTTAAGCCCAGGTGGACCCAGTCATCTTTTCCAACCACCACAAAAATGACCACAATTAAAACCAAAACACTCCCACATGGCCCTCATCTTCTTCCATATAGACACTCATCATAACCTCTGGTTGGATGTTTCCATTAGGGGTGGAGACCAAGACAGTGTCCAAAATAAGCTACCTTGCCCCTCATTTGCCTAAACTCAGGGTGGCCTGGACACCCTTCCTGTGTACAAGGAGTTATCAAATAGGCCTGCCATTAATACTGCTCTTCTTCTACAATTTAAGGCCTACTGACTGCCAGGTATAGATTCTTTATGTGATTTGGAGTCATAAGAAAACCCAAGCACATCTACTGTGCTATGAAGAACTCATTTGATCCAAAGGATGCCTGTTCTCACTTGATGGACGTCAGGAAACTAACAGAGAAAGGCGAGAGACATCACCCACAATGACTGCACTTCTTGCCATTTTGGTTTTGGATTCACAAATGGGATATTTCTTTAGATCTATCAGGTGCTGAGACTCTAAGGCACAGCCTCAAACACGGCCTAGAGGCTGATTCAGACACATCCCTTTTCAAAGCAATTAAGCAAATAGCCACAGGTGATGCCCATTCATTTACATCTGGAAACTGTTTTCTTCAGTCTTCACAAAGGTGTGGCCTGAGACAAAGACCTTCTTGACATTCTTGGCAACAGTACAATAGGTAAGCAAATGGTCCAAAGCAGGGTTTCTCCACTGAGACTGTACTGGTCACATTGATATCTGGGTTTTCTGAGATACTCACCATTTGGTTCAGCTATCCAGTACATGACCATGTCACAGAGCGTGGAGGTGGTACATATCTTGGACACAAAACCATGAGCCTGTTCTGGATATTGGCCAGAATTCAGGAAGAAAACAGGAACTTAGGAAGATAGCAGGTGTTGCCCATCCATAAGGCAAGTCGCAGTCCATTCATAAATTGGGCAGGATGAATGCTGGGAAGCTTTCCACTAGGCCGCACACATCCATTGATGCATTCTCTTTTCTAATGTCTACAACCACGGACCCAGTGGGAACACAGACATAGAAACACTCTCCTTGTCAGATGACTTACTAGAAACAGTTCACTCCAAACCAAACAAACCATCTTTCTTACCTATTCTCAGAACATGAGACAAAACCACAAGCCCACACCCACACGCACAAGGCACCTCGTTCTCTCAAGCAGGATTGTGACTATCCAGAGTGTCCTCTGACTGGTGGGCCATACAATTTCTCCTGAGATGGTGTACCCTGTGTCAGATGTGGTTTCCTAGGCCAACTCTGTGAAGTTGCAGGAGCCAGCCATCAACCACTACCTACTTTCTCAGAAAAGGCCACTCTTCAGAGCTCTTCTGGCATTTGGCCATCTTCACATCAGTAGGTAACAAGAAAGACTGACTATGACCTTGGTAAATCCATACAAGTTTTCCCAATGGGACTGTGACTGGGACTGGCTCTGGGTGCCTGGCTTTCTGGATAAAATGTTCTTAGAGTTCTATCACCAAGAAGTGAGGTAAGTCACTTCCTTCAGGACCTAAATGAGGTCAGTGCCTTGGCAACCACTTTTTTCTAACAGTTGCTTCCAAGGGTCCCATGAGATGGAGGCTGCCCCTACTTCCTGTGACACTTTCACAAGTTAGAATGGTATATCAACCATAGTCATCTGGAATAGCTCTCCACACAGGCCTGGTTTGGTCCATCTTCTCTGCATTAAGGATACAGAGGCTGATCAGACACAACCCTTAATCCTGACTAGGTTGTTTGCCATGGAAGTTGAGTTTTGGTCTCTCAGGTCCTTCATAGATGCCTACATCTTCTATAGGGATAATTTCTGCATGGACCTTTGAGGTTCTCAGCAGGTGGAAGATCTACTACATTCCTGTATTGTAAGACCAACTCTGTCCCTGCTCTTCTGTCAAGGTAGATTGAGGTAACAGTGTGTGGTTAGGGTTAATAACAGGTTTGATTTGGGTTAGGAATCATTCTGCGGGATAAATATTGGTATTGGGAAACTGCAATATTTACAAGAATATATAGGTGAAATATATGTATGAAAAGTGAAATCTAAGTAAGAGTTGAAGCCCAGAAGGGCATTGGGCCCTTAATTGGGATACTTAGTGTTGCATGATGTTGTGCACAATTGTCTCAGATATATCTATACACAATGGCATAGGACCTTGTACCTTGGATGATTGAATGTAAAAGAGAACATCCAGTCAAAAAGGGATAGTCAGTACGATTAGGAAGATACTCAGTAGGTTTAGGAAGAAGAATGAGTGTATGATTTGGAACAAAAGTTCTTTAGCAATAGGGTTTCGTTTAGAGAGTGAATGTAAAAGTCAGCACATGTGATTAGTCAGTCACAAAAATGAACTGGGGAAAATGTGTGGGAAAGCAGGTATCAACAGTGACATTACGAAATCAGATAATTATAGAATGAGTGATAGGATTAGACATTTTCAACAGTGTTGAGGTTGAATATATAATCTTAGGAAGAAACAAATATGTAGTCACCAATAGGATTGACATTTGAGAGCATTAGGCAACCTGGACATGGATGTTTTTAGTTATCCATGTTCCCTTTCCTATTAGGCTTTGGTACAATCATAAGTGTGACCTTTGCATTTTGTGTCGATAATATTACTGTGATAAAATATACATGTAGATCAGGTGACATGAGTATTTCTTTGACCATTTCTGGGAACAATATTTTGAATCCCTATACATTAGTATTAGGGGTAAAAAGAGGTGTACCTTGTGTCTATGAATATAGAGATAATTCATGAATGGAACATACTGTGAATAAATAACATAACTGGTTCCACTTTAAATAATGGATTGAATTGATATCTGAAAATATATAAGAAATCTTTTATTGTTATACAATCATTCATTCCAACCAGTTATACATCTAATGGTAATATTAGGATTATGGTTTATCATGAAGGGTGTTTGAGTTTTGCTTCATTAGTGACTATGTAAAACGAAAATAATGTGTTTGGAAAGAAGTCTTATGAAAGACCTGTCAAGAAACATGGATGAATACATGTGTTCTGAAGCAGGAAGTGATTGATAGTGAAGCAAATGCCTATATATTTGCTAGCTTGTGTATGAAATATATATTCTATGGTCTGCATAAACTGATGAAATAGTAAAGTACCAGTGTTAAAGTAAAATGATCCTCAAAATACACATCATGTCCCATAGGAATCTACTTGCATTGATGTTAACCTGGGTCAGTTACTTTAGAAATATTAGGGTTTGTATGCACCATTAATGAAGTTAGTTTTCAGTACTTGGAAACAAATATGTATTTCAGGTGGATGAATATTTCTGAGAATAATCTTGTGGAAAGTTGATTATAAATCCACATACATGAATATGAATGAATTTAGGGAGTGTATAATAAGACACATTTTTTTCATATTTTAAAAAATCTGGAGAGTATCTATATATATACACACACACGCACAGGCACACACAATAAAATGTAGCAAAATAGGAGATCCAACATGGCGGCGGGCATACAGAGATCAAGTCTCTGACCTCTTCAGCTGTGCAGGTATATGGAGTCGTAAACTGTCTAAATGGTGTTTGCTCAGAATCACTAGTCAATGATGACGTGACGTGAATATAGGGAAAACAGTCTGGGCCCCTCAGAACACACACAGAGCACGGATCGGCTGCATTCAAGCTCAGGTTCGCCTGCTTCTCATGACTCAGCACTAACAATCCCACTGAAATAACAGGTCAGCCCTTCTGTATTTACAGAGTTAAAAGCCAAGTGAGCCTTCATAGGCAGTGGTCACAGGATTGAAATGGGGCTTGGGAGAGACAGTCAGGACCCACCCGTTGCATTGGTCACTCGGCAAAGGGAACGAACGTTCACCATTTGCATGGCATACCACGATGCCAGAGAACTGACGTAACGGGCAGAGGAGATAACTTAATTGAAACCAGCACGACAGGTGTGTTATTTCCTAGCCATCTCTCTCCACACAGCAGGGAAACCTTAAGAGCCCCTCCCAGCTCTCCCGTAAGGGCCCCTCCCAGCTCTCCCGTGAGCATGATAGCCAGACCAAGGAAGTCAGGAGTGTCGCGGGACTTGCAGCGCAGAACCGCTGGCTACCGCTCCCACCAGTGCTGACAACTGAGGTCTCTTGCACCAGCTACCGGAGGCATAGCTACCGGAGGGCAAGCAAATTCGCTGGGGGTTCTCAGCCCCAAGCTGTACAAACTTAGGGTCTGAGGGAGGCAAACAGGATGAGTGGGCCGAGGCGCTCATGAAAACAGGGCTCCCAGAAGCAGCAGAACTGGCATGTAGCCTGTATTGTGGTGAGTGTCACAGGTGAGCGGGGCCTGGCTTGAGGAAACAGAAGAGAAGGCCCTAGGCACTCAGGATTGGAGACTTGCCCAGTCTGGGAAGAAGAGCTTCTGCACAGTGATTGGTTCCCACCTATTGAGAGGAGAAGCTTGGCCCAGTGCGCACAGCTCCACCTACTGGAAGAGAAGTTAATTGAACTCTATGACTGCATGTATTATTTTTTTTTAATTTTTATTTTTTTCTTTTTCTTTCATTTTCATTTTTTTGTTGTTCTTCTTTAACTTTTTTTAATGTTTCTAATTTTTCATTTTATTATTATTATTATTATTATTATTATTATTATTTTAAATTTTATTATCATTTTTTAAATTTTTTTCTTTCTTTATTTATTTTCTATATTTTTCTTTGTCTTTTCAATTTTCTTATTCCCCCTTCTTTGATCTACCTGCCTACTCTCATTCTCTTTAGTGACTTCTTCCCTTCCCTACTAATATCTTTCCTCCCAAGCATCAAATAAATTTATAAGAGTAAGCAGTAACTCAGCAGTCAAACAGAACAAGAAGTAACATGAGCAGCATAAGAAAGCAAGAAAGAAAAGGAGTACAAACAATGAAGGACAGCCTAAATATTCAGAAGGACCTAGAGTCATGAGAAAAATGGTCATATAAAGAACTCAAGGAATACCTTAGACAGATGGAATGGAACCTTAAAGAGGATACGAGACAGCAAATCCAAACAGTGAAAGAACACATTGAAAATGAATTACATAAACAGATAAAAGAAGAAGTTAATCATCTTTATCAGGAGATAGAGATTATAAAAAAATATCAAACAATAATTCTAGAAATGAAGGAAGTGATAAACCAAATTAAAAACTCAATTAAGAGTATCACTAACAGAGTGGAGCAAGTAGAAGCTAGAACATCAGATAATGAAGACAAAATATATCATCTTGAAAAGGGTCTAGCCAACTCAGAAAGGCTGGTAAGAAATCATGAGAAAAACATCCAAAGATATGGGATAACATAAAAAAAACAAACTTATGAGTCATCTGGATAGAGGAAGGTACAGAGATTCAAACCAAGGGAATGAGTAACCTGCTGAATAAAATATTTACAGAAAACTTTCCAGAAATAAAAAAGGAAATGGATATACAAATTGTAGATGCATACAGGACATCGAGCACACAAAATCACAGTAGAGCAATGGCAAGACACATTGTTATGAAGATATCCAATATACAGAACAAAGAGAAAATATTAAAAGGTACATGAGAAAGGAGGCAGATGACATTCTGAAGTAAACCAATAAGGTTAACAACAGATTTTTCATCAGAGATGCTGAAAGCGAAAAGATCCTGGAACAACATATTTCAAATACTGAAAGACAATGGATGCCAAACAAGAATTCTATGTCCAGCAAAATTAAGCTTCAGGTATGACAACGAAATAAAAATATTTCATGATAAACAAAAGCTAAAAAAAATTGTAGCCAGAAAACCTGCATTGCAAAGTGTCTTGAGCAAAACACTACACGAGGAAGAAATGAAAAACAACAACCAAAACCATCACTGGGAAGTGCCTCAGTAATGACAGAGGGTGGGGAAAAAGCTAATCATGAAGACTAACTAAATTAAAAAATAAACATAAATAATCAAACATGGCTGGCAGTACAAACCATATATCAATGGTAACTCTAGACATTAATGGCTTAGACTCTCCAATAAAGTGACATAGGCTGGTACCTTGGATTAAAAAAAAAAAATCCAACAATATGTTGCCTGCATGAGACACATCTCAATGGAAAAGACATACACAGGCTGAAGGTGAAAGGTTGGAAAAAAAATATACCATGCACATGGTTCTCGTAAGCAACCAGGGGTGGCCATCCTCACATCCAATAAAATCGACTTCAAGACTAAGTTAATCAAAAGGGATAAGGAAGGATATTATATAATGTTAAACGGAATCATTCACAAACAAAACATAAAAATTATCAATATTTATGCACCAAATAATGGTGCTGCGATATTCATTAAACAAATTCTCCTCAAGTTCAAGAATCAATTAGAAAACAAAACAATAATTATGGGTGACTTCAACACACCTCTCTCATCATTGGACAGATCCTCCAAACAAAAGTTGAATAAAGAAACTATAGAACTCAATATCACAATCAACAACCTAGGCTTAACTGACATATCTAGAATATATCAACCATCATCAAGTGGATATACTTTTTTCTCAGCAGCACATTGATCCTTCTCAAAAATAGACCATATGTTATGTCATAGGGCAACCCTCAGTAAATATAAAGGGGTAGATATAATACCATGCATTTTATCTGACCATAATGGAATGAAACTGTAAATCAATGATAAAAGAAGGAAGGAAAAATCCTACATCACATGGAAAATGAACAATATGTTACTGAATGGTCAATGGGTTACAGAAGACATAAAGGAGGAAATCAAAAAATTCTTAGAGATAAATGAAAATACAGACACAACATATCGGAATGTATGGGAAACTATGAAAGCAGTTTTAAGAGGGAAATTAATTGCCTGGATGTCATTCCTCAAAAAAAGGAAAAACAAACAAATAAATGAGCTCACACTTCATCTCAGAGTCCTAGAAAAGGAAGAGCAAAACAACAGCAAATGTAGCAGAAGGCAAGAAATAATTAAAATCAGAGCGGAAATCAATGAAATTTAAACAAAAGCAACTATTGAAAAAATTAACAACTCTAAAAGTTGGTTCTTCAAAAAAATAAATAAGATCAATAGACCCTTAGCCATGCTAAAGAAGAGAAGAAGAGAGAGAACGCAAATTACTGATATATGTGATGAACAAGGCAATATCACAACAGATGCTACAGAAATACAGAAGACAATTAGAAATTATTTTGAAAACCTATATTACAATATAATTGAAAATAGTGAAGATATCGAAAAATTTCTAAAGTCATATGATTTGCCCAGACTAAGTCAGGAGAATAAACACATTTTAAACAGACCAATTTCAATGGATGAAATAGAAGAAGCAATCAAAAGACTACCAACCAAGAAAAGCCCAGGACCGGATGGGTATACAGCGCAGTTTTACAGAACCTTTAAAGAAGAATTAATATCAATAATTTTCAAGTAATTTCAGGAAACAGAAAAAGAGGGTGCTCTGCCAAATTAATTCTATGTGGCCAACATCACCCTGATTCCGAAACCAGACAAAGACAGCACAAAGAAAAACAACTACAGACCAATATCTCTGATGAATCTAGATGCAAAAATCCTCAATAAAATTCTGGCGAATCGGATACAATTGCACATCAAAAAAAATTGTGCACCATGATCATTAGGATTCATCCCTGGGATGCAAGAATGTTTCATTATACAGAAATCAATTAATATTATTCACCACATCGATAGACTTAAAGATAAGAAGCATATGATCCTCTTGATAGACGCAGAAAAAGCATTAGAAAAATTAGAGCATCCCTTTATGTTCAAAACATTAGAAAAACTAGGGATAACAGGAACTTACCTCGACATTGTAAAAGCTATCTGTGTTAAGCCTCAGGCTAGCATCATTCTGAATTGAGAAAAAATGAAGGCATTTCTTCTAAAATCTGGAACAAGACAGAGATGTCCTCTATCACCACTTCTCTTCAATACAGTTCTCGAAACACTGGCCAGAGCAATTAGACAGATGAAAAAAATTATAGGCATAAAAATAGGAAAAGAATAACTTAAATTATCACTATTTGCCAGTGACATAATTCTATACATAGAAGACCCAAAAGCGTCTACAAAAAAAAAATACTAGAACTAATAAATGAATTCAGCAATATGGCCGGATATAAAAAGAACACGCATAAATCAAAGGCATTTCTGTATATCAGCGACAAAACTTCTGAAATGGAAATGAGGAAAAACACTTCATTCATGATATCCTCAAAAAATAAAAATAAAATACTTGGAAATCAACCTAACAAGAGAGGTGAAAGATTTATACAATGCAAACTATAGAACCCTAAAAAGAGAAGTAGAATAAGATCTTAGAAGATGGAGAAATATACCCTGTTCATGGATAGGCAGAACTAACATCATCAATATGGCGATATTACCAAAAGTTCTCTGTAGGCATAATGCAATGCCAATCAAAATCCCAATGGTATTTCTTGTAGAAATAGAGAAAGCAATCATGAAATTTTTATGGAAAAATAAAAGACCCAGAAAAGCAAAAGCAATTCTAAGCAGGAAGCGTGAATCAGGCGGTATAGTGACAGCAGATTTCAAACTATATTACAGAGCAATAGTAAAAACAACAGCATGGTGCTGGTACCAAAATAGGCAAGTGGACCAATGGTACAGAATAGAGTACACAGAGACTAATCCAAAAAGTGACAACTATCTTATATTTGATAAAGGAGCTAAAAGCATGCAAAAGAGGAAGGATAGCATCTTCAACAAATGGTGTTGGGAAAACTGGAAATCCATACGCAACAAAATAAAACTGAATCCCCTCCTCTCGCCATGCACAAAGAAGATCAAGGAGCTAGATATCAAATCAGAGACTCTGCGTCTGATAGAAGAAAAAGTTGGCTCCGATGTACATATTGTGAGGTTGGGCTCCGAATTCCTTAATAGGACACCCATAGCACAAGAGTTAATAACAAGAATCAACAAATGTGGCTTATTTAAACTGAATTTTTTTTTCTCAGCAAGAGAAACAATTAGAGAGGTAAATAGGAAACCTACATCCTGGGAACAAATTTTTACTCCTCACACTTCAGATAGAGCTCTAATATCCAGAATATACAAAGAACTCAAAAAATTAGACAATAAGATATCAAATAACCCAATCAACAATGGGCCAAGGACCTGAAGAGACACTTCTCAGAGGAGGACATACAATCAATCAACAAGTACATGAAAAAATGCTCACTATTTCTAGCAGTCGGAGAAATGCAAATGTAAACCACCCTAAGATACCATCTCACTCCAGTAAGATTGGCAGTCATTATGAAGTCAAACAACAACAAGTTCTGGTGAGGATGTGGGGAAAAGGGTACTTTTGTACATTGCTGGTGGGACTGGAAACTGGTGCGGCCAATTTGGAAAGCAGTATAGAGATTCCTGGGAAAGCTGGGAATGTAACCACCCTTTGAGCCAGCTATTGCCCTTCTTGGACTATTCCCTGAAGTCCTTAAAAAGCATACTACAGAAAAACTGCCACATCTATGTTCATAGCAGCACAATTCACAATTTCTACACTGTGGAACAAACCAAGATGGGCTTCAATAGATGAATGGATAAAAAAAATGTGGCATTTTTACACCATGGAGTGTTACACAGCATTAAAAAATGACAAAATCATGGAATTTGCAAGGAAATGAATGGCACTAGAGCAGATTATGCTTAGTGAAGCTAGCCGATTCCTAAAAAAAACAAATACCAAATGTCTTCTTTGATATAATGAGAGCATCTAAGAACAGAGCAGGGAGGAAGAGCAGAAAAAAAAAAGATTAACATTAAACAGAGACACGAGGTGGCGGGAAATTGAGATAAAAGGGAAATTGCATGGTAATGGAGGGAGAAACTCATTGTTACACAAAATTACATATAAGAGGTTGTGAGGGGAATGGGAAAATAAACAAGGAGAGAAATGAATTACAGTAGATGAGGTAGAGAGAGAAGATGGGAGGGGAGGGGAGGGGGAATAGAAGAGGATAGGAAAGGTAGCAGAATACAAAAGTAACTAATAGGGTATTATTTAAAATGTGGATGTGTATCCGATGTGATTCTGCAATATTTATTTGGGGTAAAAATGAGAGTTCATAACCCACTTGAATCTAATGTATGAAATATGATATGTCAAGAGCTTTGTAATGTTTTGAACAACCAATAAAAGAAAAAAAAAAGTAGCAATATATGCCAATCGGTGATGGAAGTGCCTCCTGAATCCAAGGGAAGGAGTATTAATTGCGCAAATCTTCTTCCTGCTGGGATGGCTGAAACTCCATGAATAGCTGTGGCCAGTATTTTTATTTCTCCAGTGAAATCATTATCAATAATGCCAGGGAAGACCTAAATGCCTTATAAGGTAGTAGAGGCTATTCCAAGAATCAGTGCACACGTATGAGATGGAGGGGGACATATAATTCCAGTGGGTATTAGCTGGGGCCCTTGGATTGAGTCTAATATTGTATTGGTGGTGGCACAGAGGTCCAATCCTGTGCTGCCTGGGGTGGCTCATTGAAGGGAGGCAATTGTGAAGAAGGATTTTGAGGTAGGTTGGGAGTTTGGGAGGGAAAAAACCTCTTGCCCCTGGGTTTGTACTGGGGGAGGTCGGGGCCAGGGGCTGGCCCCACAGGGAGTTTCCCGAGAAGCAGGAAGAAATAGGCTGCCGAGGGCAATTGTCTTAGATCTACACTCACTGGCTCAGTGATAACCTTTCCCACATATAGGGCAAAGAGTAGCTGGGGGTGGTTTAACCCCAGTTTGAGGAGACGCTATTCCTAGGCTTTGTTTGCCTGTCGGACAATCGTGTGTAAAATGGCCAGGTTGTTTTCAAGTAAAGCAAGTACATGAGCCAGGATTGTGAAAGGCCTTGGTAAAGGTGGCACCTAGGGTGAGACCCATGGCATGGGCTGCACCCACCCCTGCACAGAGTCTAATAAAGTCAGAAAGTTTCCCTTTAACCTTATGTGGTCGAAGAACATCCTGACATGCTGGCTTGGCCTTTTCAAAGGCAAGATATTTTACAAAGGTGCTTTCGCTTTCGCTTGGTCCAAGCAAGCATTTCGCGGCTAGGTTAAGCCGGGGAACAAAGTCGTTATAAGGCTCGTCGGGCCCTTGTCGAATTTTTGCCAGGGAAGTGGTAGCTGAGGCCTTTTGAGGGACGTGTCTCCAAGCATGTAAGCCAGCAGTCTTAATCTGCGCCAAAAGTCGACCAGGGAAACACGCCTATTTAGGGTTAGTGTCAAAAGGCGCATTGCCCACTAGCTTAACATAAATCCAGGATTTAGAGGAGGCATTAGTTAAATTTTTTTGAGCAGTTTCCCGACAGTGCTCTTTGAAATCTGCATTCCATAACAGGAAGTCTCCAGCACTGAGGGTACCTCGGGCTAGAAATTTCCAATCATTGGGAGTAAGCCATTTTGCACTGTGGCTTTCTAATAAAGCCACTGTGTAGGGTGGAGTGGGGCCATAGTGAGCACAAGCCTTTTTAAGTTTTTCAAGAAAACGCAGGCTTAAGTTTTTGTAGACACTATGGGTTCCTTCCTGCCTAGGGGTGAACTCCTCATCCTCTGAGTCCTGATCTCCTTGATCCATTTCCCCCGCTTCCCCCTCTTGGTCCTCGTCTAAGCCTTTGACCTCAGCCTGGGCAAGAATATCTATCTGACTGCGCGTGACTGGGAAGGTGAGAAAAGGCTGATGTAGCGGCTTAGCCTTTTTATTAGACCGCAGTGAATCACCTTGCATTGACTCCGTGCCTAAGGCTAATGAGCAGAGCTCAGAATCAAGGGATCTTAATTCTTTTAAAAGTTGGATCTGTTCCCACCTATGTTGGGGAGACTCTGGCAAGGGAGCCAGGTTAGGAAAGGGAAGTGGGGAAAAAATATCTGGGGGGGGGCAGTCAGGTTCTGAAGGGCCTGAGCACAAAAGGCAGGAGGAATGGAGGAGGGAGGTGGATGTGTATGTCCTATTGCCTGTGGCAGGTTCCTGAGAGGTGGCGGGTCTTCAGAATGGTAGCGAGTTGCTTCCTTCTCCAAGGTAGCCTCCTTTCCAGGGGTCAATGTGTCTCTGGGATTTAAAACTGGATAAAGCCTGTTGGTAACCATTGGAGCCTTATTCAGTAGGGTGGTATTTTGAGGGGCACCAGGAAGGTTCCCAGGGTCCTGGGGAGACTGAGAAGGGTCTATGTCTATACTGATGGGCATGCCAAGGGGGGACGAAAGGTCGTTTGTGTAGTCTCTTCCCCAATCCTGACCAGTATTAAGGTACCATTGTCAAAGGGTGAACTTTTAAGAATTTCATTAATTCAGTAAGAAAAGGTGGGAACAGGCACTTTTTCTGGGCCAAAGGATTCATAAAAATCTTTTAAACAATCTCCTACTCTAAGCCATTGCTTACCATCAATTGTCCCTTCAAGGGGAAACAATGGACACAATTCTCCTATGTATGAAAAGAAAAAAATTAAGTGATTTTTCTTAACATGCACCCCCCATGTATTGAAGGACTCCTTGAGGCCTGACAAAAACAAATCATGTGACGAAACTGCTTGTCCCATGGTGGGTCACTCACTGTGCGTCATCCCCACTCTCCTCCTGGATCTGTCTCTCGGTGGTATCTGCTGAGGCAATCGCGAGCTCCACTAGACCAAGTCTTCAAGGAGAACAGGTTTCCCAGTCTGTCAAATCTCGAGCCTCAGTTGGTGGGCGCCAGATGTCCCGGCCGGCAGGACACATAAACGTGGGCAGCGAACATAGATGGGGAGGAATGAAGGGACAAGAGACACTAGAGATGACAGCATGACTGTAGTTCTGATCAAGCTGCAAACTTTTCACACAGGGGATTTATATGCTGGAGATGGGAAAGTTCTCTCATTGGCAGTTCCTGGATGTCTTCACAAGGTGAGATAACCTCAGGATGTTTCAGGAAGACAGATGGCTTTAGGAAGTCTCAGAGAGACATATGGCTACAGAATGTCTCCCAGGCAGGATGACTCCCAGGGGGCTGTTTCTTGTAAGTGTCAGGCTATTCTATGAAGGAGAATTTCTTCTACCCCTGAAACACAGGGATTCAATATTTTGAAAGGAAAATTGGAAAATGAAACCAATGTGTTTGCAAATATGTGCTACACAAAAATCTTCCCACTCTCATTCAGAACAATGCTGTGACATTACCTTCACCCCAAGTAAGACACAATTAAAGGAGAAGAGTTAGAAAATTTGTGAACACACATTTGGAATGGAAAATGCTCAATTGTTCAGAACCTTGGAGGTGGGAGAGGAGTTTCCAAAAGTAAGTGACAGGGTAAAAACTCCACAAACATGGAGCTCTGCAAGCCTAAAGACTTCTTGAGAAACTGCCTCTGAGGTTGAGCACTTGAAATATATGTTGTTGTCAGGAGCTTTAACTTCCTTTGTAGTGAGACCATCAAAACTGGGTCTGCATCTATGTGACCCGGAGTACATAGTTTCTTATTTTCCAATGAACATGACACAGCAGTGCTGAATTCTCTCTTTGTAGGTAAACTGTTGCCACTGGGGGCTAAGTGTCTCCAGTTTAGACTATGAAGCCATTTGGTCATCCTCCACTTTTCGTGGTGTTTCTTGCACCTGCACTGGGAGTTTAGTATTTGCTTCACAAAATACGAGGAGTTCAACTTGGACAGTGATGGAGTGAGTTCTGTCACATGTGGTGCATAAGGGTCTACAGGAGAATTCACAAACCAGGCTTCAATCCCACATAGATTGCCAACTTGACCATAGCAATCTGATTCTCAACATTGCCATGAAACCTCTCCATATAACAAGATGCCTTTACATACAAAGGTCTGGGGGCTGCATCATGTCAGTCACAAACCATTTGGAAGCCAATGGCAGATCAACATGATCCTACAACAGATGTTTTAACACACACCTGCACACCACTGCTCTAGACCCACTACTCAGCAGGCTCCAAATTACTGGCATCTCTGTTCTACAACATTTTCAAGAAACCCAGTCAATCAAGGCACCGTCGGGTACACTCATGATCATAAATAGGACATCCAAAGATTCTCCAGTGCCAACTGGTCATGAGAATTTCAAAAATTTCATGGTATTTATCTATGCATTTTTCAATGATGAAGTTGGAGGCACTGTGAGTTTCAATTTATTCAGGAACCATTAAATGGAGAGGAAGCTCATTTCAATGAAAGCTCTGGAGAACTCTCACAGGCAAGGTTTCCCAAAGACAGGCCAAAAGGTCACATGAAGTCAGGCCCATTGAGGTCCACAATGTGAGGTCCATGTGTGTTTTGACTTGCAACAATGTCTGCCAAGTCTTTAAGAATAAAATAATGAGATATCCTTCCTGAGATTCCCAGTGCTTTGTGCAAAGCCACAATGAGCCTAGATCTCAGTTTCCAAGGGCGACTCTCATGCGTGCCCTCCTAAAATCCCAACACAATTCATGGCAATACTTCTTTGAGTTCAGTTGCAGAACTCAGTCTCTAAGGGGAATCACACCAGTGTTCAAGCCCAGGTGGCCACAGTCATCTCTTCCAACGGCCACACAACTGACCACAATTAAAACCAAAA
Organism: Callospermophilus lateralis; assembly: GCF_048772815.1. Lineage (NCBI taxonomy): Eukaryota > Metazoa > Chordata > Mammalia > Rodentia > Sciuridae > Callospermophilus > Callospermophilus lateralis. Next base: position 960,592 of record NW_027513394.1, read on the forward strand.
CACTCCCACATGGCCCTCATCTTTTTCCATATAGACACTCATCATAACCTCTGGCTGTAGGTTTCCATGAGGGGCGGAGCCAAAGACAGTGTCCAAAATAAGCTCCCTTGCCCCCATTTGCTAAAATCAGTGTGGCAGGGGCAGCCTTACTGTGAACCAGGATTGATAAAAGAGGCCTGCCGTTAATACTGCTCTGATTCTCCATTTTGAGGCCTACTGACTCTGGGGTTTAGATTCTTTATGTTAATTGGAGTCCTGAGAAAACCCAAGCACCTATAATCTAGTGTCTGCAGGGCTTTGAAGAACTCCTTTGACCCAAAGGATCCCTAATCTCAATGATGCAGGTCAGGAACCTTACTGAGGAAGGAGAGAGACTTCATCCACAATGACTGCTATTTTGGCTATTTTGTTTTTGAATGCACACATGGGATTTTTCTATAGATCCATCAGTTGGTGAGAAGCTAAGCCACAGCCTCACACAGGGCCAAGAGGCTGATTCAGACACATCCCTTTCCAAAGCAATTAAGCAAAGAGCCACAGGTGATGCCAATTCATTTCCATTTGGAAACTGTTTTCTTTAGGCTTCACAAAGGGATGGCCTCAGGCAAAGACCTTCCTGACATTCAGGGCAACAGAAGAATAAACAAGCAGAGGGCCCAAAGCAGGGTTTCTCCACTGAGACTTTCCTGGTCACACTGATATTTGAGTTTTCTGAGATGCTCGCCAGTCCCTTCAGCTATCCAGTACATGGCCATGTCACAGAGCTTTAAGGTGGTACATACCTTGGACACAAAACCATGAGCCTATTCTTGAGATTGGATGAAATTCAGGAAGAATACTGGAACTTAGGAAGGTTGTACGTGTTACGCATCCATAAGGCAAGCCGCACACCATACATAAATTGGGCAGGATGAATGCTGGGAAGCTATCTATTAGACAGGACACATCTATTGATGCATTCTCTTTTCTAATGTCTACCACCACGGACACAGTGGGAGACACAGAAATGGAAACACTCTCCTTGTCAAACGACTTACTAGAAACAATTCATAGCACACCAAACAATCCAACTTTCCTACCCATTCTCAGAACATGAGACAAAACCACATACCCACACGCACACCCACACCCACACAGAAACCCAAGTAGGTCTGTGACTCTCCGGAGTGTCCTCTGACTAGTCGGCCATAATATAGTACCCCATAATGGGCAGTCCTGGCTCAGATCTGGTCTCCGTGGCCAATTCTGTGATGCTGTCAGGAGTCAGGGGTGAGCCACTACCTGCTTTCACAGGAAAGGCCCCACTTCAGACCTTCCTCACATCAGTAGTTACCAAGAAAGACTGAGTCTTTCCTTGGTAAATCCAAACAAAGTTTGACCACTGGGACTTGGACTGAGACTGGCTCGGGGTGCCTGGATTCCTGGATCCCAAGTTCAGAGAGTTCCATCATCAAGGAAGTGAGGTGAGGTCACTTCCTTCAGGAACTGAATAAGGTCACTACCTTGGCAACCACTTTGTCCTAACAGTTGCTTCCAAGGGTCCCATGAGATGGAGGCTTCACCTACTTTATGTGACATTTTAACAAATTAGAATGGTATATCAACCTTAGGCACCCGCGAACAGCTCTCCACACAGGCATGGTTTGGTCCATCTTCTCTACATTAAGAAGAGAGAGGCTGATTTAGACACATCCTTTCATCCTGACCGGGTTGTTTGAAATGGAAGATGACTTTTGCTCTCTCAGGTCCTTCATAGCTGCCTACATCTTCTCAAGGGATTATTTCTACATGGACTTTTGAATTTCTCAGCTGGTGGAAGATCCCCTACTTTCCTATATTGTAATACCAACTCTGTCCCTGCTCTTCTGAAAAGTGCGATTGAGGGAACAGTGTATGGTTAGGGTTAATAGCATGTTCGATTTGGGTTAGGGATCATTCTGCTTTATGAATAATGGTATTGGGAACCTGTGATATTTATAAGAATATAGACCTGAAATATATGTAGGAGAACAGAGATCTAGGAAAGATTTGAATCCCAGAAAGCCATTGGACCCTGGATTGTTATACTTAGCTTGAAATATGTTCTGCACCGAGTTCTCAGATAAATCGATTTACAATGGCATAGGACCGTGTACCTCGGATAATTGAATGTAGAAGAGAACATCCAGTCAAAAAGGGATAGTCCCTATGATTAGGAAGATAGTATATTTAGGAAGAATAGTGAGTCTAGGAGTTGGTCCAAAAGTTCTTTAGCAATAGAGTTTCGGTTAGAGAGTGAATGTAAATGTCAGCACATGTGAAGAGACAGTCACAATGATGAACTGGGGAAAATATGTAGGAAAGCACATATCAATGGGGACATTAGGAAATCAGGCAAAGTATAAAGTGAGTGATAGGATTAGATATTTTCAACAGGCTTGAGGTTGAATATACAATCTTAGGAAGAAACAAATATGTAGTCAACAATAGGATTGACATTTGAGAGCATTAGGCAACCTGGACATGGATGTTTTTAGTAATCTATGCTCACTTTCCATTTAGGCTTTGGTACAATTATATGTGTGACCTTTGCATTTTGTGTCCAGAATACTACTGTGATAAAATGTATATGTAGATCAGGTGACATGAGTATTTCTTCCACCATTACGAGGAGCAATTTTCTGAAAACTTATACATTATTACTGGGGATACAAACAGGTGTACCGTGTTTTGATGATTATAGAGATGATGCATAAATAGACCATATTGTGAATAAAGTATATAACTGGTTCCAACTTTAAATATAGGATATCTTATATTGATATATATATATATACATTTACTCCAACCACTTATATATCTAATGGTAATATTAGGGTTTCTGTTCATCATGAAGAGTGTGTTAGTTTTGCATCAAAAATGATTATGGAATCGAAAATAATGTGTTTAGAATGAAGTCTAGTGAAAAGACCAGTAAAGAAACATGGAGGAATACATGTGTTCTGAAGTAGGAAGTAATTGAAAGTGAACCAAATGCCTATAAATTTGTGAACTTGTGCATCAAAAAATGTATCCTATGATGTCCAAAAACTGAAGAAATTGTAATGTACCAGTGTTGAATAAAAATGAACTTCAAAATACACATCATGTCCCATAGGAATCTACTTGCATTGATGTTAAAATAGGTGAGTTACTGTAGAAATATTATGATTTGTAAGCACTATTCATTGAAGTTAGTTTTCAGTACTAGGAAACCAATATGTATTTCAGGTGGTTGAGTATTTCTGAGAATAATCTTGTGAAATGTTGTTTATAAATATACATGCAGGAACATTAATGAATTTAGGGAGTGTATTATAAGACACATATATTTCATATTTTGGTAAATCTGGAGAATATATATATATATATATATATATATATATATATATATATATACACATATATATATATACACACACACACATATTAATATGTAGCAATATACATGCCAATCAAAATTCACCATGAAATATAATTCATCCACATATCCAAAAATATTCATTCTACTGAGCATGGATTTATTTATTATGTTTTATACTAGGAAGCTCACCCATAGGTTGAATTTTCAGTTCCATCAGTATTAAGGAGGAGTCATCTCTTCTCACAATTTTTATATTCCAAAGTCAGTGAGCTCACAAGAATGTACATATGATACCAGGTAGGATAATATATGCATAAAAAATTACATGTGCTGAACAGGCTACAGAGAAAGGGAGACAGGAATTTACATATGTGGTAACTTTAAAAACTCATGGAGAAAATATTTCAACGAAAAGTTGACTAGATTTATAGCACATACGTTTGATAAAGCAGAAAGCAAATCCAAGTATACACCATGCTTCCTATGAAAGGCCTGTATTTCTATTCACTTAGTTTTCTTTTTCTCCATAATATTAGGATTAGAAGTCAGAGTCTAATAGGGTATGGGTTAGTGTCAGGGATTCAGCATTTCAAATGGAAAATAGGAAAATGAATCTAATGTGTATGCAAACATGTACTACACAAAAAACTTCCCACTCTCATCCAGAACAATGCCTTGACATAACCATCACTCCATGTAAGACACAATTAGAAGAGAGGAGTTAGAAAATCTCTGAATTCATATGTGGAATGGAAAATACTCAGGAGTTCACCACACTGGAGGTGGTAGAACAGTTTCCAAAAGTAAGGGAGAGGGTCAACACTCCACAAACATGGAGCTCTGCTGGCCTAAAGACTTCTTGAGAAACTTCCTCTGAGGTTGGGCACATGAAATATATGTTATTGTCAGGAGATTTAGCTTTGTTTGTAGTGACACCATAAAATCTTGGTCCATCTATGTGACCTGGACGACATGGATCCTTATTTTCTAATGAACATGAGGCAGTAGTAATGAATTCTCTCCTTGTAGGTAAACTGTGGCCACTGGGAGCTAAGTGTCTCCCTGTGTGTTTTGTGAAGCCATTTTATCATCCTCCCCTTTTAGTGGTGTTTCTTACTGCTGCACTGGGAGTTTGGTATTGGCTTCACGAAATACAAGCAGTTCAACTGGGACACAATGCTTTAGGTAGTTCTGTGACATGTGGTTGGTCAGGGTCTCCAAGAGAATGTATGAACCAGGCTTCTATCCCACATAGATTTCCCCCTTGACTATAGCAACCTGATTCTGAACATTGCCTTGAAACTTCTCCATATAAAAATATTCCTTTACATATAAGGGTCTGCTGCCTGAACCATGTCAGTCACAAGTATTTTGGAAGCCAATGGCAGATCCAGGTGGTCCTACCAAAAATATTTATTTACACACCTACAGTCCACTGCTCTACGTCCACTACTTAGCAGGCTCCAGCTTACTGGAATCTCTGTTCTACACAATTTTCATGAAACCCAGTCAATCAAGGCACTATTTGGTACAATCATGATCAGCAAGAGGACATCCAAAGGTTCTCCAGTGCCACCTGGTGACGGGAATTTCAAATAATTCATGGTATTTATCTAGACATTTTTCAAGGATGAAGTTGGAGGCACTGCGGGTTTCAATTAATTCAGGAACCTTAACATGGTGAAAAAGCTCATTTCAATGAAATCTCTGGGGAACACTCACAGGCAAACCTTCCCAAAGAGTGGCCAAAATGTCACATGAATCCAGGCCCATTGAGATGTACAATGTGAGGACCATGTGTGTTTTGACTATCAACTATGGCTGCAAAGTCTTTAAGAATTAAATAATTTGATATCCTGGCTTAGAATACCCGAGCTCTGTGGAAGCCATCCTGGGCCTAGATCTCAGTTTCCAACAGCGACTCTCATGCGTGGCCTCCTAAAATCACAACACTATTTTATGGAATGCTTCTCTGAGGTAAGTTCCAGAACTCAGTCTTTAAGGGGAATCACACTCCCATATGGCCCTCATCTTCTTCCATATAGACGCTCATCATTACCTCTGGCTGGAGGATTCCAGGAGGGGCGTAGACCAAGAGAGTTTCCAAAATAAGCTCCCTTGCCCCTCATTTGTCTAAGACAGGTTGGCCTGGACACCCTTCCTGTGAACCTCGAGTGATAAAATAGGCCTGCCATTAATACTGCTCTGCTTCTTCAACTTGAGGCCTACTGACTGTGGGGTTTAGATACTTTATGTGAATTGGAGTCATGAGAATACCCAAAAACCTATGGGCTAGCCTCTGCAGTTTTGAAGAACTCATTTGACCCAAAGGATCCCTATTCTCACTTGATGGAAGTCAGGAACCTTACAGAGGAAGTCCAGAGACTTCATCTCAATGACTGTTCTTTCGTCCATTTTGGTTTTGAATGCACACATGGGAATTTCTTTAGATCCATCAGGTGCTGAGAATCTAAGCCACAGCCTCACACAAGGCCAAAGGGCTGATTCAGACACATCCCTTTCCAAAGCAATTAAGCAAAGAGCCACAGGTATGCCCATTCATTTCCATTTGAAAACTGTTTTCTTGAAGCTTCACAAAGGGGTGGCCTGAGTCAAAGACCTTCGTGACATTCAGGACATCAGAACGATAGGTAAGCAAAAGGCTCAAAGCAGGGTTTCTCCAATGAGACTTTTTAGGTCACACAGATATCTGAGTTTTCTGAGATGCTCGCAATTCCCTTCAGCTATCCAGTAAATGGCCATGTCACAGAGCTTGGAGGTGGTACATATCTTGGACACAAATCCATGGGCATATTCAGGAGAGTGGCCAGAATTCAGAAAAAAAACCAGGAACTTAGGAAGAAAGCAGGTGTTGCCCATCGATAACACAAGCTACAGTCCATTCATATATAGAGCAATATGAATGCTGAGAAGCTTTCTACTAGACACAACATATCTATTGAAGCATTCCCTTTTCTAAAGTCTACAACCACGGACACAGTGAGATACCCAGACTTAGAAATATCCGCCATGTCAAACGACTTACTAGAAACAGTCCACTCCAAAACAAACAAACTGACTTTCCTACCTATTCTCAGAAAATGAGAGAAAAACCACAAACCCAAAACCACACCCACAAAGGCTCCTCCTTCCCCCAAGTAGGTCTTTGACTATCCGGAGTGTCCTCTGACTTGTGGGGATAATATGTTCCCCCGAAATGCCCTGTCCTGTCTCAGATCTGGTCTCCTTGGCGAACACTGTGAAGTTCTCAGGAGCCACTGGAGAGCCACTACCTGCTTTCTCAGCAAAAGCCCCGCTTCAGAACTTTCCTGGAATTTGGCCTTCCTCACATCTGTAGGTACCAATAAAGACTGAGTCTGTCCTTGGTAAATCCAAACAAGTGAGACCACTGGGACTGGGACTGTGACTGGCTCTCGGTGCCTGGCTTCCTGGATCCCAAGTTCAGAGAGTTCAATCACCTAGGAAGTGAGATGAGGTCATTTCCTTCTGGAACTGAATGAGGTCACTGCCTTGGCAACCACTTTGTCCTAACAGTTGCTTCCAAGGGTCCCATGAAATTATGATTGTCCCTACTGCCTGTGACACTTTCACATGTTAGAATGGTATATCAACTCTAGGTACCCAGGAACAGATCTCCACACAAGCCTGTTTTGGTACATCTTCTCTGGCCTAAAGACTTCTAGAGAAACTGCTTCAGGGTGGGCACTTGAAATATATGTTGCTTTCAGCAGCTTTAGCTTTCTTTGTAATGATACCATCAACTGGGTCTGCATCCATGTGATCTGGAATTAATAGTATCTTATTTTCCAATGTACCTGAGGCAGCAGTGCTGAATTCTCTCTTTGTAGGTAAACTGTGGACACTGGGGGCTAAGGTTATCCCCGTGTGAACTGTGAAGCCATTTGGTCATCCTCTACTTTTCTTGGTTTTTCTTGCTTCTGCACTGCGAGTTTGGTATTTGCTTCATGAAATAAAAGGAGTTCAACTGGGGCACAGTGCTGGAGGTAATTCTGTCTCGTGTGGTGGGTCAGGGTCTGCAAGAGAAAGCACCAACCAGGCTTCTATCCCACATAGCTTGCCCCCTTGACAATAGCAACCTGATTCTGAACATTGCCCTGAAACCTCTCCATATAAGAAGATGCCTTTACACAGAAGTGTCTGCTGGCAGCACCATGTCAGTCACAAGCCTTTTGGAAGCCAATGGCAGATCCACATGGCTGCACCACAGATGTTTTATCACACTACTGCTCACCAAATCTTTAGGCCCACTACCCAACATGCTCCAAGTTATTGGCATCTCGGTTCTACACCATTTTCATGAAACCCAGTCAATCAAGGCACTGTCTGGTATACTCATGATAAGCAACAGGACATCCAAAGTTTCTCCAGTGCCACCTGGTTATGCAAATTTCAAAAATTTCATGGTATTAATGTAGCCATTTTTCAAGGATGAAGTTGGGGGCACAGTGGGTTTCAATTCATTCAGGAACCATTAAATGCTGAGGAAGTTAATTTCAATGAAAGCTCTGGAGAACTTTCACAAGCAAGGCTTCCAAAAGAGTGGCCAAAAGGTCACATGAAACCAGTGCCATTGAGGTCTACTCTGTGAGGTCCATGTGTGTTCTGACTCTCAACTATGGTTGAAAAGTCTCTAAAAAAAATATGTGATATCCTGGCTGAGATTCGCAGTGCACTATGCAAAGCTACCCTGGACCTAGATCTCAGTTTCCAAATGTGACTCTCATGCGTGGCCTCTTAAATCCCAACACAATTCATGGCAATACTTCTCTGAGGTCAGTTCCAGAACTAAGTCTCTAAAGGGAATCACACCAGAGTTCAAGCCCAGGTGGACAATGTCATCTCTTCAAACCACCACACAAATATCTACAAATGAAATCAAAACACTTCCACATTGCCCTCATGTTCTTCCATATAGACACTCATCATAAACTCTGGCTGGAGTTTTGCATGAGGGGAGCAGCCCAAGTCAGTGTCCAAAATAAGCTCTCTTGCCCCTCATTTGCCTAAACTCAGGGTGGCATGGACACCCTTCTTGTGAACCAGGAATGATCAAATAGGCCTGCCATTAATACTGCCCCGCTTTTCCAAATTGAGGACTTCTGACAGTGGGGTTTATATTCTTTATGTGAATTGGTGTCATGAGAAAACCCTATCCCCTATGGGCTAGCCTCTGCAGGGCTTTGAAGAACTCATTTGACCCAAAGATCACTCTTCTCACTTGATGAAGGTCAGGAACCTTACAGAGGAAGGCGAGAGACTTCATCCACAATGACTGCTCTTTTGGCCATTTTGGTTTTCGATGCACACATGGGATCTTTCTTTAGATCCATCAGGTGCTGAGAATCTAAGTCATAGCCTCACACAGGGCCAAGAGGCTGATTCAGGCACATCCCTTTCCAAACAATTAAGCAAAGAGCCACAGACGATGCCCATTCATTTCCTTTTGGAAACTGTTTTCTGCAGGCTTCACAAAGGGTTGGACTGAGGCAAAGAACTTCCTGACCTTCAGGGCAACAGAACAATAGGTAACCAGAAGTCCCAAAGCAGGTTTTCTTCACTGAGACTTGTCAGAAGCCAGTGGTGAGCCACTACCTGCTTTCTCATAAAAGGCCCCTCTTCAGAGCTTTCCTGGCATTTGGCCATCCTCACATCTCTAGGTACCAAGAAAGATTGACTCTGTCCTTGGTAAATCCAAAAAGTGACACCACTGGGAGTGAGACTGGGACTGGCTCTGTCTGCCTGGCTTCCTGGATCCCAAGTTCTGAGAGTTTCATCACCAAGGAAGTGAGGTGAGGTCATTTCCTTCAGGAACTTAATGAGGTCACTGTCTTGGCAACCACTTTGTCCTAACAGTAGCTTCCAAGGGTCCCTTGAGATGGAGGCTTCCCCTACTTCCTGTGACACTTTCACAAGTTAGAATGGTATATCAACCATAGGCACCTGGGAACAGCTCTCCACACAGGCCTTGTTTGGTCCATCTTCTCTACATTAAGAAGAGAGAGGCTGATTAAGACACAACCCTTCATCCTGACGAGGTTGTTTGCCATGGAAGATGACTTTTGCTCTCTCAGGTCTTTCATAGCTGCCTACATCTTCTCGAGGGATCCTTTCAGCATGGACCTTTGTGGTTCTCAGCAGGTAGAAGATCCCCTACATTCCAGTATTATAAGACCAACTCTGTCCCAGCTCTTCTGTAAAGTAAGATTCAGGGAACAGTGTATTGTTAGGGTCAATACCAGATATGATTTGGGTTAGGAATCAATTTTCTGGATGTATAACGGTATTGGGAATCTGTGATATTTATAAGAATATAGAGGTGAAATGTATGTATGTAAACAGAAATCTAAGTAAGATTTGAAGCCCAGAAGGGCTTTGGGCCCTTGATTGTGATACTTAGCATTGAATTACGTTCTGCACAGATGTTTCAAATAAATCGATATACAATTGCATAGGACCTCGTACCTTGGATTATTGAATGTAGAAGAGAACATCCAGTCAAAAAGGGATAGTCGGTAGGATTAGGAAGATAGTAGGTAGGTTTAGGAAGAAGAGTGAGTGTACGATTTGGAAAAGAAGTTCTTTAGCAATAGGGTTTCGGTTAGAAAATTAATTTAAATGTCAGCACATGTGACGAGTCAGTGACAATGTTGAATTGGGGAAATATGTAGGTAAGCAGATATCAATAGAGGCAGTATGAAATCAGGCAAATTATATAGTGAGAGATAGGCTTAGATATTTTCAACAGGTTTGAGTTTGAATATGTAATCTTAGGAAGAAACAAATATGTAGTCACCAATATAATTGACTTTTGAGAGCATTAGGCAACTTGGACATGGATGTTTTTAGTAATCCATGTTCATTTTCCATTTAGTCTTTGGTACAATCATAAATCTCAACTTTGAATTTTGTGTCCAGAATATTTCTGTGAATAAATGTATATGTAGATCAGGTGACATGAGTATTTCTTCCACCAATTCTGGGAGCAATATTGACTGACTACTACTGACTGATAGGTATAGATTCTTTATGTGATTTGGAGTCATGAGAAATCCAAGCACCTTTTCAGGGCTTGAAGAACTCATTTGACCAAAAGGATCCAGATTCTCACTTGATGGAGGTCAGGAACCTAACAGAGGAAGGCAAGAGACTATATACACAATGAATGAACTTTTTGCCATTTGGGTTTCGGATGCACACATGGGATCTTTCTTTATATCCATCAGGTGCTGAGAATCTAAGTCACAGCCTCACACAGGCCCAAGAGGCTGATTCAGACACATCTTTTTCCAAAGAAATTAAGAAAAGAGCCACAGGTGATACCCATTCACTTCCATTTGAAAACTGTTTTCTTCAGGCTTCACAAAGGGGTGGCTTGAGGCAAAGACCTTCCTGACATTCAGGGGCAGAGAAAAATAGCTAAGCAAAAGGCCCAAAGCAGGGTTTCTCCACTGAGACTTTCCTGGTCACACCGTCCCTGCTCTTCTGTAAAGTTAGATGGAAGGAACAGTGTATGGTTTGGGTTAATAGCACGTTCAATTTGGGTTATGAATCATTCTGCAGGATGAATAATGGTATTGGTAACATGCGATATTTACAAGAATATAAAGGTGAATTATAAGTATGAAAACAGAAATCTAGGTAAGATTTGAAGCCCAGAAGGGCATTGACCTCTTGAGTGGGTTACTTAGCTTTGAATTATGTTCTACACAGATGTCTCAGATAAATCGATATACAATGGCATAGGTCCTGGTACCTTGGATGATTGAATGTCGAAGAGAACATCCAGTGAAAAAGGGAAAGTTGGTAGATTAGGAAGATAGTTGCTAGGTCTAGAAACAACAGTGAGTATGTGATTCGGACTGAAAGTTCTTTAGCAATACGTTTTCAATAAGAGAGTAAATGTAATTGTCAGCACATGTGAAGAGTCACTCACAATGATGATCTGTGGAAAATATGTAGGAAAGCAGATATCAATAGAGATATTAAGAAATCAGGCAAAGTATTAATTGATGGATAGGATTAGATATTTTCCACAGGCTTGAGGTTGAATATATAATCTTAGTAAGAAACAAATATATAGTCACCAATAGATTTACACTTGAAAGCATTAGGCAACCTGGACATGGATTTTTTTAGTAATCCATGCTCACTTTCCTTTTAGGCTATGGTACAATCATAAAAGTGACTTTTGCTTTCTGTGTCCAGAATATTACTGTGATAAAATGTATGTGTAAATCAGGTGACATGAGTATTTCTTCCACCATTACTGGGAGCAATATTTTGAAGATATATAAATTCGTATAGGGGGAACAAAGAGGTGTACCCTGTGTCAATGAATATAGAAATAATGCATGAATTGACCATACTGTGAATAAATAATATAACTGGTTCCAACTTTAAATAGTGGATTGATTTGATATCTGAAAATATACAGGAAATCTTAAATTGATATACAATAATTGATTACAACCAGTTATACATGTAACGGTAATATTAGGGTTATGGTTTATCATGAAGGGTGTGTGAGTTTTGCTTCAAAAATGATTATGGAAATCGAAAATTATGTGTTTGGAAAGAAGTCTCATGAAAAGACCAGTCAAGAAACCTGGAGGAATATATGTGTTCTGCAGCAGGAAGCGATTGAAAATTAAACAAATGCCTATAAATTTGTGAACTGGTGGATGAAATACATATCCTATCATGTGCATAAAATCAAGAAATAGTAATGTACCACTGCTTAATAAAAATGAACCACAAAATACACATCATGTCCCAGAGGAAACTGCTTGCATTGATGTTAAACTGGGTTTTTCTGTAGAAATATTTCCATTTGTATGCACCATTCACTGAAGTTAGTTTTCAGTAATAGGAAACAAATATGTATTTCAGATGGATGAATATTTCTGAGAATCATCTTGTGAAAAGTTGATCATAAATGCACATAAATGAATATTAATTATTTTAAGGCGTGTATAATAAGACTCAAATATTTCATATTTTGAAAAATTTGGAGAGTATATATATTTATATATACACACACACACACACACACACACACACAAACACACACACACACACACACAGACATTAAAAACTAGCAATATATATGACAATCGAAATTCATCATGAGTTATATATCATTCACAGATGCAAAAAATATTTATTTCACTCAAAATGGATTTATGCATAATGTTTTTCTACTAGGAAGCTCACCCATATGTTGAATTTTCAGTTCCAACAGCATTTAGGAGGAGTGATCTCTTTTCATATCTTGTATCTGCCTAGTCAGCAACCTCACAAAAATGTACGTGTGATAACAGGTAGGATTCTATATGTGCATATAAAAATACATGTCCTGAATAGACTACAGAGAAAGGAGACAGGAATTTGTTGAGAGTCACAGCTGAAGGGGCCCCAGCAAACTTCCAGCTCCCCGCAAATTTCCAGCTGCCAGATGATTATTGGCTCACATCGGCCCCAGCAACATCTAGCTGATTTTCTCCTCTGTGGTGATGCTCATTTGAGATGCTTATTGAGCTCTTTACCCGCCCTTCCAGACTGCCAGCTGATGATTGTCTCACAGTGACCCCAGCAACATCTATCTCATTGGCTCCTCTGCGTTGATGCTCATTGGGCTGTTTCCCTGCCCTTTTAGACCACGGAGCTGCTCATTGAGGGACATTTTTGGCTTCGCCCTTTGACCCAGCAAATCATCCTCAAGAGCAGGAGGATTCTGGGAGGTGGAGAGGCTTGTGGGTGTGACAGAGACCTTACAAGGAAGCCAGTGGTGGCAGTTGGGCTCTGAGGTTTTTTCCTGAGGAGCTGTTTTGTTTGGCGTGTGTTGTTCTTAAAATAAAGTTTGTTTCTTTTGAAAAGTGGCTCCTGAATCATGCCCAGCCAGACTGCAGCATTTGCTGGCTTGCATGGGGAGCAACTGAGGGTAAGTGATAAGGTAAACTGCTCGCCCCTGAGGGCAGGGCGAGAGGATGGGTAGACATTTTAAGATTCCTTTTTTGTTTTGCTTCACTTTTGTTTTAAGTTGCCTGTTCATGGAGATGAATGAGATGGAAGAAAAACCGCTCACCACTGAGGGAAAACTATTTACATCTGAGGAACAGATAGGGAGAAAGGATGGATGCACATATCAGGAGGATAGAAATGCCATAATGACTTCTTGTTGTTCCCTTTTTATTTCATTCTGTCTCGGTTTTGTTTGGCGTCATCTTGTTGGGTTGTATTATAGTAGAAATACAGGATCAGATATTAGAAAAAAAACAAACTGAAAGAGTGTTAAGTAAATTGTTAGAGGAAGGAGGCATCTCAGTAAAATCAAGAACAGTCAGGGCATACGTTGATACAATACAAAAATGTAGCCCATGACTTTTTAAGGAGGAGTTGTTAAATATATCACAATGGAACCATCATGGTGAAGATTTAAAAAGAGGAGAAAAAAACAGCCCAGGGACTCTGCCAGTTGGCACATTGCCATTGTGGACGTTCATATCTGGTTTTCTTAGTCCAAAGCCTTCAGTTCAGACAAAGATAGAGGAATAAAGCTTAGAGAAGAAAATGGCATCAGGGGGAAAGTTACAAAAGGAGACTGCTACTAACAAACTTCTATCACCAGAAGGCGTAAGTGTCCAACCAACAGTGCCACCTCTACAGAAGACTGTTACTAACACCTTTCTATCACCAGAGGATGTAAATGTCCAAATAACAAGGCCACCTCCATATACTGCGAGGCCCCCAACCCCCGCAGTTGATAGTTCGGATCCTGAGACAGGATCTCAACTATTAAAATGCCCCGTGTTTGAGGTAGGAGGGCAGCGAATTCACCATGCTTTAAATTTCAAAATAGTGAAGCAGCTAAAAGAGGCTGTAACAACCTCTGGTCCTCAAGCACCCTTAATTGCAAGCTTGGTCGAATCCATTAACAACTTGAATATGACGCCAGCAGATTTGGCTAATATGTGTAAAGCTGTGCTAAATGGAGGTCAATACCTGTTATGGAAGGTTGCCAATGAGGAATTTTGCAAGGATACGGCTAGGCAAAATGCAGCAGCTGGTTATCCTCAGAGAAATCTAGACATGTTGTTAGGAAAGGGACCTTATGAGGATCAGCACCAACAAATTGCATATGATCCTGGCATATATGCACAAATTGCTGCAGAGGTGGTTAGGGCATGGAAGACTTTACTAGGACATGGAGGTTTAAAAGATCAATTATCTAAGGTAATACAAGCAGCTAATGAATCTTAGGCTGAATTTGTAGATAGGCTTATTCAAACAGCTACCAAAGTTTTGGGAAATAAAGAACAAGCAATGCCATTAATAAAACAACTGGCTTATGACAAAGTGAATCGTTGGTGCAGAGATATCATTAGACCACTGAAACATGAATATTTAAACACATATATTAAATTATGTAGAGACATTAATGAATAAGAGCAAGTCGTGGCAGGGTGCAGTAAAACAGGCTTTAGATGCCAGGCCATGAACATGCTACAATTGTGAATAAACAGGAAATTTTAAAAGGAGTTGCCCAATAGGAGGAGGTTTTAACAAAACTGGGTATCAAAGGAATAGAATACCGGGTATTTGCCCACGATGCCGTAGAGGGAGTCATTGGGCTAATGAATGCCATTCTTAAACCACCATAGAGGGTACTTCATTATCAAAAAATGAACAAGGACCAGGTGTTTATCCACGACACCATGGAGAAAGGCATTGGGCTCCATTGCCAAAAAATGGACAGGGGGGCCCAATGTTCTGGGGCCGAAAACCACAAATATACGGAGCACTGGAGGAACACAGAAACCATATCAGGGTAGTTCCCAGGACACATTGTCCATCAGATCCCTCATCAGAAAAACCAGAGGGAGCGCAGGGTTAAACATCTGCGCCTCCGCCAGATCAGTACTAACTAAAGAGATGGGGGTTTAAATCATTACCACAGCGGTGAAAGTACCTCTTCCCAAAGGAACTGTAGGCTTATTATTGGGATGCAGCTCTTTTAATCTAAAAGGACTTATGATAAGTCCTTGGGTAATTGATCCCGATTATTAAGGTGAAATAAAAATTATAGCCAATTCTCCAAAGGATATATCAGTAATTTCACCAGGAGATAGAATATCACAGTTACTTATAATACCCAGCTTACATAATCAATTTTCCAGTCGTGCTGTAGAAAGAGGTTCCAAGGGATTAGGCTCCACAGGTGTAGATTTGGCTATGCTTTCTTTAAATTTAGATTCTCGCCCCATGCTAAAACTAAATATTCAAGGACATGAATTTAATGGGTTACTGGATACAGGTGCAGACCTTAGCATCATCTCTCGTCAAGAATGGCCAAAACATTGGCCATTACAACAAGCCACTCAAACACTTCGAGGCCTAGGAGTGGCAACTAATCCCCATAAAGGTGCAATGGTATTAGATTGGAAGCATCCTGAAGGATGTGAAGGTACTATACAGCCATATGTATTGGATCATCTTTCCGTAAATTTATGGGGATGAGATGTCCTAGATCAATTAGGTTTGACATTAACAAAAAACATCAATCAAAATGCACCCACAATTATGGCTAGACAAGGTTTTAGGAAAGGAAAAAGATTAGAAAAACAAGAAAAAGTTATAGCAGCACCAATACAAATAGATGAAGGAACAGACAGACATGGGTTGGATTTTCAGAAAGGGCCACTGAGACAATAAAAATTACATGGAAATCAGAAAAACCAGTATGGATTCCTCAGTGGCCCCTGACTGAAGAAAAGATACAAGCAGCCCATGACCTGGTGAAACAATAATTAGCGGAAGGACATATGCAACCTTCTGTATCTCCCCATAATACTCCCATTTTTGTCATCAAAAAGAAATCTGGTAAATGGAGATTATTGCAAGATTTAAGAGCCATTAATAATGAGATGGTTATTATGGGACCTGCTCAATCAGGGATTCCTCAATTGTCTGCTTTGCCAAAAACTTGGTATGTTTAAGTTATACATAATAAAGATTGTTTTTTTTTTTTTCATTTCCAATTCCTCCTGAGGATAGTCAACGTTTTGCATTTACTATTCATGAAGGTCCTCATCAGAGGCATGAGTGGAAAGTACTCCCTCAAGGGATGCCTAACAGCCCAACTATGTGTCACATTTCTGTTAACAAAGTAATCGAGCCACTTAGAAATAAAAATCCTGAACTACAAATATTTCACTATATGGATGATATATTATTAGCACACAAAGCTAAAAACCTATTGCTAGAATGTTATGCCACACTTACAAACTAATTAAAAAAATTATAATCTAGAGATAGCAATTGATAAGGTACAATTAAATTTTCCAATTAATTATTTAGGAGTTCTATTATTCTCAACCATGGTCAGTCCACCAAATATTCAAATACAAGTAGATCAACTCAAATCAATTAATGACTTTCAAAAGGTATTAGGAGACATAAATTGGATAAGGCCTTATCTAGGTGTACCAAGAGGAGACATGAGACCTTTATTTGATATCCTAAAAGGCCCATCAGATCCAAATTCACCCAAAATGTTAACGCCTGAAGAAAGAAAGGCATTAAAAATCATTGAAACATATATGGATAATATGCATTTGGATAGAGTTGATATAATTTTCCCTTGATTATTTATTGTACTACCAACAAAAAATATTCCTATGGGAGTATTTTGGCAAGGAGGTCCATTATTATGGATACATTTATCTTATTTTTCTAACACTATTATTACTAGGTATCCTGAGGCCGAGGGACAATTAATACTCATAGAAATAAAAGCAGCAAAGGGAGTGTTTGGAATTTCTCCCAATAAAATTATTACTCCATATACAATGAATCAAATTGATGAATTAGCTAATGAGTTAAATACTTGGGCAATAATCATGTGTAAATCTAATGTTTCATTTGATAACCACTTACCTTCTAATCTTTTATTGTCTTTTTGGTCATCGCATCCTGTAGTTTTTCCAAAAATGACAAGAAAACACCTATCATGAATGCTCCAAATATATTCACTGATGGGTCAAATAATGGCACAGCAGCAATAGTTACACCTGATCAAACTTTTACATTTTTAGTACCCAAACAATCAGCTAAAAAGGTATAGCTTAATTCAGAATTACAAGTTTTAGTCATGTTTAAAGATTCTGTATTAAATTTATTTTCTGATAATAGGTATATATTTAATGCTATAGTATCCCTTGAAGATGCTGGTAGGATTTCCCCTTCCTCTACTGTTTTCTCTTTGCTTTCCACTATACAATGTCTAATCTGGGACAGAAAAGATCCATTCTTTATAGGACATATCAGGGCACATACAGGATTGCCTGGAGCCCTTAGTTTGTGCAATGATTTAGCAGATGAAACTACACATGACATACATATATATTTTCTCTACACGAGAAGAAGCTATAAATTTTCATAAAAAGTTCCACTTCAATGCTAATACTTTACAAAAGCATTTTAATATAGCTAAGGAACAAGCTAGACAAATAATAAAACAATGTCAAAATTGTGTGTCTTTTTTACCACAAGTTAATCTTGGAGTCAATTATAGAGGATGGATACCTAACCATATTTGGCACATGGACATCACACAGTTGCCAGAATTTAGAAAATTAAAATATTTGCATGTTACAGTTGATACTTCTTCTGGATTTTTGATGGGTTCCCTTCATGCCAGAGAAAAAACTAAAGATGTTATAGTTCATTGCTTACAAAATTTTGCCACTGTGGGTGTTCCAAAACAGTTAAAAACAGATAATGCCCCTGGTTATACTTCTACCTCCTTTAAACAATTTTGCTCATCATTTGGCATTACTCATATAACAGGAATCAAATACAATCCACAGGGACAAGGCATAGTTGAAAGAGCACATCAAACTATTAAAATATACTTATTAATGTAAGAAGACGGAATTGGGAAGGGGTATAAATTCCCCAAACATAATCTTAAAATAACCCTTTTTACTCTAAACTTTTTAAATTTGGATTCATCAGGACTTAGTGCTGCGGAAAGGCATATGTGTCAAAAAAATGTGTATAAGCCCAAGGTACATTGGAAGGATATTCTAAATGGACAATGGAAAGGCCCTGACCCAGTAATTGTCTGCAGTCGGAGGTCTGTTTGTGGGTTTCCACAGAAAGAACAGGGTCCCATGAAATGGAGGCTGCCCCAATTCCTGTGACATTTTCACAAGTTACAATGGTATATCAACCATAGGCACCCGGGAAAAGCTCTGCACAGAGGCCTGGTTTACTCCATCTTCTCTACATTAAGTATAGAGAGGCTGATTCAGACACAACACTTCATCCTGACCGGGTTTTTTGCCATGGAAGATTTTGCTCTCTCAGGTCCTTCATACCTGCCTTAGTCTTCCCCAGGGGTCATTTAGGATGGACCTTTGAGGTTCTCAGCAGGTGGAAGATCCCCTACACTGCTTTATTGTAAGACCAACTCTTTCCCTGCTCTATTGTAAAGTTATATTGAGGGAAGAGTGTATGGTTAGGGTTAATAACAGGTTCAATTTGGGTTAGGAATCATTCTGCCGGATGAATAATGGTATTGGGAACCTGCGATATTTTCAAGAATATATAGATGAAATATAAGTAAGAAAACAGAAATCTAGGTGAGATTTGAAGCCCAGAAGTGCATTGGGCCCTTGATTGGGATACTTAGCTTTGGATTATATTCTGGACAGATGACTCAGATAAATTGATATACAATGGCATAGGACCTTGTACCTTGGATGGTGGAATGTCAAAAAGAACATCCAATCAAAAGGATAGTTGGTAGGATTAGGAAGATAGTGAGTATGTTTAGAAAACAGAGTGATTATAGGATTTGGACCAAAAGTTCTTTAGCAGTAGGGTTTCGGGTAGAGAATGAATGTAAATATCAGCACATTTGAAGAGTCAGTCACATTGATGAACTCTGGAAAATATGTAGGCAACCATATATCAATAGAGACATTAGGAAATCAGGCAAAGTATAAAGTGAGGGATAGGATCAGACATTTTCAAAAGGGTTGAGTTTGAATATATAATCTTAGGAAGAAACAAATATGAAGTCACCAATAGGATTGACATTTGAGAGCATTAGGCAACCTGGACATGGATGTTTTTAGTAATCCATACTCACTTTCCATTTAGACTTTGGTACAATTATAAGTGTGACTTTTGCAGTTTGTGCCCAGAATATTACTCTGATAAAATGTATCTGTAGATCAGGTGACTTGAGTATTTCTTCCATCATTTCTGGGAGCAATATTTTGAAGACGTATAAATTAGTATTGGGGGTACAAATAGGTGTCCTCTTTTTTCCATGAATATAGAGATAATGCATGAATAGAACATACAGTGAATATATAATATAAATGGTTCCAACTTTAAATAATGGATTGAATTGATATCGAAAATATACAGGAAATCTAATATTGATATACAGACATTCATTACAACCAGTTATACATCTAAAGGTAATATTAGGGTTATGGTTTATCATGAAGAGTGTGTGAGTTTTGCTTTAAAAGTGATTATGGAAATCGAAAAAAATGTGTTTGGAAAGAAGTCGCATGAAAAGACCAGTCAAGAAACCTGGTGGAATACATGTGTTCTGAATTAGGAAGTGATGAAAAATAAAACAAAATGCCTATAAATTTCTGAACTTGTGGATGAAATATATATCCTATTATATGCATTAACTAAGAAATACTAATGGACCAGTATTGAATAAAAATGAACGACAAAATACATATCTTGTCCCATAGGAATCTACGTGCATTGATGTTAAACTGGGTAAGTTATTGCAGAAATATTAGGATTTGTATGCACCATTTACTAAAGTTAGTTTTCAGTACTAGGAATAAAATATGTAGTTCAGATTGATGAATATTTCTGAGAATAATCTTGTGAAAAGTTGATTATTAATCCACATACATGAATATGAATGAATTTAGGGAGTGTATAATAAGACACATATATTTCATATTTTGAAAAATCTGGAGAGTCTGTGTGTGTGTATGTGTGTGTGTGTGTGTGTGTGTGTGTGTGTATATATATATATATATATATATATATATATATATATATATATATATAATTCACATATTCGTTAACTGTAAAAACATGGAGAAACATTTCAACAAAAAATTGACTAGATTTATAACTCCTACCCTATATCATGCAAGTCCAACGATACAACATGCCTCCTCTGAACTGCTTGCATTTCTATTCTGTTTGCGTTAATTTTCTCCATCATATTAGGATTAGTAGTCAGAGTCTAGTTTGGCATGGATTAGTGTCAGGGATTCAGTATTTCAAATGGAAAATTGGAAAATGATTCCTTTGTTTATGCAAACATGTGCTACAGAAAATCTTCCCACTCTAATCCAGAACAATGCTTTGACATTTCCTTCTCCCCAAGTGAGACACAATTAGAGGAGAAGAGTTAGAAAATCTGTAAATACATATGTGGAATCGAAAATGCTCAGGAGTTCACAAAGTTGGAGGTGGTAGAGGAGATTCCAAAAGTAAGAGACAGGGTAAACACTCCACAAACATGGAGCTCTGCTGGCCTAAAGACTTCTAGAGGAACTGCCTCTGAGTTTGGGCGCTTGAAATATATGTTGTAGTCAGGAGACTGAGCTTCTTTGTAGCTAGACCATCAAAGCTGGATATGCTTCTAAGTTACCTGGAAGACATGGTTTCTTATTTTCTAATGAATATGAGGCAGCAGTCCTTAATTCTCTCTTTGTAGGTAAACTGTGGCCACCGTGGTATAATTATCTCCCCGTGTGGACTGTGAAGCCATTTGGTCATCCTCCACTTTTCATGGTGTTTCTTGCTGCTTCACTCGGAGTTTGCTATTTGCATCACGAAATACAAGGAATCTACTGGGACACAGTGCTGGAGGGAGTTCTGTCACGTGTGGTGGGTCAGGGTCTGCAGGAGAATGCACCAAACAGGCTTCTATCCCACATAGCTTGCCTCCTTGACCATAGCAACCTGATTCTGAACATTGGCCTGAAACCTCTCTATATAACACGATGCCTTTACATAGAAGTGTCTGCTGGCTGCACCATGTCAGTCACAAGCCATTTGGTAGCCAATAGCAAATCCACATGGCCCCACTACACATGTTTTTTTATATCACACAAATGCCCATCACTGCACTAGGCCCACTACTCAGCAGGCCCCAACTTCCTGGCATCTCTGTTTTACACAATTTTCATGAAACTCAGTCAATCAAGGCACTGTCTTGCATATTTACGATCAGCAACAGGACATCCAAAGGTTCTCCAGTGGCATCTGGTAATGGGAATTTCATAAATTTCATGGTATTTATCTAGTAATTTTTCAAGGATGAAGTTGCGGCATGAGGGTTTCAATTCATTCGGGGACCATTAATCGTTTTGGAAGTTCGTTTCAAAGAAAGTTCTGGAGAATTCTCATAGGCAAGGTTTCCCAAAGATTGCCCAAAATGTCACATGAATCCAGGCCCATTGAGGTGTACAATGTAACGTCCATGTGTGTTTTGACTCTCAACTAATCCTGACAAGTCCTTAAGAATAAAATCATGTGATATCCAGGCTGAGATTTCCAGTGACCTCTGGAAAGCCACCCTGGGCCTAGATCTCAGTTTCCAAGGGTGACTCATGCTTGGACTCCTAAAATCCCAACACAATTCATGGCAATACTTCTTTAAGTTCAGTTCCTGTACTCAGTCTCTAAGGGGAAACACACCAGACTTCAAGCCCAGGTGGACTCAGTCATCCCTTCCAACTGTCACAAAAATGAACACAATTAAAACCAAAACACTCCCACATGGCCCTCATCCTCTTTCATGTAGACACTCATCATAACCTCTGGCTGGAGATTTCCATGAGGAACGCAGCCCAACACAGTGTACAAAATACGCTCCCTTGCCCCTCTTTTACCTAAATTCTGAGTGGCCTGGACACCCTTCATGTCAAAGAGGAGTGATCAAATAGGCCTGCCATTAATACTGATCCACTTCTCAAATTTGAGACCTAGTGATTGTGGGGTTTAGACTCTTTATGTGAATTGGAGTCATGAGAAAACCCAAGCACCTATGGGTTAGCCTCTGCCGGGATTTGAAGAACTCACTTGACCTAAAGGATCCCTATTCTCACTTGATTGATATCAGGAACCTTACAGAGAAAGGCGAAAGACTTTATCCACAATTACTGCTCTTTTTTGCGATTTTAGTTTTGGATGCACACATGGGATCTTTCTTAAGATCCATCAGGTGCTGATAATCTAAGCCACAGCCTAACAAAGTGCCAAGAGGCTGATTCAGACACATCCCTTTGCAAAGCAATAAAGCAAAGAGCCACAGTTGATGCCCATACTTTTCTATTTGAAAAAGGTTTTCTTCAGGCTTCACAAAGCATTGGCCTGAGGCAAAGACTTTCCTGACATTCAGGGCAACAGAACAATAGGTAAGCAAAAGGCACAAAGCAGGGTTTCTCCACTGAGACTTTACTGGTCACACTGGAATGTGAGTTTCCTGAGATGCTCGCCATTCACTTCAACTATCCAGTACATGGCCTTTTCACAGAGCTTGGAGGTGGTACATATCTTGGATACAAAACCATGGGTCTATTCTGGAGAATGGCCATATTTCAGGAAGAAAACAGGAACTTAGGATGATCATAGGTGTTGCCCATCGATAAGGCAAGCCATATTCCACTCATAAATTAAGCAGGATGAGTGCCGGGAAGCTTTCTACTAGACAGGACACATCCATTGATCCATTCTCTTTTCTAATGTCTACAACCACAGACACAGTGGGATACACAGACACAGAAACACTCGCATTGTCAAATGACTTACTAGAAACAGTTCACTCCAAACCAAACAAACCTCATTTCCTACCTATTCTCAGAACATGAGACAAACCACACCCACACCCACACCACACCCACACCCACACCCACAAAGGCACCTCTTTCCCCCAAAGTCACAGGTCTGTGACTATCTGGAGTGTTCTCTGACTGTGGGCCATTCTAGGTTCCCCCGAAATGTCCTGTCCTGTCTCATATCTTGTGTCCTTGGCCAACTCTCTGAAGTTGTCAGGAACCAGTGGTGAGCCATTACCTTCTTTCTCAGGAGAGGCCCCTCTTCAGAGATTTCCTGCCATTTGGCCATCCCAGCAACTGTAGGTACCAAAAAAACTGACTCTGTCTTTGGGAAACCCAAAAAGTGAGACCACTGGGACTGGGACTGGGACTGGCACTGTTTGACTGGCTTCCTGGATCCCAAGTTCAGAGAGTTCCACCACCAAGGAAGTGAGGTGAGGTCACTTCCTTCAGGAACTGAATGAGTTCACTGCCTTCACAACCACTTTGTCCTAAGAGTTGCTTCCACTGGTCTCATGAGATGGAGGCTGCCCCTGCTTCCTGTGACACTTTCACAAGTTAGAATGATATATCAACCATAGGCACCCAGGCACAGCTCTCCACACAGGTCTCATTTTGTCCATCTTCTCTACATTAAGAATAGAGAGGCTGATTCAGACACAACCCTTCACCCTGACCAGGTTGTTTTCCATGGAAGATGACATTTGCTCTCTCAGGTCCTACAGAGTTGCCTACATCTTCTCCAGGGATTATTTCTGCATGGACCTTTGAGGCTCTCAGCAGGTGGAATATCCCCTACATTCCTGTATTGTAAGACCAACTCTGTCCCTGCTCTTCTGTAAAATTAGATTGAGGTAAGAGTGTATGGTTATGGTTAATAACATGTCCGATTTGAGTTAGGAATATTTCTGCTAAAATATATGTTTGAAAACAGAAATCTAAGTAACATCTGAAGCCCAGAAGGGCATTGGGCCCTTGATTGGGATACTTAGCTTTGAATAAATCGATATATAATGGCATAGGACCTTGTACCTTGGATAATTGAATGTAGAAGAAAACATCCAGTCAAAAAGGATAGTCGGTAGTGAAAGGTTAATAAAATAGGTACTTGTAACTTCCTGTTTTTCTGTATGCTTAACAAAACACTGTTGAAATCTTGAGAACTGTTTGCTAATCTTGTTCCCAGAATGTACTGTCCCCAACTGCCAAAGTGTAGAATGTACTCTCTCACCCGGTTGCATGCAAACTGCCCACTCGCGCTTACCCATTAGTAAACTTCCCTCCCTGCGCTCTCCAAGGAAAGTATATAAGCTCTGCTTAAACTGTTCTCAGGGCTCTCTACTCTATTCAAGTGAGCTCTGAGCCCCAGCATACTGGACCCCCAAAAAACCCTTTGTTGTTTTATGAGACAGTCTTTTGGTGGTCTCTTACTTCGATGCTCGCCTGACATTTACATATGGAGGTTCCACCGAGTTCTGGCAGCGGCGGACAAGAGACCCTAACGGGCTCCTCTTGGCGTAAGTAAGGCGCCTCTTTCTGGTTTCAGTTTTAAGGTAAGGGCTTGGCAAAATGGCTGTCGATGAAGAGCGTGAGCTCTCTCCTACAGTGGCTAACAGACGTGTCACAGAGCCACAGGCCACGTCCCTGGAGGATGCCCCAAAGGACTCAAGAAATCAAGGCACAATAGTTTTCTCCACTCAGTGAAATTTTTTTCAGATTCGTTATTGCTAGCCCATCGGGTTTTGCCAGCTACTCAGTCCGGGTCTCAGTTTCGGATGTCCATTGCTTGTCTTTATTGTCTTGTCTTGTCTGTGTCCTGTGTCTTTGCATTCACTGTTTGTGTATCTTTAATTATGGGACACAGCACTTCAATGTCCCTGTCCCTGACCGTTGATCACTGGACCAAAGTTTGCTTAAGGGCTCAGAATCTTTCTTTTTCAGTAAAACGCCAGACCTGCCAGACTCTCTGTGCCTCAGAATGGCCCACCTTTGAAGTCGGATGGACCCAAGAAGGATATTTCTACTTCCCACTACTTTAATAAATCAGGAGATATTGTCTTACAGCCGGGCACACATAGCCATCCGGATGAACAGCAATATATCTTAACTTGATAGGACCTCTGGAAATCTCCTCCTCCATGGGTGAAGCCTTTCCTTATCTCTGCCCCCGCTCCTACTCCTTCCCCCATGATCTCTCAAACCCTCTGCTCCTCCTCCTCCTCCATGCTCTGTTCTCCCTGAGTCACAAGATTTGACTCTACTGGACTCTCCTCCCCCTCCTTATTCCCTGCCCTCGTCCCCCAACCACCAACACCCTCTAAGTGATTCCCCTGCAGCTGACTCAGCCTCTCCACCATTGGAGGAAGCTAAGCTGCCCCAGCGCCCTCCAGATAAATCCCCCGCGGCACACACAGCTTCTCCTCCTCAGGAGGAAGCTGGCCCGGCTAAGGGAACTCGCTGGCGGCGAATGATTGAAAACCCTGGAAGTCCCGCGATGCTCCCCCTATGTCCCTACGGGCCAATGATTGACGAAGGCCATTGGGGGAAAATGCAAGCCTACCAATATTGGCCTTTGTCCTCTTCAGACCTATATAACTGGAAAAATAACAATACCTCTTTTTCCGAGGATTCCACCGGGCTCACAGGTCTGGTTGAGTCATTGATGTTTTCACACCCGCCTACTTGGGATGACTGTCAACAACTCCTAGGGACTCTCTTCATGACAGAGGAACAAAAGAGAATCCTCCTGGAAGCTAGAAAAAATATCCTCGGACCAGATGGGAGACTGATATACCATCCCAACATAATCAAAGCCAGATTTCCCTTGAACCAACCTAACTGGAACCCCAACACCTTTGAAGGTAGAAAGCATCTGTCCACTTATACGGGTTTTCAATAGTGGGTGTCCGAGCGGGCGCTAGGCGACCAACTAATTTGGCCAAGGTAAGAGAGAGTATTCAAGGGCCTGATTAATCTTCCTCTATGTTTCTACAGAGAATTATGGAGGTATATAAGAGATATACTCCTTTCGATCCTCAGGCAGAGGATCAAAAGGCATCTTTCACAATGGCCTTTATTGGGCAAGCTTTCCTGTATATTAAAAGAAAGTTTCAATGCTTAGATGGATTACAAGATATGACTTTGAGCTATTTAGTCAGAGAAGCCGAGAAAGTATACTATAAGAGAGAAACTGAGGAAGAGAAAGGAGCAAAGGGAGGATAAACGAAACAAAAGGCAGACTAAGGCGTTGACTAAGGTCCTGGTCACAACACCAAAAGGGCCAGAAATTAAGAAACGGGGAGACAGGAAGGGATACCTGGTCCCACGTCAGAGGCCACGCCTGGCCTCAGATCAATGTGCCTACTGTAAAGAAAAAGGACACTGGGCCAAAGAGTGCTCTAGAAGGAGACAGCCATGCCAGCCAGCCATTCTGACTTTGGAGGATGACTATTAAAGTCAGGCTAAGATACCCTCCCCGAGCTCAGGGTAACTTTTGAAGTAGAGGGGACCTCAGTAACTTTGAAGTGAATACAGGGGCAATATACTCAGCCCTTAAGGCCCCATTGAGCCCTCTATCAAATAAAAGGTCTCTAGTTCAAGGGGCTAACGGCAGTAAATATCAGGCATACACAACTAAGAGGACCATGGACCTGGGGAAAGGAAAAATTCATC
The DNA here is from genome assembly GCF_048772815.1 of Callospermophilus lateralis. Lineage (NCBI taxonomy): Eukaryota > Metazoa > Chordata > Mammalia > Rodentia > Sciuridae > Callospermophilus > Callospermophilus lateralis. The sequence continues at coordinate 987,586 of NW_027513394.1, forward strand.
ACTCCTTCCTAGTAACCCCAGAATGCCCGGCCCCATTAATGGGCAGAGATCTCCTCACCAAGCTCCGGGCCAAAATAAGTTTTAACCCTGAAGGCCCCCAAATAGAATTTCTAAATCCTTCAGTAAAAACTCCTATAATCACGGCTCTAACTATATCAGTAGAAAATGCACATCAACTCACTCACCTTGGTTCAAAGAAACTGCAGGTGTTTCTGAAGTATCAAGAACAGAGTTTTCAACTAACAGACTCACAGCAAAAGGAAATAACTGAATGAATATAAAAAGCCTGTCGGGTCCATCAATTGGTTAATGCTTACCCTTCCAAGCTTCCTGCAGGAAAGCACCAACGAGGAACCAGACCAGGACAATTCTGGGAAGTGGACTTTACTGAAATTAAGCCAGCAAGGTATGGACATAAATATCTCCTAGTCTTTGTAGATACATTTTCAGGATGGATTGAAGCCTTCCCCACAAAAAGAAAAAGAAGAAAAGAAACAGCGCAAATGGTGGTCAAGAAGATCCTGGAAAATATTTTTCCAAGATACGGCCTGCCTAAGGTAATAGGGTCTGATAATGCACCAGCGTTGGTGACCCAGGTAACTCAGGGATTAGCCAGGAACCTGGGGATTAATTGGAAGTTTTATTGTGCTTATAGAACCCAGAGTTCAGGACAGGTAGAAAGAATGAATAGAACCATTAAAGAGACATTAATGAAATTAAGTTTAGAGACCAGCATAAAAGATTGGACTATGCTCCTGCCTTATGCAATGTTTCATGCAAGAAATACTCCCTCGGTTTCTTTGAGTAACCTCAACCCCCGTGAAATTCTCTATGGTGCCCCTCCTCCAGTAAGGGACCTAACCCCAACTCTAAGACCTAAGGATCCCTTCCACACCCCCATGCTTTACAGACATAAAGCTCTTGAAAGAACACAGGGATACCTGTGAAAACAGCTGGCCACTGCCTACCAAACTGGGGACGAGGGGACTTCACATCGAAATCAAGTAAGAGACTTCATCTACGTAAGATGGCATCAGGTGTCATCCCTAGAACCTCGCTGGAAAGAAACATACCAGGTGCTACTTATAACCCCTACAGCGGTAAAGGTAGACAAAATCACATCCTGGATCCATACCTCTCATCTCAAGCCTGCGCCCTGTCCAGACTCTGGCTAGAAACTGTAAAAGACTGGTAACACTTTCAAATTGCATATTCGCTGTTTGGATAAGTCTATAGACTCACCCATTGGCAACAAGTAGTCCTAACCCTCATCAGCCCATTCAGCAGTGATGACTGTTCACAAATCTTACTGGAAAAAAAGTATAATCTATCTCGCATACAGCCCCCTTAGGGACCTCGTGGCCATCTCTCCACCCAGACATTTGTCAGCTGGCTATAAGTCTTTCCTATTGGGATATCCCTGATGAAGAGGATCCCACTAAAATTCCATTAAATCCCTTCCATACCATAGATAATGGAAACAGACATTATGGATGTAGGAATATGTGAGCCAGATGCAGTTTGGCTAGCCTAGATTACTATATTTGCCCGGCAGACTATCAAAGCCACAAACAGTCATGGATGTGTGTGGGAAAAGATGACTTCTTCTGTAAGTCTTGGGGATGTGAGCATACAGGGGCTGCCTGATGGAACCCAAACTCCTCATCAAATTCAGTACACAGCCTTGGCCATATTACCAATTAGATAACCATAACCTATGGCCCCCAGAGGGGTCTCCAGATCCTCAAATTCTGCGTGACCTTTTTAACTTCTGCAAGTGCTCAAAAGGGTGAAAGGAGATTCCCCTATGTGGAGGCCTTTTACCTCCTTCACTCACAAGCTGAACTATGCTTATCCAATAGATCCTCACCTTCAGCCTTCTGCTCCAGAGTCTCTGCTCTCACCCCCACCTCAGCAACCTGATTTCTCCCCTCCAATTATTAGATCTAAACCACAAACCTCTGCCTGTTCTCAGACCATTGCCTCCTTGCTTGTAGCCGGTACTGAGGCACCCCTCCACCTACTCACTCCTCTCTTCTCCTGTCAGTGCCTGCACCGGTTACCACCAGGTCTTATTACCAGCTAATCCAAAGTTCAAACCAGCTGAGGAGAGCCATCAGACCCCTATCCAAGATGTAATAAAAATGGTATTTAAAGTTGCTTTGTTATCACTGAAAACAGTTTACTAAGAATTTAAAGTCCATCACATGCATTTTGGGATACGCACTCCCGTCTTCCCCTCTGCTCTACCTGTTCTACTGCTCAAGTTTTTGTTGCTAGGAAAATCCCAAACCCCTTTCCCATTCTTTTTTTTACATCTCTCCTTCCTTATTCTCTGATTCTCGGAGCTGCTCCCAGCCCCACCTTCCCCATCTTCCCCCTCTGTACCAGGCCCACAGAAAATACTTAACTGACTTTATCCAGAAGTCTTCACCATGGCTGACTTTAAGACTTTTAGAAAAAGAGTCCCTATAAAAGAGTTCAATGTAGATAATCTTCCTCTATTCATGTTACCCTGTTTTCCTTTTTCCACTGGCTAAAAACATCATCACTCCTAAGCTCGACACCACCTTACTTGTTTTTCACAAAATATGTGAACAAGGCCTCTGGTCTTGAGCTGGGGCTTCACAGAGATGGCTACATTTCTAAGGTAAAGAATTTACCAACAGGGCTCCATGGTAACAGCTGGCAGGGTGAAAATAAGAAACGAAAGTAAAAGCTCTCCCCCTCCCAGGTGTCCTTGAAAAGTTAACTTTCCCAGAATAGAGGAAAAAACAGAAACAAAAACTGCTTTTTTGAACTTCTGCAGACAGTGAACTTCTGAGCCCCTTTCCTTACATGTTGGGTACAAAATTCTGAAACTAACTAAACTTGGGTTTCAGGGGATTAATTGTTTACAACAGAAGCAATGCCTTCTGAATCTGGTTGCAACCGAATAGAACTGTTTCCCTGTCTTCAATGCTATCTTAGGTGCCTTGCCTTGCCGTCCCTACAACAGCATAATTCTATATAATTAAACATTGTTTATGTTTTTAAAGAAATGATCAAGAGATGTGATTAATTGTGTAATGGTGCAGATGTTTCCCAGAGTGCTCTATCATGATGCATGTCCATTTGAAGACCAAATAGGGGGGCATACAACCCGTTTCCACTGGTAACATATATCCCTCACTTTAGCCATTTTATTAGGAATAGGAATTGCTGCAGGGGTGGGCACAGGAACCACTTCCCTGGTCCATGAGACACAAAAAATGACCCAATTAGAAGCAGCAATAGACCAAAACTAAGATATTAGAAACCTTCATCAGAGCTTTGCATGAATCTTTAACCTATCTCTCTGAAGGTGTTTTACAGAACAGTTGAGGGAAACAAAACACACACACACAAAAAAAACTACCAATATATATGTCAATCGAAATTCATCATAAAATATATATCATCCACAGATCCAAAAATGTTCATATTACTGATCATGAATTTATGTATGATGTTGTTCAACTAGGAAGCTCACCCATAGGTTGAATATTCAGTTCCAACAGGGTTTAGTAGGAATGATATCTTCTCTCAATTTCTATCTGCCAAGACAGCCACCTCACAAGAATGTACGTGAGGTACCTGGTAGGATTCTATATATGCATGTAAAAATACATGTACTGAATTGGTTACAGAGAAAGAGAGACAGGAATTCACATATTTGTTAACTTTAAAAACACATGGAGAACAATTTCAACAAACAATTGACTAGATTTATAACTGCTTCTCTGTATCATGCAAAAGGCAAGCCCAACTATACACCATGCCTCCTCTGAACTGCTTGTGTTTCTATTCTGTTTGGGTTATTTTTCTCCATCATATTAGGATTAGTAGTCAGAGTCTGGTAGTGTATGGGTTAGTGTCAGGGATTCAGTATTTCTAATGGAAATTAGGAAATTGAACCCAATGTGTATGCAAATATATGCTACACAAAAATCTCCCCACTCTAATCCAGAACAATGCTTTAACATTACCTTTGCCTCAAGTAGGACACAATTAGAGGAGAAGAGTTAGAAAATCTGTGAATATCTATGTGGAATAAAAATGCTTCAGATTTCACATCTTTGGAGGTGGTAGAGGAGTTTCTAAAAGTAAGGGACAGGTTAAACACTCCACAAACATGGAGCTCTGCTGGCCTAAAGACTTTTTGAGAATGTGCCTCTGAGGTTGGCACTTGAAATATATGTTGTTAGGAGCTTTAGCTTCCTTTTTAGTGAGACCATCAAAGCTGGGTCTGCATCTATGTGACCTGGAGGCATGGTTACTTATTTTCTAATGAAAATGAGACAGCAGTGCTGAATTCTCTCTTTGAAGGTAAACTGTGGCAACTGAGTCCTAAGTGTCTCACCATTTTGACTGTGAAGCCATTTTGTCATACTCCAACTTTCGTGGTGTTTCGTGCTTCTGCACTGGGAGTTTGGTATTTGCTTCACCAAATACAATGAGTTCAAATGGGACACAGTGCTGGAGGCAGTTTTGTCAAGTGTGGTGGGCAGGGTCTGCACCAACCAGGGTTCTATCCCACTTAGCTTGACCCCTTGACAATAGCAACATGATTCTGAACATTGCCCTGAAACCTCTCCATATAAAAAGATGCCTTTATATTTATGGGTCTCCTCGCTGCACCATGTCAGTCACAAGCCATTTGGAAGCCAATGGAAGATCCACATGGCCCCAACACAGATGTTTTATCACACACTTCCATAACACTGCTCTAGGACCACTACTCACCAGGCTTCAACTTACTGGCATCTCTGTTCTACACCATTTTCTTAAAACCCAGTCAATCAACTCACTGTCTGGTATACTCATGATCAGAAACAAGACATCCAAAGTTTCTCCCGTGCCATCTGGTCATGGTAATTTCTAAAATTTTATTTTAATTATCTTGCAATTTTACACGAATGAAGTTGGAGGCACTGTGAGTTTCAATTCATTCAGGAACCCTTAAATGGTAAGGAAGCTAATTTCAAAGAAAGACATATAACACTCTCACAGGCAAGGCTTCTCAAGAGTGGCCAAAAGGTCACATGAAGCCAGGCCCATTGAGGTCTACAATGTGAGGTCCATGTGTGTTTTGAATCACAATTATGGCTGCCGAGTCTTTAAGAAAAAAAAAAATGTGATATCCTTTCTGATATTCCCAGTGCTCTATTCAAAGCCACCCAGGGCCTAGATCTCAGGTTCCAAGGGAAACTCTCATACCTGGCCACCTAAAATCCCAACACAATTCATGGCAATACTACTCTGAGGTCAGTTCCAGAACTCAGTCTCTAAGGGGAATCACACCAAAGTTCAAGCCCAGGTGGATCCAGTAAACTCTTCCAACCGAGACTTAAATGAAAACAATTAAAACCAAAACACTCCCACATGGCCCTCATCTTCTCCCATATAGACACTCATCTTAAACTCTGGCTGGTGTTTTCCATGAGGGGCGTAGGCCAAGACAATGTCCAAAAAAATCTCCCTTGCACCTCATTTGCCTAACTTCCGGGTGGCCTGGACACACTTCCTGTGTACTAAGAGTGATCAAATAGGCCTGCTCTTAATACTGTTCCGTTTCTCCAATTTCAGGCCTTGTGACTGTGGGGTTTAGATTATTTATGTGAATTGGAGTCATGAGAAAACCAAGCACCTCTGCAGAGATTTGAAGAACTCATTTGACCCAAAGGATCCCCATTCTCACTTGATGGATTTCAGAAACCTAACAGAGGTAGGCAATATAATTCATTTTCGATTTCCAAAACCACTTCTGAAGCAAAACTCACACACTCTTCATGATAAACCAAAACACTAATATTACTATTAGATGTATAACTGGTTGGAATGAATGATTGTATATCAATATCAGATTTAATGTAATTTTTCAGATATCAGTTCAATCCATTATTTAAAGTTGGAACAAGTTATATTATATATTCACAGTATGGTCTATTCATGCTTTATCTCTATATTCATAGACAGAGGGTACACCTCTTTGTACCCCCAATACTAATTTTATGTCTTCAATATATTGCTCCCAGAAATGGTGGAAGATATACTCATGTCACCTGATCTACATATATATTTTATCACAGTAATATTCTGGACAAAAAATGTAAAGATCACACTTATGATTGTACCAAGCCAAAGTGGAAAATGAACATGGATTACTAAAAACATCCATGTCCAGGTTGCCTAATGCTCTCAAATTTCAATCCTATTGGTGACAACATATTTGTTTCTTCCTAAGATTACATATTCAAACTCAACCCTGTTGAAAATATCTAACCCTATTCCTCACTTTTTACTTTGCCTGATTTCATAATGTCTCTATTGATATCTGCTTTTCTACATATTTTCCCCAGTTCATCATAGTGACAAACTCTTCCTATGTGCTGACATTTACATTCCCTCTCTAACCGAAACCCTATTGCTAAAGAACTTGTGGTCCAAATCCTATACTCACTCTTCTTCCTAAACCTACCGACTATCTTCTTAATCCTACTGAATATTCCTTTTTGACTGGGTGTTCTCTTCTACATTTAATCATCCTTGGTACAAGGTCATATGCCATTGTATATCGAATTATCTGAGACATCTTTAGAGAACATAATTCAAAGCTAAGTATCCCAATCAAGGGGCCAATGCACTTCTGGCCTTCAAATCATACCTAGATTTCTGTTTTCATTCTCATATTTCACCTCTATATTCTTGTAAATATCGCAGGTTCCCAATAACATTATTCATCGCATAGAATATTTCTTAACCCAAATCGAAACTGTTATTAACCCTAAACATACACTGTTCCCTCAATCTCATTTTACAGAAGAGCAGGGACAGAGTTGTTCTTTCAATACAGGAAAGTAGGGGACCTTCTACCTGCTGAAACCCTGAAAGGTCCATACAGAAATGATACCCAGAGAAGTTCTAGGAAAGTATGAAGGACCTGAGAGAGCAAAAGTCATATTCCCTGGCAAGCAACCTGGTCAGGATGAAACAATGTGTCTGAATCAGCCCCTCTCTTCTTATTGTACAGAAGATGGATCAAACCAGGTCTCTTTGGAGAGCTGTTCCTGGGTGCCTATGGATGATATACCATTCTAACTTTTGAAAGTGTCACGGGAAGTAGGGGAAGCCTCCATATCATGGGACCCTTGGAAGCAACTCTTAGGACAATGTGGTTGCCAAGGCAGTGGCCTCATTCAGTTCCAAAGAAAGTGACATACCTCCTTTCCTTGGTGATGGAACTTTCTGAACTTGGTATCCAAGAAGCCGGGCACCAAGAGGCAGTCCCAATCTCAGTCCCAGTGGACTCACTTGTTTGGATTTACCAAGGACAGAGTCAGTCTTTCTCAGTAACTACTGCTGTGAGGATGGCCAAATGCCAGGAGAGCTCTGAAGAGGGACTTTTCCTGAGAAAACAGGTCGTTGCTCAACACTTTTTTCCTGAAACTTCACAGAGTTGGCCAAAAAAACCAGATCAGAGAGGCGGTTTGTTTGGTTTGGAGTGAAATGTTTCTAGTAAGTCGTTTGACAAGGTGAGTGTTTCTATGTCTGTGTATCCCTGTATCCCACTGTGTCCGTGGTTGTAGACATGAGAAAAGAGAATGCAACAATGGATGTGTCCTGTCTAGTAGAAAGCTTCCCAGCATTCATCCTGCCCAATTTATGAATGGAGTGCGGCTTGCCTTATGGATGGGCAACACCTACTACCTTCATAAGTCCCTGTTTTCTTCCTGAATTCTGCCCACTCTCCAGAATAGGCTCATGGTTTTGTTTCCAAGATATGTACCAACCCCAAGGTCTGTGACATGGCCATGTACTGGATAGCTGAAGGGAATGGGCAGCATATCAGAAAACTCAGATATCAGTGTGACCAGGAAAGTCTCAGTGGATATAACCTGCTTTGGGCCTTTTGCCTACCTATTGTCTTTGCCTCAGGCCACCCCTTTGTGAAGCCTGAAGAAAACAGTTTTCAAATGGAAATGAATGGGCATCACCTGTGGCTCTTTGCTTAATTGCTTTGGAAAGGGATGTGTCTGGATCAGGCTCTTGGCTCTGTGTGAGATTGTGGCTTAGATTTTCAGCAACTGATGGATGTAAAGAAAGATCCCATGTGTGCATCCAAAACCAAAATGGAAAAAAAGTTCAGTCATTGTGAATGAATTATATGTCTGTGAAGTTGTCATGAGCCACCGGTGATCCACTACCTGGTTTCTCAGGAAAGGCCCATCTTCAGAGCTTTCCTGACATTTGGCCATCCTCACATCAGTAGGTACCAAGAAATACTGACTCTGTCCTTGGTTAATCCAAGCAAGTGAGAACACTGAGACTGAGACTGGAACTGGCTCTGGGTGCCTGGCTTCCCGGATCCCAAGTTCAGAGAGTTCCATCACCAAAGAAGTGAGGTGAGGTTACTTCCTTCAATAACTTAATTCCTCTGGAAGGAAGAGCTGCTGCACAGTGATTGCTTCCCACCTATTGAGAGGAGATGCTTGGCCCCATGCGCACAGCTGCACCTTCTGGAAGAGAAGTTAATTGAACTCTATTACTGCATGTATTATTATTATTATTTTTTATTTTTATTTTCTTTCATTTTCATTTTTTTGTTATTGTTCTTTAACTTTTTTAAATGTTTTTATTTTTTATTTTTTAATTTTATAATTATTATTTTAAATATAAATTTTTATTTTTTTAATTATCATTATAATATTTAAAAAAATTATTTCTTTATTTGTTTTCCATTTTTTCTTTCGTCTTTTCATTTCTATTCATTTTTCTTATTCTCCCTTCCTTGAATTCTACCTGCCTACTCTCATCCTCATTAGTGACTTCTTCCCATCCCTACTATTATCTTTTCTCCCAAGCTTCAAATAAATTAATAAGAGTTAGCAATAACTCAGCAAACAGAACAAGAAGTAACATGAGCAGCATAAAAAAGCAAGGATGAAAAGGAGTACAAACAATGAAGGATAGCCTAAATAATCAGGAGGACATAGAATCATCAGAAAAATGGTCACATAAAGAACTCAAGGAATACCTTAGACAGATGGAATGGAACCTTAAAGATGATACGAGAAAGCAAATCCAAGCAGTGAAAGAACACAATGAAAATGAATTACATAAACAGATAAAAGAAGAAATTAAGCATCTTTATCAGGAGATAGAGATAATAAAGAAAATCAAACATTAATTCTAAAAATGAAGGAAACGATAAACCAAATTAAAAACTCAATTGAGAGTATCACTAACAGAGTGGAGCAAGTAGAAGCCAGAACGTCAGGTAATGAAGACAAAATATATCATCTTGAAAAGAGTCTAGCCAACTCCAAAAAACTGGTCAAAAATCATGAGAAAAACATCCAAGCGATATGGGATAACATAAAAAAAAACAAACTTATGAGTCATCTGGATAGAGGAAGGTATAGAGATTCAAACCAAGGGAATGAGTATCCTGGTGAATAAAATAAATACAGAAAACATTCCAGAAATAAAAAAAGAAAGGGATATACAAATTGTAGATGCATACAGGACACCGAGCACACAAAATCACAGTAGAACAACGCCAAGACACACTGTTATGAAGATATCCAATAAACAGAACAAAGAGAAATTATTAAAAGCTACATGAGAAAGGAGGCAGATGACATTCAGGGGTAAACCAATAAGGTTAACAACAGATTTTTCATAACGGACGCTGAAAGTGAGAAGATCCTGGAACAACGTATTTCAAATACAGAAAGACAATAGATGCCAACCAATAATTCTGTATCCAGCAAAATTAAGCTTCAGGTATGACAACAAAATAAAAATAGTTCATGATAAATAAAATCTAAAAGAATTTGCAGCGAGAAAACCAGCATTGCAAAGTGTCTTGAGCAAAACACTACACGAGGAAGAAATGAAAAACAACAACCAAAACTATCATTGGGAAGTGCCTCATTAATGACAGAGGGCGGGGGAAAGCTAATCATGGAGAAACAAACTAAATTAAAAAAAAAGATAAATAATCAAACATGGCTGGCAGTACAAACCATATATCAATAGTAACTCAAAACGTTAATGGTTAAACTCTCCAATAAAGCGACATAGGCTGGTAACTTGAATTAAAAAAAACAAATCCAACAATATGTTGCCTCCAGGAGACACATCTGAATGGAAAACACATACACAGGCAGAAGGTGACAGGTTGGGAAAAAATATACCATGCACACGGTCCTCGTAAGTAATCAGGGGTGGCCATCCTCACATCCAATAAAATTGACTTCAAGACTAAGTTATTCAAAAGGGATAAGGATGGATATTATATACCGTTAAAAGGAGTCATTCACCAACAAGACATAAAAATTATCAATATTTATGCACCAAGCAATGGTGCTGCGATGTTCATAAAACAAGTTCTCCTCAAGTTCAGGAATCAAATAGACAACAACACAATAATTATGGGTGACTTCAACACACCTCTCTCAACAATGGACAGATCCTCCAAACAAAAGTAGAATAAAGAAAATATAGAACTCAATATCACAATCAATAACCTAGACTTAACTGAAATATATAAAATATACCAACCATCATCAAGTGGATATACTTTTTTCTCAGCAGCACATGCATCCTTCTCAAAAATAGAGCATATATTATGCCATAGGGAAACCCTCAGTAAATATAAAGAGGTGGAGATAATACCATGCATTTTTTTGACCATAATGGAATGAAACTGTAAATCAATGATAAAAGAAGGAAAGAAAAATCCTACATCACATGGAAAATGAAAATATGTTACAGAATGATCAATGAGTTACAGAAGACATAACGGAGGAAATCAAAAAATTCTTAGAGATAAACGAAAACACAGACACAACATTTTGGAATCTATGGGACACAATGAAAGTAGTTTTAAGAGGGAAACTCATCACCTGGAGGTCATTCTTCAAAAAAAAAAAGGAAAAAGCAACAAATAAATGAGACACACCTCACGTTACAGAACTCCCTCCAGCACTCTGCCCCAGTTGAACTCCTTGTATTTTGTGAAGCAAAAACCATATTTCCAGTGCAGCAGCAAGAAACACCACAAAAAGTGAAGGATGAGCAAATGTCTTCACAGTCCCCACCAGGAGACACTTAGCTTCCAGTGGACACAGTTTACCTACAAAGAGAGAATTCAGCACTGCTGCCTCATGTTCATTGGAGTATAAGAAACTATGTTTTCCAGGTCACATAGATTCAGACCCAGCTTTGATGGTCTCACTACAAAGGAAGCTAAAGCTCATGACAACAAAATATATTTCAAGTGCCCAACGTCAGAGGCAGTTTCCCAAAAAGTCATAGGCCAGCAGAGCTCGATGTTGGTGGAGTGTTTACCCTGTCCCTTATATTTGGAAACTCCTCTAGCACCTCCAAGATTGTGAACTCCCGAGCATATTCCATTCCAGATATGTATTCACAGATTTTCACACTTTTCTACGCTTATTGTGTCTTACTTGGGGCGAAGGTAATGACAAGGCATTGCTCTGGATGTGAATGGGAAGATTTTTGTGTAGCACATATTTACAATCACACTGGATTCATTTTCCAATTTTCCATTTGAAATACTGAATCCCTGACACTAACCCATACCCTACTAGTCTCTGAATAATAATCCTAATATGATGGTGAAAAATAACCTAAACAGAATAGAAATACAAGCAGTTCAGAAGAGGCATGTTGTGTAGTTGGAATTGCCTTTTGCATTATATAGTGGAGGAGTTATAAATCTAGTCAATTTTTTGTTGAAATAACTCTACATGTGTTTTTAAAGTTAACAAATATGTGAATTTCTGTCTCCCTTTCTCTGTAGCCTATACAGCACTTGTATTTTTATATGCACATAGAGAATCCTATCTGGTATCACACGTACATACTTGTGAGGTGGCTGAATTGGCAGATACAAATTGTGAGAAGAGATCACTCCTCCTAAACGCCGTTGGAACTGAAAATTTAACCTATGCGTGAGCTTCCAAGTTGAATAACATTATACATAAATCCATGTTCAGTTAAATGAATATTTTTGCATCTGTGGATTATGTATATTTCATGATGAATTTCGATTGTCATTTATTGCTACTTTTTTTTCTTTTATTGGTTGTTCAAAACATTACAAAGCTCTTGACATATTATATTTCATACATTAGATACAAGTGGCTTATGAACTCCCATTTTTACCCCAAATACAGATTGCAGAATCACATCAGTTACACATCCACATTTTTACATAATGCCCTATTAGTTACTGTTGTATTCTGCTACCTTTCCTATACTCTACCATCCCCCCTCCTCTCCCCTCCCGTCTTCTGTCTCTACCCCATCTACTCTAATTCATTTCTCTCCTTGTTTATTTTCCCATTCCCCTCACAACCTCTTATATGTAATTTTGTGTAACAATGAGGGTCTCCCTCCATTACCATGCAATTTTCCTTTTCTCTCCCTTTCCCTCCAACCTCATATCGCTGTTTAATGTTAATCTTTTCTTCCTGCTCTTCCTCCCTGCTCTGTTCTTAGTTGCTCTCATTATATCAAAGAAGACATTTGGTATTTGTTTTTTAGGGATTGGCTAGCTTCACTATGCATAGTCTGCTCTAGTACCATCCATTTCACTGCAAATTCCATGATTTTGTCATTTTTTAGTGCTGCATAATACTCGATGGTGTAAAAAAGCCACATTTTTTTTTTATCCATTCATCTACTGAAGGGCAACTGGGTTGGTTCCACAGTGTAGCAATTGTGAATTGTGCTGCTATGAACATCGATATGGCAGTATCCCTGTAGTACACTCTTTTAAGGTCTTCAGGGAATAGTCCGAAAAGGGCAAAAGCTGGGTCAAATTGTGGTTCCATTCCCAGCTTTCCCCATATTCTCCATACTGCTTTCCAAATTGGCCGCACCAGCTCTCCACACAGGCCTGGTTTGGTCCATCTTCTCTACATTAAGAAGAGAAAGGCTTATTCAGACACAACCCTTCATCCTGAAAAGGTTGTTTTCCATGGAAGATGAGTTTTGCTCTCTCAGGTCCTTCATAGCTGCCTACATCTTCTCCAGGGATCAAATCTGCATGGAATCTCAAAGGTTCTCAGCAGGTGGAAGATACCCTACATTCCTGTATTGTAAGACAAACTCTGTACCTGCTCTTCTGTAAAGTTAGATTGAGGGAACAGTGTATGGTTAGGGTTAATAACATGTGCGTTTTGGGTTAGTAATCATTCTGCTGGATGAATAATTGTATTTGGAAACTGCCATAATTACAAGAATATACAGGTGAAATATAAGTATGAAAACAGAAATCTTTGTAAGATTTGAAGTCCACAAGGTCATTAGGCCCTTGTTTGGGATATTTAGCTTTTAATTACGTTCTGCACAGTTGTCTCAGATAAATCAACAATCAACGGCATAGGACCTTGGACCTTGGATGATTGATTGTAGAAGAGAACATCCACTCAAATTGGGATAGTCAGTAGGATAATGAAGACAGTCGGTAGGTTGAGGAAGAAGAGTGAGTATAAAATTTGAACCAAATGTTCTTTTGCAATAGGGTTTCGGTTATAGAGTGAATGTAAATTTCAGCACATGTGAAGAGTCAGTCACAATGATGAACTGGGGAAAATATAGGAAAGAAGATATCAATAGAGACATTACAAAATCAGGCAATTTAATGTGAGTGATAGGATTAGATATTTTCAACAAGATTGAGATTGAATACATAATCTTAGGAAGAAACAAATATGTAGTCACCAATAGGAATGATATTTGAAAGCATTAGGCAACGTGGACATGGATGTTTTTAGTAATCCATGTTCACTTTCCATTTAGGATTTGGTACAATCATAAGTGTGACCTTTGCATTTTGTGCCCAGAAAATTATTGTGATAAAATGTATATGTAGATCATGTGACATGAGTATATCTTCCACTATTTCTGGGAGCAATATTTGAAGACATATAAATTAGTATTGAGGGTACAAAGTGGTGTACCCTGTGTCTATGAATATAGAGATAATTCATGAATAGAACATACTGTGAATAAATAATATAACTGGTTCCACTTTAAATAATAGATTGAATTGATATCTGAAAACATATAAGAAATCATAAATTGACATAAAATCAGTCATTCCAACCAGTTATGTATCTAATGGTAATCTTAGGGATATTGTTTATCATGAAGTGTGTGTGAGTTTTGCTTTAAAAGTGATTATGGGAATTGAAAATATTGTGTTTGGTAAGAAGTCTCATGAAAAGACCAGTCATGAAATATGGAGGAATACATGTGTTCTGAAGCAGGAAGTGATTGAAAGTGAAACAAATGCATATAAATTTGCTAAATTTCGGATGAAATATATATCCTATAATGTGCATAAACTGATGAAATAGTAATGTACCAGTGTTGAATAAAAATGAACGTCAAAATATACATCATGTCCCATTGGAATCTACTTGTATTGATGTTAAACTGGGTCAGTTACTGTAGAAATATTAGGATTCGCGTGCATCATTCACCGAAGTTAGTTTTTTTTTTAAATTCTTATTTATGATTGTTCAAAACATTACATTGTTCTTGATGTATCATATTTCACACTTTGATTCAAGTGGGTTATGAAATCCTATTTTTACCCCATATACAGATAGCAGAATCACATCAGTTACACATCCATTGATTCACATATTGCCATAGTAGTGTTTGTTGTATTCTTCTGCCTTTCCTATCCTCTACTATCCCCCCTTCCCTCTCATCCCCTCTTCTCTCTCTAATCCCTCTACTGTAATAAATTTCTCCCCCTTGAATTATTTTTCCCTTTCCCCTCACTTCCTCTTGTATGTAATTTTGTATAACCTGAGGGTCTCCTTCCAATTTCATGCAATTTTCCTTCTCTCTCACGTTCCCTCCCACCTCACATCCCATCTACTGAAGGGCATTTAGGTTGGTTCCACAGATTTACTATTGTGAATTTTGCTGCTATGAACATCGATGTAGCAGTTTCCCTGTATCATGCTCTTTTTACATCTTTAGGGAATTGAACGAGAAGGGGAATATGTGGGTCAAATGGTGGTTTCATTCCCAGCTTTCCAAGAAATCTCCATACTGCTTTCCAAATAGACTACACCAATTTGCAGTCCCACCACCAAAGTACAAGTGTACCTCTTTCCCCACATCCTCACCAACACTTGTTGTTGTTTTGCTTCATAATGGCTGCCAATCTTACTGGAGTGAGATGGTATCTTAGGGTTGTTTTGATTTGCATTTCTCTTACTGCTGGAGATGGTGAGCATTTTTTCATGTACTTGTTGATTGATTGTATGTCCTTCTCTGAGAAGTGTCTGTTGAGGTCCTTGGCCCACTTGTTGATTGTGTTATTTGTTATCTTATTGTCTAATTTTTTGAGTTCTTTGTATACTCTGGATATTAGGACTCTATCTGAAGTGTGAGGAATAAAGATTTGTTCCCAGGATGTAGGCTCCCTATTTACCTCTCTTATTGTCTTTTGCTGAGAAAATTCTTTTTAGTTTGAGTAAGTCCCATTTGTTGATTCTAGTTATTAACTCTTGTGCTATGGGCGTCCTATTGAGGAATTTGGAGCCCGACACCACAGTATGTAGATCGTAGCCAATTTTTCTTCTATCAGACGCCATGTCTCTGATTTGATATCAAGCTCTTTGATCCATTTTGATATAACTTTTGTGCATGGCGAGAGAAAGGGATTCGGTTTCATTTTGTTACTTATGGATTTTCAGTTTTCCCAGCACCATTTGTTGAAGAAGCTATCCTTCCTCCATTGCATGCTTTTAGCTCCTTTATCAAATATAAGACAGTTGTAGCTTTTCGGATAAGTCTCTGTGTCCTCCATTATGTACCATTGGTCCACCTTCCTGTTTTGGTACCAGTAATATGCTGTTTTTGTTACTATTGCTCTGTAATATAGTTTAAAATCTGGTATCGCTATACCGCCTGATTCACACTCCCTGCTTAGAATTGCTTTTGCTATTCTGGGTCTTTTATTTTTCCATATGAATTTCATGATTGCTTTCTCTATTTCTACAAGAAATGCCGCTGGGATTTTGATTGGCATTGTGTTAAACCTATAGAGAACTTTTGGTAATATCACCATTTTGATGATGTTAGTTCTGCCTCTGCATGAACAGGGTATATTTTCCATCTTCTAAGATGTTATTCTACTTCTCTTTTTAGGGTTCTGTAGTTTGCATTGTATAAATCTTTGAATTCTTTTGTTAGGTTGATTCCCAAGTTTTTTTTTTTTTTTTGAGGATATTGTGAATGAAGTGTTTTTCCTCATTTCTGTTTCAGAAGTTTTGTCGCTGATATACAGAAATGCCTTTGATTTATGCATGTTGATTTTATATCCTGCCACATTGCTGAATTCATTTATTAGTTCTAGTAGTTTTTTTTGTAGAACCTTTTGGGTATTTTATATATAGAATCATGTCATCCGCAAATAGCGATGATTTAAGTTCTTTTTTTCCTATTTTTATGCCTTTAATTTCTTTCATCTGTCTAATTACTGTGGCCAGTGTTTCGAGAACTATATTGAATAGAAGTGGTGATAGAGGACATCCCTGTCTTGTTCCAGATTTTAGAGGGAATGCCTTTAATTTTTCTCCATTCAGAATGATGCTAGCCTGAGGCTTAGCATAGATAGCTTTTACAATGTCGAGGTAAGTTCCTGTTATCCCTAGTTTTTCTAATGTTTTGAACATAAAGGGATGCTCTACTTTGTCGAATGATTTTTCTGCATCTATCGAGATGATCAAATGGTTCTTATCTTTAAGTCCATTGATGTTGTGAATAACATTTATCGATTTCCGTATATTGTACCGTCCTTGCATCCCAGGGATGAATCCTACCTGATCATGGTGCACAATTTTTTTGATGTGCCTTTGTATCCGATTCGCCAGAATTTACTTGAGGTTTTTTGAATCTAGGTTCATCAGAGATATTGGTCTGTAGTTTTCTTTCTTTGAGGTGTCTTTGTCTGGTTTTGGAATCAGAGTGATGTTGGCCTCATAGAATGAATTTGGCAGAGCTCCCTCTTTTTCTATTTCCTGAAATATCTTGAAAAGTATTGATATTAATTCTTCATTAAAGGTTTTTTAAAACTCCGCTGTATACCCATCCGAACCTGGGCTTTTCTTGGTTGGTAGTCTTTTGATTGCTTCTTCTATTTCATCCATTGATATTGGTCTGTTTAAATTGTGTGTATCCTCCTGACTCAGTCTGTGCAAATCATATGACTTAAGAAATTTACCGATGTCTTCACTATTTTCTATTTTATTGGAATATAGGTTCTCAAAATAATTTCTAATTGTCTTCTGTATTTCTGTAGCATCTGTTGTGATATTGCCTTTTTCATCCCATATGTCAGTAATTTGAGTTCTCTCTCTTCTTCGCTTAAATCCAAAATACTGCCATATGACACTCATCTTCTTCCATATAGACACTCATCATACCCTCTGGCTGGAGGTTTCTATGAGAGGTGAGGCGAAGAATGTGTCCAAAATCAGCTCACTTGCCCCTCATTTGCCTAAAATCATGGTGGCCTGGGCACTCTTCCTGTGAACCAGGAGTGATCAAATATTCCTGCTGTTAAAGTGTTCCGCTTCTCCAATTTGAAGCCTACTGGCTGTCAGGTATAGATTCTTTATGTGATTTGGAGTCATGAGAAAACCCAAGCATATATGAGATAGCCTCTGTAGGGATTTGAAGAATGCATTTGACCCAAAGGATCCCTATTCTCACTTGATGGAGGTCAGGAACCTAACCTAAGAAGGCAAAAAAAATTCATCCACAATGACTGCTCTTTTGGCCATTTTGATTTTGGAAGCACATGGGATCTTTATTTAGATCCATCAGGTGCTCAGAATCTAAGCTACAACCTCACACAAGGACAATAGGCTGATTCAAGCACATCCCATTCCAAAGCAATTAAGCAAAGAGCCACAGGTGATGCCCATTCATTTAAATATGAAAACAGTTTTCTTCAGGCTTCACAAAGGAGTGGCCTGAGGCAAAGACCTTCCTGAAATTAAGGGTAATAGAAACATAAGTAAGCAAATGGCCCAAAGCAGGGTTTCTCCACTGAGACTTTCCTGGTCACACTGATATCTGAGTATTCTGAGATGCTCCCATTCCCTTCAGCTATCCAGTACATGGCCATGTCACAGAGCCTTGTGGTGGTACATATCTTGGACACAAAACCATGAGCTTATTCCGGAGAGTGGCCAGAATTCACGAAGAAACAGGAACTTAGGAAGATATTAGGTGTTGCCCATACATAAGGCAAGCCACTCTCCATTCATAAATTGAGCAGGATGAATGCTGGGAAGATTTCTACTAGACAGGACACAACCATTGATGCATTCGCTTTTCAAATGTCTACAACCACAAATACAGTGGGATACACAGACAAAGAAACACTCACCATGTCAAATGACTTATTTAAAACAGTCCCCTCCAAACCAAAGAAACTGTCTTTCCTACCTATTCTCATAACATGTGACAAAACCACAAACTCACATTCACACCCAAAAAGGCACCTTCTTTACCCAAGTAGGTCTGTGACTATCCGGAGTGTCCTCAGACTGATTGGACATACTATGTTCCCATGAAATGGCCTGTCCTGTCTCAGATCTGGTCTCCATTACCAACTCTGTTAAGTTGTCAGGAGCCATCAGTGAGTCACTACCTCCTTTCTCAGGAAGGCCCCTCTTTAGAGCTTTCCTGGCATTTAGCCATCCACAGATCAGCATTTACCAAGAAAGACTGACTCTGTCCTTGGTAAATCCAAACAAGTGAGCCCCCTGGGACTGGGACGGGCTCTGGGTGCTTGGCTTACTGTTTCCCAAGTTCAGAGAATTGCATCACCAAGGAAGTGAGGTAGGTCACTTCCTTCAGGAACTGAATGAGATCACTGCCTTGGTAACCACTTTGTCCTAACAGATGCTTCCAAGGTTCCCATGAGATGGAGGCTGCCCCTACATCCTGTGACACATTCAGAAGTTAGAATTGTATCTCAACCATTGGCACCTGGGAACTGCTCTCCACACAGGCCTTGTTTGGTCCATCTTCTCTACAATAAGAAGAGAGAGGCTGATTCAGACACATCAGTTCATCCTGACCTGGTTGTTTGCCATGGAAGATGACTATTGCTCTCTCAGGTCCTACATAGCTGCCTATATCTTCTCCAAGGATCATTTCTTCATGGATCTTTGAGTTTCTCAGCAGGTGGAAGATCACCTACATTCCTATATTGTAAGACCAACTCTGTCCCTGCTCTTCTGTAAGTTATATTAAGGGAAGAGTGTATGGTTAGGTTTAATAATAGCTTTGATTTGGGTTAGGAATCATTCTGCAGGATGAATAATGTTATTGGCAACCTGCGATATTTACAAGAGTATATAGGTGAAATATAAGTATGAAAGCAGAAATTTAGGTAAGATTTGAAGCCCAGAAGGACATTGGGCCCTAGAGTGGGATACTTAGCTTTGAATTATGTGCTGCACAGTTGTCTCAGATAAATCAATAATAAATGGCATCAGACCTTGTACCTTGGATGATTGAATGTTGAACAGAACATCCAGTCAAAAAGCAAAAGTCGGTAGGATTAGGAAGGTAGTCGGAAGGCTTAGAAAGAAAAGTGAGTATAGGATTTGGACCAAAAGTTTTTTAGCAATAGGGTTTCAGGTAGAGAGTGAAGGTAAATGTCAGCACATGTGAAGAGTCAGTCGCAATGATGAACTGGGAAAAACATGTATGAAAGCAGATATCAATAGAGACATTAGGAAATCAAGCAAAGTATAAAGTCAGTGATAGGATTAGACATTTTCAACAGGCTTGAGCTTGAATTTATAATCTTAGGAAGAAACAAATATGTAGTCACAAATAGAATTGACATTTGAGAACATTAGGCAACATGGACATGGATGTTTTTAGTAATCCATGTCCACATTCCATTAAGGCTTTGATACAATTGTACATGTGACCTTTGCTTTTTGTGTCCAGAATATTTCTGTGATAATATGTATATGTAGATCTGGTGACATGAGTATTTCTTCCACCATTTCTGGGAGCAATATTTTGAAGACGTATAAATTAGTATACGGGTACAAATAGGCGTACCCTGTGTCTATGAATATAGAGATAATGCGTGAATAGACCATACTGTGAATAAACAATATAACTGGATCCACTTTAAATAAGGGATTGAATAGATATCTGAAAATATATAAGAATTGATATACATATATTGATATACAATCATTCATTGCAACCAGTGATATATCTAATGGTCATCTTAGGGTTATGGTTTATCATGAAGGGTGTGTGAGATTTGTTTCAAAATGATTATGAATTTCGAAAATAATGTATTTGGAAAGAAGTCTCATTAAAAGACCAGTCAAGAAACATAGAGAAATACATGTGTTCTGGAGAAGAAAGTGATTGAAAGTGAAAAATTTGCCTATAAATTTGCTAAGTAGTGAATGAAATATATATCCTATGATGTGCATAAACTGAAGAAATAGTAAGGTACCAGTGTTGAATAAAAATGAATGTCAAAATACACATCATGTCCCATAGGAATCTACTTGCATTGATATCAAACTGGGTCAGTAACTGTAGAAATATTAGGATTTCTATGCACCTTTCACTGAAGTTAGTTTTCAGTAATAGGAAACAAATATATATTTCAGATGGATGAATATTTCTGAGAATAATCTTGTGAAAAGTTGATTATTAATCCACATACATGAACATGAATGAATTTAGCGAGTGTATATAATACACATATATTTCATATTTTGAAAAATCTGGAGAGTGAATATATATACACAAACACACACACACACACACACACACACACACACACACACACACACACAAACAACCACAGACAATAAACGTAGCAATATATATGCCAAACGAAATTCATCATGAAATATATATCATCCACAGATCCAAAACCATTCATTTTACTGAACATGGATTTATGTATAATGTTGTTCTACTAGGAAGCTCACCTATACCTTGAAATTTCAGTTCTAACAGCTTTTAGGAGGAGTGATCTCTTCTCACAATTTGTAACTGCCAAGTCAGGCACCTCACAAAAATGTACGTGTATCAGGTAAGATTCTTTATGTGCATATAAAAATACATGTGCTGAATAGGCTACAGAGAAAGGGAGACAGGAATACACATATTTTTTAACTTTAAAAACACATGGAGAACTATTTCAATTAAAAATTGGCTAGATTTATAACACCTATCATTTATCTTGCAAAAGGCAAGTCCAATATACACCATGCCTTCTCGGAACTCCTTGTATTTCAATTCTGTTTCGGTTATTTTTCTCCATCATATTAGTATTAGTAGTTAGAGTCTATTAGGGTATGGGTTATTGTCAGAGATATAGTATTTTGAATGGAAAATTGTAAAATGAATCCAATGAGTATCTAAATATGTGGTATACAATAATCTTCCCACTCTCATCCAGAACAATGCCTTGACATTACCTTCGCCCCAAGTAAGACACAATTAGAAGAGTAGAGTTAAAAGTTCTGTGAATACATATCTGGAATAGAAAATGCTTAGGAGTTCACAAACTTGGATGTGGTAGAGGAGTTTCCAAAAGTAAAGGATAGTGTTGATCTCCCAACCTGATCTTTCATTAAAATTGGGAGTCATCTTGCCACAAAGCCATGAAAAAATATTTTTTTCTTTACTATAAATTACTGCAAATTCTGAACCTACTTGGAATTCGTGCCCATGCCTTGAACTCACCCATGTCTGGCTTTCCGACCAGATTGCAGCCCTCTCTGAAACTTTAGTGACACCTCATAAATATTGGCCTTCCCTGGCCAGACAACGACCCTCTCTGAGGCTCTAATGGTCCTCATAATTTCTGATGCTGGGGCCAGCAAAAAAAATGTATACTACAATTACTGTGATGCTTGTCAAAGTTCTGTTTTCTCTAACTCCTCTTTTGTGTAACTTTCTGGGCTATAAAGCTGGGCTGTAGGAAAGGTGGGGATGCTGACTTGTTCCCGCTGTTTTAAGAGGAAGAGGCAGCCCACCCAGTTGAAATAATAAGCTTGCCTAATTTGATTTTAATTGGACTCAGTGGTCTTATCTAGCGTCCTGGTCTAACATTTTGGAGTTCCCCAGTGAGATGACCTGACCACATCACAAGACCAGACTGCTGGAAATTCTGAAGCTGGCCTTTCCTCCAGGGCTCCGGGCTGGAGAGCCAAGTTCCAAGGCCTTGGAGTGAGCCTTCAGTCTGGGGAGAACTGCAGTGAACCATCGCACTAAAACTATTAGCAAGCACCTGGGGAAGGAGGCCTCCATAGTTAAGTGGCGCCTTTATAACAACTGATATCTGGTTAAGGGAGATCTCTTCTGATGACAGAGAGGTGGCCTGGGAAGGGTCACATATTCTCCTTTCCGGGACAGTAATAAGAATCATTCTGTCCTCTGTTCTGTTCTGCAGGAAATTCCTCTGAAAAGGTACAGAGGTGCCAACGGGCACATAGGAGCTCCTTCTTCGGAGCTTTTGCAAGACGTTGCATTGCTCCTCTGTTTTTCTGTTTCTTCGCTGTTTTTCTGTTTCTTTGTGTTTTTTTCTGTGTTCTGTGTGTTTTTGGTTTGTTTGTTTTTGTGTGTTTTGTTGTGTGATTTCTGTGGTAAGAACTTAAGGATATTGGACGTGAAAATGGGTAATAAAGCAAGTAAGCCTGACACCCCTTTGGACTGTGTTTTAAGAAACTGTGATGAACTTTACCCCCCCTTTGTTAAGCAGGATGAAAGAAGCCCCTAGCTGGCTGCCTGAAGCACACCCACTACAGAGGGCAATGCCTGCTGGTGACCTAAGAACTGAGTATCTCTTAGGTTAAAAAGTGAAACTCCTTTAAAACCTCTTGTCCCTCCAGATCAAGAGAGTCACAACCTTTGGGCAGAGTCCCCTGTGTTTCTCCTTTGTAAGCAAAGCAGTAAACCTCCCTTTTTCTTTTTCTCAAACCCTGTCCTCATTATTAAATTGGTATTAATTGGCTTCAATGTCAGGAACCAAAATTTAAGTTACAAATTTTGATACCCTCCCCCCAACCCCGGGACTTTTTGAGAGCTGACTACTGAAATGTAAGGAGATGGAGCGTGCTTGGGGTGGAACCGAACCAGAGGAGGTAATCCTGTAAGTAAAAGGAGGGACTGAGGGACTCCCAGCAGCTTCCAAAGCCCTGTTACTTCAGGGAATTCCCTCCTTCCTTCCCTGCACTGTAAGGATTATGCCACCTCTGTGTTATTAAAAAAAAAGACAAAAAAAAAAAAGGGGACACTAAATGCAGTAAAGTCACCATGGAGATCCTTGATATTACATTTCAGGTTGACCCTCTGTGAAAACATCTGATCCCCTTGTGGAGACATCTATCGTGCTACAGGTGTAGGAGATTTTTCTCTTATCTGCTCTGTTTTAAAGGCTTCAGTCTGTAAGCCATAGTCTGGAACTCCTTTCTGTCTTTCTTGTGTCTTTGTTTCTGGCCCTTTAAGACATGTGCAATAATGTGTTGATATTATAAATTGTTTCTCGGAAATGATCTTAGCTCAATGTGTGTCTAAATGATGACGTTTTATTGTAACAATCTGGTATCTGAATGGGTTTTTGAAGCATTGCACAATCTTGCAGTTAAAAGTCGGGTTTAGATAATTATTTAGTTTATGATTTCAGATAATTCATGCCAGAGAACTTAAATACTTAGGATGGAATTAAAGGCATAAAAATAGGAAAAGAAGAACTTAAATTATCACTATTTGCGGATGATATGATCCTATACCTAGATGACACAAAAGGGTCTACAAAGAAACTACTAGAGCTAATAAATGAATTCAGCAAAGTGGCTGGATATAAAATCAACATGCATAAATCAAAGGCATTCCTGTATATCAGCGACAAATCTTCTGAAATGGAAATGAGGACATCTACCCCATTCACAATATCCTCAAAAAATTAAAATACTTGGGAATCAACCTAACAAAAGAGGTGAAAGATTTATACAATGAAAACTACAGAACCCTAAAGAGAGAAATAGAAGAAGATCTTAGAAGATGGAAAAATATACCCTGTTCATGGATAGGCAGAACTAACATCATCAAAATGGCAATATTACCAAAAGTTCTCTATAGGTTCAATGCAATGCCAATCAAAATCCCAACGGCATTTCTTGTAGAAATAGATAAAGCAATCATGAAATTCATATGGAAAAATAAAAGACCCAAAATAGCAAAAGCAATTCTAAGCAGGAAGTGTGAATCAGGAGATGTAGCGATACCAGATTTCAAACTGTACTACAAAGCAATAGTAACAAAAACAGCATGGTACTGGTACCAAAACAGGCGGGTGGACCAATGGTATAGAATAGAGGACACAGAAACCAATCCACAAAATTACAACTATCTTATATTCGATAAAGGGGCTAAAAGCATGCAATGGAGGAAGGATAGCATCTTCAACAAATGGTGCTGGGAAAACTGGAAATCCATATGCAATAAAATGAAACTGAATCCCCTCCTCTCGCCATGCACAAAAGTTAACTCAAAATGGATCAAGGACCTTGATATCAAATCAGAGACTATGCGTCTGATAGATGAAAAGGTTGGCTCCGATCTACATATTGTGGGGTCGGGCTCCAAATTCCTTAATAGGACACCCATAGCACAAGAGTTAAAAACAAGAATCAACAAATGGGACTTACTTAAACCAAAACGTTTTTTCTCAGCAAGAGAAACAATAAGAGAGGTAAATAGAGAGCCAACATCATGGGAACAAATTTTTACTCCTCACACTTCAGATAGAGCCCTAATATCCAGAGTATACAAAGAACTCAAAAAATTAAACAATAAGAAAACAAATAACCCAATCAACAAATGGGCCAAAGACCTGAACAGACACTTCTCAGAGGAGGACATACAATCAATCAACAAGTACATGAAAAAATGCTCACCATCTCTAGCAGTCAGAGAAATGCAAATCAAAACCACCCTAAGATACCATCTCACTCCAGTAAGATTGGCAGCCATTATGAAGTCGAACAATAACAAGTGCTGGCGAGGATGTGGGGAAAAGGGTACTCTTATACATCGTTGGTGGGACTGCAAAATGGTGAGGCCAATATGGAAAGCAGTATGGAGATTCCTGGGAAAGCTGGGAGTGGAACCACCATTTGACCCAGCTATTGCCCTTCTCGGACTATTCCCTGAAGACCTCAAAAGAGCGTACTACAGGCATACTGCCACATCGATATTCATAGCAGCACAATTCACAATAGCTAGACTGTGGAACCAACCCCGATGCCCCTCAATAGATGAATGGATAAAAAAAATGTGGCATTCTTACACAATGGAGTACTACGCAGCACTAAGAAATGACAAAATCATGGAATTTGCAGGGAAATGGGTGGCACTAGAGCAGATTATGCTAAGTGAAGCTAGCCAATCCCTAAAAAACAAATGTCAAATGTCTTCTTTGATATAATGAGAGCAACCAAGAACAGAGCAGGGAGGAAGAGCAGGAGGAAAAGATTAACATTAAGCAGACTCATGAAGTGGCAGGGAAAGGGAGAGAAAAGGGAAATTGCTTGGAAATGGAAGGAGACTCTCATTGTTATACAAAATTACATATAAGAGTTTGTGAGGGGAATGGGAAAAAATAAGGAGAGAAATGAGTTATAGTAGATGGGGTAGAGAGAGAAGATGGGAGGGGAGGGGAGGGGGGATAGTAGAGGATAGGAAAGGTAGCAGAATACAACAGTTACTATTATGGTATTATGTAAAAATGTGGATGTGTAACCGATGTGATTCTGCAAGCTTTGTAATGTTTTGAATAACCAATAAAAAAAAAATAGTAAAAAAAGAAAAAAAAAAAAAAGAACTCTACTTCCAAGTTGGCAAGTAACTTCCCAAACATTCGGTCTTATTTTTCACCAGTTTTGAATTGGGTAGACTGGGAAAATGTCACAGTGTGTACCAGTGCATTAATTTTTACAAGGGTAGTAAATCATAGTATGGTATCTGTTGACAAAACAAGATGTAAAGATATAAAATTTTGTGAATTGTATGTTAAAATTGTATCATAATTTTCAACATCCAAACCTGAAAATTATGGTTAAAATGCCTTAGGCCTGAGGTGTCAGCTCAGAACATCAGTTTTTCCCTGCTCCTTTTAGGCCTCAGCCAGGACTAACGTTGAAATGCAAATGAAAGAAGCCTGCAAGCTCAGTAGGAGACTGATCAGAGGCCTAAGGGGGGGGGAGAAAAAATTACATTGTATGGTATTTACTAATAACTGCCCAGTCATTTTTTCTAGGACTCTTATTTTTTTCCTTAGATTCTGTATTTTCTTTTTGAGCTCATGATTTTGATCCTACAGACCTAGGTTAATATTTTTCTGATCAGTTCTATGTTTCACAAACAATGGAGTTTTTGAAACATTGCAATGGAGATTTCACCTGCGAAAAGCTACAAGGCCTTTACTATTATTATGTGTGCACCCTTTTTTTATGTGTTGTATGTCTATACATACATATGTCCGTATATCATATATATTATATACAAATTAACATATATAAGGAGTGCTCTTAAAAAAAGGAGCACTCACAAAAACAAACTTTAAAAAGTGGATAAAAGATTTTTAATTCACGTGATTTAAATGATTCACTTTAAATTGGATAAACTGATAAAAATAAATGTCTTTAAATTTAAGCTTACAAGTTTTTCTAGGTGTACAAAAATCTAATAAAATATTAATGTCGACAAATGGTCTAATATGCCTTGGTTCTAGGACTTTTCCTTCAACAAAAAAAATGGTTAACACTGTTCAATTCTTTTGTATAATATTTTGATAAATAAGTAAAGTAAATTTGATATGGGATTACTCATTCATGAGTACTTTTGTTTGATATCTGATTGATATACTAAGGTCTGTATAAGTTTGTTGTAAAGTATGTATAAGATTGTAAAAATCAGTCATGTGTTAAAGAGACAAAAATTTCTTAAAACATAAGTTTACCCATAACATTGTGTTTATTAAGTTTTAATTTTCTAGAGCAAGAAACCATAAAAATTAAATTACTGATTAAATAAGATCTGTTATTTTAGAGCACTGTACAGCCATTTTGTTTAAAAGCTAAACTTGGTTAATGTAGAAACATCAGTGCAATTGTGATGCTATTAATGTGCTCATATCTTCCAGGAATACAATTCTTTAAGGTAGAAAATTTAAAAGAGCATTATATCAAGCTGGTTCTCTGAAGTTGTATGGTAAAATATATATATATATATATATATATATATATATATATATATATATATATATATATATAGGATTTATTTACCTGTTGTCAATAAGATATGTAAACTTTTGTGTTACTTTTTACATTGTGGAACAATTTAAATGTATTTTTATGTTAATGAGAGCCTAATCTATTTAAAGGTTAAAACTTTCAGCCTTTCTTTAATTCATGTTTTAAATGTTATATCATATGGTGTTAGCTAATGTTCATGTGACCTCAAACAATTAATGTAAACTTTGTAAAATGATATTTAAAAAACAAAGATCATTTTTGGAACTAAAACACTTAAGATTTATAAAGAGCCCTGTCTTAGTTAAGATAAGGTTCTGTGTCCCAACTTACTACATGTGAGAATAAAAGTAATAGGTCAGATGTTATTTCATTTAAAGTTATGTTCAAAAGTTGTTGTTTTTTTTTTGTTTTTTTCTGTCAAGATTACTAGGATCTCAAACAGGGGATATAATGTATAACTCAACCAAAAAATTCAGGGTAGCTATTACACGAACTAAGTATATTACTCTTGTTAATTTTATTTTTTAATTTCCTTATAAGTGATCTAATGATTCCCTGTTGGTGTTTTACAGAAGTGTGGCTTTAAGAACACAACATGGGTTAATTTAAGATAATAAGTCATCACCTTCAAGACAGACAGAAAAATACAGATCCCAATTCATAAAAAGATAAATAATTTTAAATTATAGACATTAAAGCCCAGTGCTCTTAATATAAGGCTGCTAAAATTTATTTGCTGGATGTTTAAGATTAGGATTTAAAATTAAAGTTAAATGAAAAGGGCGAAGAAAACCAATATTTGGCTCTTGCCCTCTGAGACAGTCTGTATCCAGGGAACACGGGACTTCTATAAAGAGCTTTGCAACTCTGAGCCACATAACATCCTGATTAAGGAGATTAATAAGACCACTGGAGAACAGAAAGCCAATCAGTGCATTTTCTATGAAGAAGACAGTCATCAGAGAAGGAAAACATCCCTCATGCTTCCGAGGGAAGCCACATGGTCAAGCAAGACTTGGACACACCTAGCGAAAATGGCACTAGCAGATCTGAGAAGCTGCTCTCAAGTTTCCCCAGGAATGACTCCCGTAAAAGATCAGCTGACTGTTCACAACAGATAGAAACAAAAGTCAGTTTGACTGCTTCATCTTAAACATTTATCAAAGACAGTTAAAACCAAAATACAGCCATTCCTGGGCATTTTAAATAATAATAGTAATAATAATATTTTAAGGTATACACTTTATGTTAGCCTCCCAAAATAAATAAGACTGGAGGCTACAAAGAAGGGTTCTCAGACAGGAATGCCTGATAACTATAAAAAGAGACTATCAAGAGGAGCTGCCAGAGGCAGAAGTTTTTAGTTTAAGGCCTACAGATATTCCTAACCTACACAGGTAACCTTGGTGTTTGCTAGTACAATTATCCAGCCTTGAGTAACAGAATTAAGGGTTTCTCTATTAGACACAGAGGTCATACAAGTAAAAGGATTTTGCAAGATCAGATGATATTAAATTATTAAACTGTATCTTATGGGGAGGGACAACTGTAACCCTAAATATTAAATATTAAGTTGACAGTCCTGATAACTGGGAATATTTAAGACTTGTGAGGGAACTTCTATACAGTGACATGCTCCAGCTGCTGCAACATTTATTCAGTACTCATGTATTTTGTTTCTCTCATAGAAGTACCCATCACCAGATGACGTTACAACCTGTACTTCCCCAAGCAGACTTCAAACCGAACTGACTTCTAAATGGCAACTCATGTCTCTCAGGCCGTGCCCCATCACGTCACCCTCTCTTAGCTCAGAAGAAACCAAAATGAGTGACGCCTCTCTTCTGACAACAATAGAGCCAAAATTAAATAGACTACCAATATAAGTAATTAATTAAGTCAGGTAAAATCAGGGAGACCGGTTTTGGGTGAGTTCAAAAAATAGGGAGACTGTTACCTGAGGGATTAAATTTCCCTCAGTGCTCTTCCCCTACCCTATCAAAGATTTGAAAGGGACATATTAGAAAATGAGGGAATGATAGACCCAACCTGATCTTTGATTAAAATTGGGAGCCATCTTGCCACAAAGCCATGTAGAGATAATTTTGGCTTAACTATAAATTACAGCAAATTCTGAACCTGCTTGGAATGCCTGCCCGTGCCTTGAACTAACCCATGCCTGGCTCTCTGACCAGATAACAGCCCTCTCTGAAACTTTATTGACACCTCATAAATACTGGCCTTCCCTGGCCAGATGACACTCTCTGAGGCTCTAATGGTCCTCATAAATTCTGATGTTGGGGCCAGAAAAAAAATGTAAACTATCATTAGTGTGATGCTTGTCAGAGTTCTGTTATCTGTAACCACTCTTTTGTGTAACATTCTGGGCTATAAAGCCGGGCTGTAGAAAAGGTGGGGTTTCTCTCTTGTTCCCGCCGTTTTGGGAGGGAGAGGCAGCCCGGGCAGTGGAAATAATAAGTTTGCTTTAATTTGATTTTAATTGGAGTCAGTGGTCTTTTCTTGCGTCCTGGTCTAAAAGGTAAACACTCCACAAACATGGAACTCTGCCAGCCTAAAGACTACTTGAGAAACTGCCTCTGAGGTTGGGCACTTGACATATATGTTGTTGACAGGAGCTTTAGCTTCCATTCTAATGAGAGCATCAAAGCAGGGTCTGCATCTATGTGACCTGGAGGACATTGTTTCTTCTTTTCCAAAGAATATGAGGCAGCAGTGCCCACTTCTCTATTGTAGGTAAACTGTGGCCACTGATAGCCAAGTGTCTCCGCATGTGGACTGTGAAGCCATTTGGTCATCCTCCACTTTTCATGGTGTTTCTTGCTGCTGCACTGGGAGTTTGGTGTTTGCTTCACAAAATACAAGCATTTCAACTGGGACACAGTGCTGGAGGGACTCCTGTCACGTGTGGTGGGTCAGGGTCTGCAGGAGAATGCACCAACCAGGCTTCTATCCCACATAGCTTGCCCCCTTGATCATAGCAACCTGATTCTGAACATTGCCCTGAAACATCTCCATATAACAAGATGCCTTTTATGGAGAGGTTTCAGACATATACGTGATTCCTGTCTGCACCATGTCAGCCACAAGCCATTTGGAAGTCAATGGCAGATCCACATGGCCCGACCAGAGATGTTTTATCACACACTTGCACACCACAGCTCTGGGCCCACTACACAGCAGGCTCCAACATACTTGTATCTCTGTTCTACACCATTTTCATGAAATCCAGTAAATCAAGGCATTCTCTGGTATACTCATGATCAGCAACAGGACATCCAAAGATTCTCCAGGGCCACCTGGCCATGGGAATTTCAAAAATTTCATGGTATTTATCCAGCCATTCTTCAAAGATGAAGTTGGAGAAACTGTGGGTTTTAATGCATTCAGGAACCATTAAATTTTGAGGAAGCACATTTCAAGGAAAGCTCTGGTGAACTCTCAGAGGCAAGGCTTCCCAAAGAGGGGCCAAAAAGACACATGAAGCCAGGCCCATTGAGGTCTCCAATGTGAGGTCTATTTATGTTTTGACCCTCAACTATGGCTGCCAAATATTTCAGAATAAAATCATGTGATAACCAGGCTGAGTTTTACAGTGCTCTTTGGAAAGTCACCCTTTTCTTAGATCTCAGTTTCCAAGGGTGACTCTCATCCATGGCCACCTAAAATCGAAACACAATTCATGGCAATACTTCTCTGAGGTCAGTTCCATTACTCAGTCTCTAAGGGGTATCACACCAGAGTTCAAGCTCAGGTGGACCCAGGCATCTTTTCCAACCACCACACAACTGACCACAATTAAAACCAAAACACTCCCACATGGCCCTCATCTTCTTCCACATATACACTCATCATAACATCTGGCTGGAGGTTTCCATGAGGGGCGTAGCCCAAGACACTGTGCAAAATAAGCACACTTGTGCCTCATTTGCCTAAAGTCAGGGTGACCTGGACACCCTTCCTGTGAACAAAGAGTGATCAATTAGGCCTGCTCTATAACTGCTCCACTTCTCCAATTTGAGGCCTACTGACTGTCTGGTATAGATTCTTTATGAGAATTGGTGTCATGAGAAAAACCAAGCACTTATCGGCTAGCCTCTGCGGGCTTTGAAGAACACATTTGACCCAAAGGATCCCTATTCTCACTTGATGGAGGTCAGGAAGGTTACAAAGGATGGCGAGAGACTTCATCCTCATGACTGCTCTATTGGCCAGTTTGGTTTTGAATGCACACTTGGAAACTTTCTTTAGATCCATCAGGTGCTGACAATCTAAGCCACTGCCTCACACAGTACCAAGAGGCTGATTCAGCCACATCCCTTTCCAAAGCAGTTAAGCAAAGAGCCACAGGTGATGCCCATTCATTTCCATTTGAAAACTGTTTTCTTCAGGCTTCACAAGGGGGTGGCCTGAAGCAAAGACCTTCCTGACATTCAGGACATCAGAACAATAGGTAAGCAAAAGGCCCAAAGCAGTGTTTCTCCACTGAGACTTTACTGGTCACACAGAATTCTGAGTTTTCTGAGATGCTCCCATTCCCTTCAGATATCAAGTACATGACCATGTCACAGAGCTTGGAGGTGGTATATATCTTGGAAACAAAACAGTGAGGTTATTATGGAGAGTGGCCAGAATTCAGGAAGAAAAGAGGAACTTAAGAAGATAGTAGGTGTTGCCCATCCATAAAGCAAACCACTCTCCATTCTTGAATTGGGCAGGATGAATGCTGGGAAGCTTTCTACTAGACAGGACACAACCATTGATGCGTTCGCTTTTCAAATGTCTACAACCATGGATACAGTGGGATACACAGACATAGAAACACTCATGTTGTCAAACAAATTTCTAGAAACATTCCACTCCAAACAAACAAACCGCCTTACTCTCAGAACATGAGACTAAACCACAAACTCACAGGGACACCCACAACGGCACCTCCTTCCCCCAAGTATGTCTGTGACTATCCTCAGTGTCCTCTGACTGGTGGGCCATACTATGTTCCCCGAAATGGCCTGTTCTGTCTCAGATCTGGTCTTCATTGACAACTCTTTGAAGTTGTCAGGAGCCATGGTTGAGCCACTACCTGCTTTCTCAGAAATGGCCCCTATTCACACCTCTCCTGACATTTGGCCATCATCACGTAAGTAGGCACCACGAAAGACTGACTCTGTCCTTGGTAAATCCAAACAATTGAGACCACTGGGACTGGGACTGGGACTACTCTGGGTGCCTGGCTTCCTGGATCCCTAGTTCAGAGAGTTCCATCACCAAGGAAGTGTGGTAGGTCACTTCCTTCAGGAACTGAATGAGGTCAGTGCCTTGGCAAACACTTTGTCCTAACAGTTGCTTTCAAGGGTCCCATGAGATGGAGTCTGTCCCTACTTACTGTGACTCTTACACAAGTTAGAATGGTATATCAACCACAGGCACCCGGGAACAGCTCTCCACACCTGGTTTGGTCCACTTAATCTACATTAAGAAGAAAGAGGCTGATTCAGACACATCCCTTCATCCTGACCAGGTTGTTTGACATGGAAGTTGACTTTTGCTCTCTCACGTCCTTCATAGGTGCCTACATCTTCTTCAGGGATGATTTCTGCATGGAACTTTGAGGTTCTCAGAAGGTGGAAGATCGCCTAAATTTCTGTATTGTAAGACCGACAATTTCCCTGTTCTTCAAATAACAACTCAAAAACATGATTAGCACATTCATTTGCGGGAACCGGTCGGTCAGCCCTGAGAAAGGGTATACATTTAAACTGATTGGTTGAAGCCCTGAGATGTATACGTGCTGAGCTGCACGGTTTCTGGAAAGGGGTTGTTTTGTAACTAGGTGGTCAGGGAAGATTTTAACACACATCTAATGGGCAGTTCCTGCTACTGGCAGCCAACAACAAGAAAAACTGTGAGTCTGAGACCCAAGCACTATTATCCGAGCTTGCTCAAGTCGGGTATAGAGCTTCTATCAAAAAGGCCCAAATTTGCCAGCAAGAAGAAATCTTCCTCGAGTATTCCCTTAGGGGCGGTAAATAATGGCTCACTGAGTCCAGAAAACAAACAGTTGTGCAGATACCATCCCCATCTAACAGGAGACAACACAGAGAGTTTCTTGGGACTGCTGGATTTTCAGGTTTTGGATACCTGTGTTTGTGTTCTTATCTGCTCCTTTATACCCGTTGTTAAATGAGGATGCCCAATTCCAATGGACCCTTGAGCACCAGCAAGCTTTTTATAACATTTAAGAACACTGGCACTGAACTCCTCAACTTCACTGAGCCCAGCCTGCAATTTCAGAAAGCCCTACACTACGTTAAAAATGTACATCAACTTACTCACCTTGGTTCAAAGAAACTGCAGGCATTCCTGAAGGATCAGGAACAGAGATTTCGACTAACTCACTCACAGTGAAAGGAAATAACTGAACGGGTAACAAAAGCCTGTCGGTTCTGTCAATTGGTTAATGCTTACACTTCCAAGCTTCCTGCAGAAAAGCACCTACGAGGAACCAGAACAGGACAATTCTGGAAAGTGGACTTCACTGAAATTAAGCCAGCAAGGTATGGACTTAAATATCTCTTAGTCTTTGTAGATACATTTTCAGGATGGATTGAATGTTTTCTCACAAAAAAAAAAGAAAAAAAAAACGGCTCAAATGGTGGTCAAGTAGATCCTGAAAGATATTTTTCCAAGACACGGCCTGCCTAAGGTAATAGGGTCTGTTAATTGAACGGTGTTCATGGCCCAGGTGAGTCAGAGCTTAGCCAGGACCCTGGGGATTAATTGGAAGTTACATTGTGCATATAGACCCCAGAGCTCAGGACAGGAAAAAAAATAAATAGAACCATTAAGAGACCTTAAGGAAATTAAGCTTACAGACCGGCATAAAAGATTAGACTATGCTCCTGCCTTATGCACTGTTTTATGCAAGAAATACTCCCTCTGTTTCTTTGTGTAACCACTCCCCCTGTGAAATTCTCTGTGGTGCCCCTCCTCCAGTAAGGGACCTAACCCCAACTCTAAGACCTAATGATACCTTCCACACCCCCTTGCTTGACAGACTTAAATCTCTTGAAAGAACTCAATGATACCTGTGGAAACAGCTGACAACTGCCTTCCAACCTGGGGACAAGGGGACTAGGAAGGTAGTCGGTAGGCTTAGAAAGAAAAGTGAGTATAGGATTTGGACCAAAAGTTTTTTAGCAATAGGGTTTCGGGTAGAGAGTGAAGGTAAATGTCAGCACATGTGAAGAGTCAGTCGCAATAATGAACTGGGAAAAACATGTATGAAAGCAGATATCAATAGAGACTTTAGGAAATCAAGCAAAGTATAAAGTCAGTGATAGGATTAGACATTTTCAACAGGCTTGAGCTTGAATTTATAATCAAGGGGACTCCACATCGATATCAAGTAAGGGACTTCATCCACATAAGACAACATCAGGTGTCATCCCTGGAACCCCGCTGGAAAGGACCATACCAGGTGCTACTTATAACACCTACAGTGGTAAAGGTAGACGGAAACACTTCCTGGATGCATGCCTCTTATCTCTAGCCTGCACCCTGTCCAGACTCAGGCTGGAAACTGGGAAAGACTGGTAACCCTTTCAAATTGCATATTCACCATGTGGATAAGGCTATAGACTCTCCCCTTGGCCACCAGTAGACCTAACGCTCCTCAGCCATTCAGCAGCGATGGCTTATAAAATATCCTACTAGACAAGAAGTATGCTCTATCTCACATACAGCTCCCTTAAGGACCTTGTGGCCATCTCTCCACCCAGACATTTGTCAGCTGGCTATACATCTTTCCTATTAAGGTATCCCTGATGAAGAGATCCCACTAAAATTGCATTAAATCCCTTCCATACCATAGATAATGGAAACAACATTATGGATGTAGGGACACGCAAGCCAGATGCATGTTGGCTAGACTAGATTAGTATGTTTGCCCAGCAGACTATCAAAGCCACAAACAGCCATGGCTGTGTGGGGGAAAAGCCAACTTCTTCTGTAAGTCATGGGGATTTGAGCATACAGGGCTGCCTGGTGGAACCCAAAATCCTCATCAAATTCAGTACACAGCACTGGCCATATTACCAATTAGACAACCAAAACCAATGGCCCACAGAGGAGTCTCTAGATCCTCAAATTCTGTGTGACCTTTTTAACTTCTACAAGTACTCAAAAGGGTGAAAGGAAATTCCCCTATGTGGAGGCCTTTAACCTCCTTCGCTCACTTCCTGAACTATGCATCTCCAATAGATCCTCACCCTCAGCCTTCTGCTCCATACTCTCTGCTGTCAGTCCCACCTCAGCAACCTGATTTCTCTCCTCCAATTACTAGATCAAAAACCCAAACCTCCGCCAGTTCTCAGACCATTGACCCCTTGCTGAAGTAGCAGGTACTGAGGTACCCTTCCACCCACTCACTCCTCTCTTCTCCTCTCAGTGCCCACACCGGGTACCACAAGGTCCTCTTACCAGGTAACCCAAAGCTCAAACCAGCTGAGGAGAGCCCTCAGACCCCTATCCAAGATGTAATGAAAATGGCCTTCAAAGTTGCTTTGTCATCACTGAAAACAGGTTACTAATAATTTAAAGTCCCTCACAGGCTTTCTGGGATACTCACTCCCGTCTTCCCCTCTGCTCTACCTGTTCTACTGCTCAAGTTTTTGTTGCTAGGAAAATCCCAAACCCCTTTTCCATTATGCTTTTACATCTCTCCTTCTTCATTCTCAGATCCACGGAGCTGATCTCAATCCTCACCTTCCCCGTCTTTCCCCTCTATACCAGGCCCATAGAAAAATCTTAACTGAACTTCTCCAGAAGTCTTTACCACGGACGACTTTAGGACTTTCAGCAAAAGAGTCCCTATAAAAGGGTTAAGTGTAGATAAACTTCCACTATTTCTGTTGCCCTGTTATACTTGGCCACTGCTTGGAAAATTCAGCACTCCTAAGCTAGACAACCCCTTAATAGTTTTTCACACAACATGTGAACAAGGCCTCTGGCCTTGAGCTGGGGCTTCACAGAGATGGCTACATTTCTAAAATAAAAAATTACCAACTGGGCTCCATGGTAACAGCTAAATTGGGATAAAAGAAAAGGAAGAAAAAGCTCTCTTCCTCCCAGGTGTCCTTGAAAAGTTAACTTGCTCAGAACAGAGGAAAAAACAGGAAAAAAAAATCTTTTTGTGAAGTTCTGCAGACTGTGAACTTATGAGTCCCTTCCCTTTCATATTAGGTACAAAATTCTGAAACTACCTAAACTTGGAGTTCAGGGAGTTAATTGATTACAACAGAAGCAATGCACTCTGAATCCGGTTGCAACCAAATAGCACTGTTTCCCTGTATTCGGTGCTATCTTAGGTGCCTTGCCTTGTTCGTCCCCACAACAGTATAATTCTATATACTTAAAAATTGTTTATGTTTTCGTTAAATGGTCAACAGATGTGATTAATTTTGTAATGGTGCAGATGTTCCCAGAGTGCTCTATAATGACGCAGGTTCATTTGAAGTTCAAACAGGGGGGCATACAACACGGTTCCGCTGGGAACATATATCCCTAACTTTAACCATCCTATTAAGAATAGGAGTTGCTGCAGGGGTCAGCACAGAAAACTTTGCTCTAGTCCATGGGACACAACAAATGACCCAATTAAAAGCAGCAATAGAACAAAACTTAATATTAGAAACCTCCATCACAGCTTTGCAGGAATATTTATGCGCTCTGTCTGAAGTTGTTTTACAAAATAGTCGAGGGTTGGACCCCCCATTCATGAGAGAAGGGGGCCTTTGTGCTGCATTGAGGGAAGAATGTTTTTTTATGCTGACCATACTGGAGTTGTAAAAAAAAATCTATGAGTAAATTAAAAAGACACCTTGAAGAGCGTCACTGAGAGAGGCCCAAAAAGGGTGGTTTGATTCTGATCCATACATTCCCCCTGGTTAACTACTTTTTTATCAACCCTGGCCGGTCTAATAATAATCCTCATATTATTCCAAACTATAAAAGCCTGTTTGCTCAAACGTGTAATTTCTTTTCTCCAAGCTCAAATTGGACAAGTTAAACTTATGGTAATAACCCACTTGAAGACATAGAATGTGACACCAGCCAATGATCACTTTTATAATTAAAAGTAGCCAGAAGAAGAAGTGGGGAATGAAAGGTTAACAAAAAGGTACTTGTAACTTCCTATTTTTCTGTATGCCTAACAAAACACTGTTGAAATACTGAGAACTGTTTGCTAATCTTGTTCCCAGAATGTGCTGTCCCCAACTGCCAAATTGCAGAATGTATTCTCTCACCCGTTTACACGCAAACCGCCCACTCGCCCTGACCCATCAATAAACTTCCGTCCCTGCCCTTTCTAAGGAAAGAATATAAGGTCTGCTTAAGCTGTTCTCAGGGTACTCTGCTCTATTCCTGTGAGCTCTGAACCCCAGCATGCTGGACCCCCAATGAACCCTTTGCTGTTGCATGAGACAGTCTCTTGGTGGTCTCTTCCTCTGACGCTCACACAAACAATATATGGATGATTGAATGTAGAAGAGAAAATCCAGTCAAAAAGGGATAGTCGGTAGGATTAAGAAGAAGACTGAGTATAGGATTTGGAACAAAAGTTCTTTAGCAACAGGGGTTCTGTTAGAGAGTGAATGTAAATGTCAACACATGTGAACAGTCACAATAATGAACTGGGGAAAATACGTAGGAAAGCAGATATCAATAAAGACATTACTAAATCAGGCAAAGTATAAAGTGAGTGATACGATTAGACATTTTCAAGAGGGTTGAGTTAGAATATATAATCTTAGGAAGAAACAAATATGTAGTCACCAATAGGATTGACATTTGAGAGCATTAGGCAACCTTGACATAGATGTTTTTTGTAATCCATGCTCACTTTCTACTTAGGCTTTGGTACAATCATAAGTGTGACCTTTGCATTTGTGTCCAGAATTTTACTGTGATAAAATACATATGTAGATCGGGTTACATGAGTAATTCTTCCACTATTTCTGGTAGCAATATTTTGAAGACATATAAATTGGCATTGGGTGTACAAAGAGGTGTAGACTGTGTCCATGAATATAGAGATAATGCATGAATAGACCATACAGTGAATAAATAATATAACTGTTTCCACATTAAATAATGGATTGAATTAATATCTGAAAATATATAAGAAATCTT
Source organism: Callospermophilus lateralis (assembly GCF_048772815.1). Taxonomy (NCBI): domain Eukaryota; kingdom Metazoa; phylum Chordata; class Mammalia; order Rodentia; family Sciuridae; genus Callospermophilus; species Callospermophilus lateralis. The sequence continues at coordinate 1,026,204 of NW_027513394.1, forward strand.
ATATTGATATACAATCATTCATTCCAACCAGTTATACATCTAATATTAATATTATGGTTATGGTTTATCATGAAGATATGTTAGTTTTGCTTCAAAAGCAATAATGGAAATCCAAAAAAATGTGTTTGGGAAGAGTCAGTCACAATGCTGGCAATATGTGAATAAGGCCTCTGGCCTTGAATTGGGGCTTCACAGAGATGGCTACATTTCCAAGATAAAGAAGTTACCAACTGGACTCCATGGTAACAGCTGGCAGGGAGAAAAATGAAAGAGAAGAAAAAGCTCTCCCCCTCCCAAGTGTCCTTAAAATGTTAACTTTTCCAGAACAGAGAAAAAAAAAACAGAAACAAAAACTGCTTTTTGTGAACTTCTGCAGACTGTGAACTTCTGAACCCCTCCCTTACATGTTCGGTACAAAATTCTGAAACAACGTAAACTTGGGGTTTAGGGAACTAATTGATTACAACAGAAGCAATGCCCTTTAAATCCTGTTGCAACCAAATAGTACTGTTTCCTTGTATTCGGTGCTATCTTAGGTGCCTTGCCTTGCCTTGTCCATCCCTTTTCTCATGAAAAGACCAGTCAAGAAACATGGAGGAATACATGTGTTCTGCAGCAGAAAGTGATTGATAGTGAAACAAATGCCTATAAATTTTCTAACTTGTGGATGAAATATATATCCTATGATGTACATTAATGGAAGAAATAGTAGTCTACCAGTGTTGAATAAAAATGAGCATCAAAATACACATCATGTCCGATTGGAATCTACTTGCATTGATGTTAAACCGGGTCAGTTACTGTAGAAATATTAGGATTTGTATGCACCATTCACTGAAGTTACTTTTCAGTACTAGGAAACAAATATGTATTTCAGGTGAATGAATATTTCTAAGAATAATCTTATGAAAAGTTGATTATAAATCCACATACATGAATATGAATGAATTTGATGAGTGTAAAATAAGACACATATTTCTTTTTTTGTAATTCATAATGAAATATATATCTTCAACAGATAGAAAAATATTTATTTGACTGAACATGAATTGATGAATAATATTGTTCAAGTAGGAAGCTCAACCATAATTTGAATTTTCAGTTCCAATATCGTTTAAGAGGAGTGATCCCTTACAATGTGTATCTGCCAAGTCAGCCACCTCACAAGAATGTACGTGTGGTACCAGGCAGGATTCTATCTGTGCATATAAAAATACAGGTGGTGAATAGGCTACAGAGAAAGGGAGACAGGAATTCACATATTGGTTAACTTTAAAAAAAACATGGAGAACTATTTCAACAAAAAATTGACTAAATTTATAACTCCTACCCTATATAATGCAAAAGGTAAGTCCAACTATACACCATGCCTCCTCTGAAATGGTTGTATTTCTATTCTGTTTTTGTTATTTTTCTCCATCTTATTAGTATTAGTAGTCAGAGTGTAGTAGGGTAGGGGTTAGTGTCAGGGATTCAGTATTTCGAATGGAAAATTGGAAAATGAATACAATGTGTATGTAAATATGTGCTACACAAAAATGTTTTCATTCTTTTCCAGAACAATGCCTTGACAGTACCTTCGCCCCAACTAAAACATCATTAGAGGAGCAGAGTTAGAAAATCGGTGAAAACATATCTGAAATGGAACATGCTCAGGATTTTGAAACCTTGGGGGTGGTAGAGTAGTTTCCAAAATTAAGGGACAGAGTGAACACTCCACAAACATGGAGCTCTGCTGGACTAAAGACTTCTTGAGAAACTGACTCTGAGGTTGGGCACTTGAAATATATGTTGTTGTCAGGAGCTTTAGCTTCCTTTATAGTGAGACCATCAAAGCTGGGTTTGCATCAATGGAACCTGGAGGACATGGTTTCTTATTTTCTAATGAAAATGAGGCAGCATTGCTGAATTCTCATTTTGTAGGTAACCTGTGGACACTGGGGGCTAAGTGTCTCCCAGTGTGGGCTGTGAAGCCATTTGGTCATTCTCCAATTTTCGTGGTGTTTGTTGCTGCTGCATTGGGAGTTTGGTATTTGCTTCATGAAATACAAAGAGTTCAACTGGGTCACAGTGCTGGAGAATGTTCTGTGATGAGTGGTGGGTCAGGGTCTGCAGGAAAATGCACCAACCAGGCTTCTATCCCACATAGCTTGCCCCCTTGACCATAGCAACCTGATTCTGAACATTGCCCTGAAACCTCTCCATATAACAAGATACCTTTATACAGAAGTATCTGCTGGCTGCACCATGTCAGTAACAAGCAGCCGTTTGGAAGCCAAATGCAGATCCACATTGCCCCACCACATGTTATATCACACACCTGCCCAGCACTGTTCTAGGTCAACTATTCAGCAGGCTCCAACATACTGGCATCTCTGTTCTACACAATTTTCATGAAACCCAGTCAATCAAGGCACTGTATGGCATACTCAACATCAGCATCAGGAGAACCAAAGGTTCTCCAGTGCCACCTGGGAATTTCAAAAATTTTATGGTATCTATTTAGCCATTTCTCAAGGATGATGTTGGAGGCACTGTGGGTTTCAATATATTCAGGACCCATTAAATGGTGAGGAAGCTCAATTCAATGAAAGCTCTAAAGAACTCTCACAGGCAAGGCTTCCCAAAGAGTGGCCAAAAGGTCACATGAAGAGAGGCCGATTGAGTTCTACAATGTGAGTTCCATGTGTTTTGTGACTCTCAACTATGGCTGCCAAGTCTTTCAGAATAGAATCATATGATATCCTCGCTGAGATTCCAGTGATCTGTGGAAAGTCAATCTGGGCCTACATCTTAGTTTCCAAGGGTGACTCTCATGCGTGGTCTCCTAAAATCCCAAAACAATTGATGGCAATACTTCTCTGAGGTCAGTTTCAGAACTCAGTCTATAAGGGGAATCACACCAGAGTTCAAGCCCAGGTGGACCCAGTCATCTCTTCCAACCGCCACACAAATGACCACAATTAATACCAAAACACTCTCACATGGCCCTCATTTTCTTCCACATAGACACTCATCATAACCTTTGGCTGAAGTTTTTCATTAGGGACGCAGCCGAAGACATTAAGACATTGTTTAAAATAAGCTCCCTTGCCCCTCATTTGCCTAAAATCTCGGGGGCCTGGACACTCTTCCTGTGAACCAGGAGTGATCAAATAGGTCTGCCATTAATACTTTTCCACTTCTACAATTTGAGGCTTTCTGACTGTGGGGTTTAGATTCTTTATGTGATTTGGAGTCATGAGAAAACCCAAGCACATTTGGGCAAGTCTCTGCAGGGATATGAAAAATTCATTTGACTCAAAGGATCCCTATTCTCACTTGATGTAGGTCAGGAACCTTACAGAGAAATGCTAGAGACTTCATCCACAAGGACTGCAATTTTTGCCCTTTATTTTGGATGCACAGATGGGATCTTTCTTTAGATCCATCAGGTGATGATAATCTAAGCCACAGCCCCACACAGGGCCAAGAGGCTGATTCAGACACATCCCTTTCCAAAGCAATTAAGCAAAGAGACACAAGTGATGCCCATTCATTTCCATTTGAAAACTGTTTCTTCAGGCTTCACAAAGGGGTGGCCTGAGGCAAAGACTTCCTGACATTCAGGGCAAAAGAACAATAGGTAAGCAAAAGGCCCAAAGCAGGGTTTCTCCACTGTGACTTTTCTGGTCACACTGATATCTGAGTTTTCTGAGATGCTCGCCAGTCCCTTCAGCTATCCAGTACATGGCCTTATCACAGAGCTTGGTGGTGGTACATATCTTGGACTCAAAACCATGAGCTTTTCTGAAGTGTGGCCAGAATTCAGGAAGAAAATAGAAACTTAGGAAGATAGCAGGTGTTTCCCATCCATAAGGCAATCTTCTGCCTAATCATAAATTGGGCAGGATGAATACTGGGAAGCTTTCTACTAGACAGGACACATCCATTGATGCATTCTATTTTCTAATGTCTACAACCACGGACACATTGGTATACACAGACATAGAAACACTCGCCTTGTCACATGACTTTCTAGAAACAGTCCATACCAAACCAAACAAACTGCCTTTTCTACCTATTCTCAGAACATGAGACAAAAAAACAAACTCACACCCACAACCAAGAAGGCACCTCCTTCCCCCAAGTAGATCTGTGACTATCCAGACGGTGGTCTGACTGGTGGGCCATTATATATTCCCCCCAAATGGCCTGTCCTGTCTCAGATCTGGTCTCCTTAGCCAACTCTGTGAAGTTGTCAGGAGTCCGTGGTGAGCCACTACCTGCTTTCTCTGGAAAGGCCTGTTTTCAGAGCTTTCCTGGCATTTGGTCATCCTCACAACAGTAGGACAAAAAAATAATGACTCTGTCCTTGTTCAATCAAAACAAGGGAGCCCACTGGGACTGGGACTGGGACTCACTCTGGGTTCCTGGCTTCCTGGATCAAAAGTTCAAAGTGTTCCATCACCAAAAATGTGAGGTGTGGTCATTTCCTTAAGGAACTGAATGAGGTCACTGCCTTGGCAAACACTTTGTCTTCACAATTGCTTTCAATTGACCAATGGAATGGAGGCTGCCCCTACTTCCTTTGAAATTTTCACAAGTTAGAATGGTCTATCAACCATTGGCTCCTGGAAACAGCTCTCCACACAGGCCTGATTTGGTCCATCTTCTCTACATTAAGAAGAGAGAGGCTGATTCTGACACATTTTTTCATCCTTACCAGGATGTTTGCCATGCAAGATGACTTTTGCTCTCTCAGGTCTTTCATAGCTGCCTACATCTTCTCCAGGGATCATTTCTGCATGGACCTTTGAGGTTCTCAGCAGGTGGAAGATCACCTACATTCCTGTATTGTAAGACAAACTCTTTCCCTGTTCTTCTGTAAAATTAGATTGAGGGAACAGCGCATAGTTAGGGTTAATAACATGTTCCATTTGGGTTAGGAATAATTCTGTGGGATGAATAATGGTATTGAACAATGCAATATTTATAAGAATATATTGTTGAAATATAAGTATGAAAACAGAAATCTAGGTAAGATTTGAAGCCCAGAAGGGCATTTTGCCCTTGATTGGGATACTTATCTTTGAATTTTATTCTGCACAGTTGTCTCAGATAATTCGATATCGAATGGCAAAAGACTTTGTACCTTGGATGATTGAATGTAGAAGAGAACATCCACTCAAACTGGAATAGCCGGTAGGTTTAGGAAGAAGAGTGAATATAGGTTTTGGAAAAAATGTCTTTAGTAATAGGGTTTCAGTTAGAGAGTGAATGTAATTGTCAGCACATGAGAAGAGTCAGTCACATGATGAACTGAGGAAAATATGTAGGAAAGCAGATATCAATAGAGACATTAGAAAATCAGGCAAAGTATAATGTGAGTGATACGATTAGACATTTCCAACAGGGTTGAGTTTGAATATATAATCTTAGGAAGAAACAAATATGTAGTCACCAATAAGATTGATATTTGTGAGCATTAGACAACCTGGACGTGGATGTTTTTAGTAATCCATGTTCACTTTCCATTTAGGCTATGGTGCAATCACAAGTGTGACCCTTGCGTTTTGTGTCCAGAATATTACTGTGATAAAATATATATGTAGATCGGGTTACATGAGTAATTCTTCCAGCATTTCTGGGAGCAATATTTGAAGATGTATAAATTAGTATTGGGGGTACAAAGAGATGTACCCTCCATATATGAATATAGAGATAATGCATGAATAGACCACACTGTGAATAAATAATATAACCAGTTCTACTTTAAATAATGGATTGAATTGATATCTTAAAATATATAAGAAATCTTATATTGATATACTATCATTCAAATACATCCAATGGTAATATTAGGGTTATGTTTTATCATGAAGCATGTTAGTTTTGCTTCAAAAGTGATTATGTAATTCAAAAATCATGTGTTTTGATAGTGGTCTCATGAAACGACCAGTCAAAAAGCATGGAGGAATACATGTTTTATGAAGCAGGAAGTAATTTAAAGTGAAACAAATGCCTATAAATATGCTAACTTGTGGATGAAATATATATCGTATGATGTGCATAAACTGAAGAAATAGCAACGTACCAGTGTTGAATAAAAATGAATGTCAAAATACATGTCATGCCCCATAGGAATCTACTTGTATTGATGTAAAACTGAGTCAGTTACTGTAGAAATATTAGGATTTGTATTCATCATTCACTGAAGTTAGTTATCGGTATTAGGAAACAAATATGTATTTCAGGTAATGAAAATTTCTGAGTATAATCTTGTAAAAAGTTGATTATAAATCCAAATATATGAATATTATAGAATTTAGAGAGTGTATAATAAAACACATATATTTCATATTTTGAAAAATCTGGATAGGAGATATATATATATATATATATATATATATATATATATATATATATATATATATACACACACACACACACACACAACAAAGACATTAAAAAGTAGCAATATATATTATATATGCAAATTGAAATTCATAGTGAAATATATATCATCCATGGATGCAAAAATATTTATTTTACTGAACATGGATTTATGTATAATGTTGTTCAACTAGGAAAATTAATCCAAAGTGTATGCAAAATTGTGATACAAAAAATCTTCCCACTCTCATCCTGAACAATGCCTTGACATTACCCTCACCTTAAGTAATACACAATTATATGAGAAGAGTTAAAAAATCTGTGAATACATATCTGGAATTGAATATGCTCATGGTTTCACAACTTTGGAAGTGGTTGATGAGTTTCCAAAAGTAAGGGACAGGATAAACACTTCACAAACATGGAGCTCTTCTGGACTAAAGACTTCTTGAGAAACTGCCTCTGAGGTTGGGCACTTGAAATATATGTTTTGGTCAGGAGCTTTACCTACCTTTGTAGTGAGACCATCAAAGCTGGGGCTGCATCTGTGTGACCTGGAGGACATGGTTTCTTATTTTCTAATGAACATGAGGCACCAGTGCTGAATTCTCTCTTTGTAGGTAAACTGTGGCCACTGGGGGCTAAGTGTCTCCCCGTGTGGACTGTGAAGCCATTTGGTCATCCTCCACTTTCCATGGTGTTTCTTGCTAGTGCACTGGGAGTTTGGTATATGCTTCATGAAATAAGAAAAGTTCAACTGGAACACAGTCCTTGAAGAAGTTCTGTCACGTGTGGTTGGTCAGGATCCACAGAAGAATGCACCAATCTGGCTTCTATCCCACATAGCTTGCCCCCTTAACTGTACCAACCTAATTCTGAACATTGCCCTGAAACCTATCCATATATCAAGATGCCTTTACATAGAAGAGTCTGCTGGCTGTGCCATGTCATTCACAAGCCATTTGGAAGCAAATGGAAGATCCCCATGGACCCAAACACATTTTTTATCACACACGTGAAGACCACTGCTCTAGGCCCACTAATCAGCAGGCTCCAAATTACTGGCATCTCTGTTCTACAACATTTTCATGAAACCCAGTCAATCAAGGCACTGTCTGGTATACTCATGATCAGCAACAGGACATCCAAAGGTTCTCCAGTGCCACTTTGTCATGGGAATTTCAGAAATTTCATGGCATTTATCTAGCCACTTCTCAAGGATGAAGTTGGAGGCACTGGGGGTTTCAATTCAATTAGGAAATATTAAATGTTGAGGAAGCTCATTTCAATGAAACTTCTGGAGAACTCTCACAGGCAAGCCTTTGCAAAGAGTGGCCAAAAGGTCACATGAAGCCAGGCCCATTGAGGTCTACAATGTGAGGACCATGTGTGTTTTGACTCTCAACAATGGCTGCCATGTCTTTCAGAATAAAATCATGTGATATCCAGGCTGAGATTCGCAGTGCTGTGTGGAAAGCAACCCTGGGAGTAGATCTCAGTTTCCATGGGCGACTCTCATGCATGGGCTATTAAAATCCCAAGACAATTCATGGCAATACATCTCTGAAGTCAGTTCCAGAACTCAGTCTCTAAAGGAATCACACAAGGGTTAAAGCCCAGTTGGACCCAGGCATCTCTTCCAACCGCTACAAAAATGACCACAATTAATACCAAAACACTCCCACATGGCCCTCATCTTCTTCCATATAAACACTCATCATAACCTCTGGCTGGAGGTTTCCATGAGGGTTGCAGCCAAAGAGAGTGTTCAAAATAAGCTCTCTTGCCCCTCATTTGCATGAAGTCAGGGTGGCATGGACACCCTTCCTGTGAAACAGGAGTGATCAAATCGGCCTGCCCTTAATTCTGCTCTGCTTCTCCAATTTTATGGCTTCTGTCTGTGGAATTTAGATTCTTTATGTGAATTGGAGTCATGAGAAAACCCAAACACCTATGGGCTAGACTCTGTAGGGATTTGAAGAACTCATTTTACCCAAAGGATCCCTGTTCTCACTTGATGGAGGTCAGGAAACTTACAGCAGAAGGCGAGAGACTTCATCCACAATGACTGCTCTTTTGGCAATTAGCTTTTGGATGCACACATGGGATCATTCTTTAGATCCATCAGGTGCTGAGATCTAAGCCACAGCCTCACACAGGGCCAAGAGGCTGATTCAGACACATCCCTTTCCAAAGCAAGTAAGCAAAGAGCCACAGGTGATACAAATTCATTTCCATTTGAAAACCGTTTTCTTCAGGCTTCACAAAGTTTTGGCCTGAGGCAGAGATCTTCCTGACATGCAGGGCAAATGAACAATAGATTAGCAAATGGGCCAAAGCAGGGTTTCTCCACTGAGTCTTTACAAGTCACACTGATGCCTGAGTTTTCTGAGATGCTCCCATTCCCTTCAGCTATCCAGTACATGGCCATGTCATGGAGTTTGGACATGGTACATATCTTGGACAAAAAATCATGAGACTATCCTGGAGAGTGGCCAAAATTCAGGAAGAAAACAGGAACTTAGGAAGATAGTAGGTGTTGCCCATCCATAAGGCAAGCCACACTTCATTCTTACGTTGGGGAAGATGAATGCTGGGAAGCTTTGTATTAGACAGGACACATCGATTGACGCATTCTCTTTTCTATGTTCTACAACTACGGACACAGAGAGATACACAGACATAGAAACACTGGCCTTGTCAAAAGACTTAGTAGACACTGTCCACACCAAACCAAACATTCTGCCTTTCCTACCTATTGTCAGAACATGAGACAAAAGTTGCCTGTCCCTGGAGATGGGTAAGATGGAAGAATAACTGCTCATATCTGAGGAACAGATAGAGAGAAAGAAGGATGGACATTTCAGGAGGATAGAAAAGCTATTATAATAATTTTCTGTTGTTCCACTTTTGTTTCATTCTGTTTCAGTTTTGTTTGGCATTATCTTCTTGAGTTGTATTATAGTTATAGTAGAAATATTCAAGTAATAGAGAACATCTCTCGAGCTAGTCAGAGAGAGATAAAAATTCAAGTAAAAAAGAAGGTCTCTCGAGCTAGTCAGACAGAGGAAAAAATCAAGTAAAAGAGAAATCTCTCGAAAACGTCAGAGAGAAGAAAAAATTAAATTAAATGAGAAGGTCTCTCGAAATAGTCAGACAGAGGAAAAAATTCAATTTAAAGAAAAGTCTCTCGAACTAGTCATACAGAGGAAAAATTCAAGTAAAAAAGAAGGCCTCTCAAGCTACACAGACAGAGAAAGAAAGTGTAAAGCAGAAAAAGCCATCAGGGGTAAAGTTACAACAGGAGACTGCTACTAAAACCTTTCTATCACCAGAGGGTGTAAGTGTCCAGCCAACAGCACCATCTCTAAGGAGACTGCTACTAACACCTTTCTATCTCCAAAGGACATAAGTTTCCAACTAACAAGGCCACCTCCATATGCTGCGAGGCCTCAAACCCCGGCAGTTGATAGTTGGGATTCTGAGACAAGATCTCAAATATTAAAATACCCTGTATTTGATGCAGGAGGGCAGCAAGTTCACCATGCTTTAAATTTCAAGGCAGTGAAGCAGCTAAAAGAGGCCGTAACAACCTATGGTCCTCAAGCACCCTTCACTGTATGCATGGTCGAATCCATTAACAACTTGAACATGACGCCAGAAGATTGGGTTAATATGTGTAAAGCTGTGCTAAATGGAGGACAATACCTGTTATGGAAGGTTGCCAATGAGGAATTTTGCAAAGAGATGGCTAGGCGAAATGCAGCAGCTGGTTATCCTCAGAGAAATCTAGGTATGTTGTTAGTAAAGGGACCTTATGAGGATCAGAAGCAACAAATTGCATATGATCCTGGTGTATACGCACAAATTGCTGTAGATGCAGTTAAGGCATGGAAGACTTTACAAGGACATGGAGGTTTACAAGGTCAATTATCAAAGGTAATACAAGGAGCTAATGAACCTTATGCTGAATTTGTAGATAGGCTTATTCAAACAGCTACCAGAGTGTTGGGGAATACAGAACAATCAATGCCATTACTAAAACAACTGGCTTATGAGCAAGGAAATCGTTGGTGTAGAGAAGTCATTAGATCATAGAAACATGAAAATTTAAACACATATATTAAATTATGTAGAGACATTAATGAACAGGAGCAAGTCGTCACAGCTGCAGTAAAAGAGGCTTTAGAACAAGGGCAAGTCGTGGCAGCTGCAGTAAAACAGGCTTTAGATGCCAGACCAAGAACATGCTACAATTGTGAACAAACAGGACTTTTTAAAAGAAATTGCCCCATAGGAGGAGATTTTAACAAAATTAGGTATCAAAGGAGTAGAATACCGGGTATTTGCCCACGATGCTGTAGAGGGAGACATTGGGCTAATGAATGTCGTACTCAAACCACCATAGAGGGTACTCCATTATCAAAACACGAACAAGGACCAGGTGTTTATTCACGATATCATGGAGAAAGGCATCAGGCTACGTTGCCAAAAAATGGACAGGAAGGCCCAATGCTCTGGGGCCGAAAACCACAGGGGTAAAAGGACCTCTTCCCCAAGGGACAGTAGACTTATAATGGGACGCAGCTCTTCTACTCTAAAAGGACTTATGATAAGTCCTGGGGTACTGATCGCGATTATAAAGGTGAAATAAAAATTATAGCCAGTTCTCCAAAGGGTATATCAGTAATTTCACCAGGAGACAGAATAGCACAGTTACTATTAATACCAAGCCTATATGATAGAATTTGCAGTTGTACTGTAGAATGAGGTTCTAAGGGATTAGGCTCCATAGGTGTAGACTGGGCTATGCTTTCTTTAAATTTAGATTCTCGCCCCATGTTAAAACTAAATATTCAAGGACATGAATTTAATGGGCTACTGGATACAGGTGCAGAACTTACCATCATCTCTTGTCAAGAATGGCCAAAACATTGGCCATTACAGCAAGCCACTCAAGCACTTCGAGACCTAGGAGTGGTGACTAATCCCCATGGAAGAGCAATGGAATTAGATTGGAAGGATCCTGAAGGATGTGAAGGAACTATACAGCCGTATGTATTTTACCATCTTCCCCTAAATTTATGGGGACAAGATGTCCTAGTTCAATTAGGTTTGACATTAACAAAAAACATCAATCAAAATGCACCCACTATTATGGCTAGACAAGGTTTTAGGAAAGAAAAAAATTAGAAATACAAGAACAAGGCATAGCAGCACCAATACAAATAGATCAAGGAACAGACAGACATGGGTTGGATTTTAGAAAGGACCACTAAGACAATAAAAATTACTTGGAAATCAGAAAGACCAGTGTGGGTTCCTCAGTGGCCCCTGACTGAAGAAAAGGTACAAGCAGACTATGACCTGGTCAAACAACAATTAGCAGAAGGACATATACAACCGTCTGCATCTCCCCATAATACTCCCATTTTTGTCATCAAAAAGAAATCTGGTAAATGGAGATTATTGCAAAATTTAAGAGCCATTAATAATAAGATGGTTATTATGGGACCTGCTCAATTGGGGATTCCTCAATGTTCTGCTTTGCCAAAAACCTGGTATGTTTTAGTTATAGATATTAAAGATTGTTGTTGTTTTTTTTTTTTTTCAATTGCAATTCATCCTGAGGATAGTCCAAGTTTTGCATTTACTATCCTTGCCTTGAATCATGAAGGTACTGATCAGCGAAATGAATGGAAAGTACTTCTTCAAGGGATGGCTAACAGCCCAACTATGTGTCAAATTTATGTTAACAAAGTAATCCAGGCACTTAGAAATCAAAATCCTGAACTACAAATATTTCACTATATGGATGATATATTATTAGCACAGAAAGCTAAAAACACATTGCTAGAATTTTATGTCGTACTTACAAACTTATTAAAAAATTATAAACTAGAGATAGCAATAGATAAAGTACAATTAAATTTTCAAATTAATTATTTAGGAGTTCTATTATCCTCAACCATGGTCCGTCCAGCAAAAATTTAAATACGAATAGATCAACTCAAATCACTTAATGACTTTCAAAAATTATTAGGAGACACAAATTGGATAAGGCCTTATCTAGGTATACAAACAGGAGAGTTGGAACCGTTATTTGATATCCTAATAGGACCATCAGATCCAAATTCACCCCAAATGTTAACGCGTGAAGCAAGAAAGGCATAAAAAATCATTGAAACATATATGAAAAATATGCATTTGGATAGATTTGATATAAGTTTGCCTTTATTATTTATTGTACTACCAACAAAAAATATTCCTACAGAAGTATTTTGGCAAGAAGGTCCATTATTATGGATACATTTATCTTATTCTCCTAACACTATTCTTACTAGGTATACTGAGGCTGTAGGACAATTAATACTCAAAGGAATAAAAGCAGCAAAGGGAGTGTTTGGAATTTCTCCCAATAAAATTATTACTCCATATACTATGAATCAAATTGATGAGTTAGCTAATGAGTTAAATACTTGGGCAATAATCATGTGCAAATCTAATGTTTCATTTGATAACCACTTACCATCTAATCCTTCATTGTCTTTTTCGTCATCGCATCCTGTAATTTCTCCAAAAATGACAAGAAAACACCTATCATGAATGCTCCAAATATATTCACTGATGGGTCAAATAATGGTACAGAAGCAATAGTTACACCTGGTCAAACATTTACATTTTAGTACCCAAAAAATTAGCTCAAAAGGTAGAGCTTAATGCAGTATTAGAAGCTTTTTGGATGCTTAAAGTATCTGTATATAATTTATTTTCGGTAATTAGTATATAGTTAGTGCTATATTATCACTTGAAAATGCTGGTAGGATTTCCCCTTCCTCTACTGTTTTCTCTTTGCTTTCCACTATACAATGTCTAATCTGGGACAGAAAAGATCCATTCTTTATAGGACATATCAGGGCACATACAGGATTTCCTGGAGCCCTTAGTTTGGGCAATGATTTAGCAGATAAAACTACACATGACATACATATTTTCTCTACAGTAGAAGAAGCTACAAATTTTCATAAAAAGTTCCATGTCAATGCTAATACATTACAAAAGCGCTTTAAAATATCTAAGGAACAAGCTAGACAAATAATAAAACAATGTCAAAATTGTGTGACCTCTTTACCACAAGTTAATCTTGGAGTAAATCCTAGAGGATTGATACATAACCATATTTGGCAGACGGACGTCACACACATGCCAGAATTTGGAAAATTAAAATATTTGCATGTTACAGTTGATACTTCTTCTGGATTTTTGATGGGCTCCCTTCATGCCGGAGAAAAAAAGTAAAGATATTATAGCTCATTGCTTACAAAATTTTGCCACTGTGTACGTTCCAAAACAGTTAAAAACAGATAATGCCCCTGGTTATACTTCTACCTCTTTTAAGCAATTTTGCTCATCATTTGGCATTACTCATATAACAGAAATCTCATACAATCCACAGGGACAAGGAATAGTTGAAAGAGCACATCAAACAATTAAAATGTACTTATTAAAGCAAAAAGGCGGAATTGGGAAGGGGTATATATTCCCCAAAGATAAACTTAAAATAACCCTTTTTACTCCAAACTTTTAAAATTTGGATTCATCAGGGCTTAGTGCTGCGGAAAGGCATATGTGTCTAAAAAATGTACATAAGCCAAGGTACCTTGGAATGATATTCTAACAGAACAATGGAAAGGTCTTGACCCAGTAATTGTCTGGAGTCGGGGGTCTGTTTGTGTCTTTCCACAGGGAGAACAGCAGCCTATTTGGATTCCAGAGAGATTAACTAAGGTCCTGACCCAGTGATTGCCTGGAGTCAGCGGTCTGTTTATGTGTTTCCACAGGGAGAACAGCAGCCGATTTGGATTCCAGAGAAAATAACTAAAGCGATTTCTACAGACCAAAAAGAAGATGATTTGGGTCAAATCCATAACAGCTGATATCCAGAACTCCAGTTTGGCTATTCTTACATCTGTGACAGAACCAGGATGCTTTTTTTCAATATTTATTTTATTATTGCCCTTTCCCATATCATGAAGTTCTATTTTGTTTTTTGAGCTCATACAGACCTACGTTAATGTTTTGCTGATCAGTCCTATTTTTGGATGATAGAGTTTTTAGACATTGCAATGGAGATTTCACCTGTAAAATGTAATAAGGTCTTCACTATTATGTTATGTGTTGTATGTATTATATTATTTGTGTACACTTGTATTTTGTGTTTTATGTTTGAATGTACATATGTCCATATATCATATATGATGAGCGCTCATGAAAAAATGGATCCAATTTTTTTTTTTTATTCACGTGATGTAAATGTTTTAATTTAAATTGGGTAAACACCTGTTGAGGATTGTTTTAAAATGTGAACAAAAAAGGAGGTTAACAGATATGTTTGTTTACTTTCACCTTTCTTTTTCATTATATTTAATAATTCTCTTCAAGACAATATAAATTGTTAAGAAAAATTTTTTTTTAGTGCCTTCTGGAATGTTACATAATTTTTTCTTTAGCCATTATTGCCAGAATTCCTATCTTCATCCCAGTGCCTGTGAAGACAAAGATAAAACCAATCTACAGCTTCTGCAATAGCCATCACTGAACTGCTTGCAGAACTTGCCTGGACTATGTATCACTTGTATGCTTTGTGAACTCACCTGCATGCATTGTGAACTATGTTTGTGCAGCGACTTGTGGTAGTGTTGGGGTATTTTTGCTGATGATGTCATTGGTGGTACAATTTTTCCAAAAGGTGCCGTCAATTGCCTCGGTGTATCTTCCTCCCTTCTGCTTGTCATGGTCGTTCAGCTAAAATTTGGGGGCCAACAGAAGTGAGAAAAAAAACCTCACTCTCCCCCTGGTACAAAGACCACTCTGCAGGTGTGGCTGTATACTGGACCTGTAGTTAGTGACGGGAAAGATTCAATTGCAATGGTACCAACCTAAGACAGGTGGCTGACACATTGAGGTCAGCTCATTCGATAATGGGTAAGCACCATATGTACTATTGGACAACCTAAGGCAGGCACGGTCCCTAAGCCAAATGCTTGTTGTTTAAACAGAGAGGGGGAGATGTTGAGAGCCGCAGCCCAAGGGGCCAAAGCAAACTTTCATACTTCCAGATGATGATTGGCTCATAGTGGCCCAGCAACATCTAGCTGATTGGCTCCTCTGCGGTGATGCTCATTGGAGATGCTCATTGAGCTGTTTCCCTGCCCTTTCAGACTGCAAGCTGAAGATTGGCTCACAGCAGCCCCAGCAACATCTAGCTGATTGGCTCCTCTGCAGTGATGCTCATTGGGCTGTTTCCCCGCTCTATCAGACTACAGAGCTGCTCATTGGGGGACTTTTTTGGCTCTGCCCACACGACCCAGCCTATGGATCTCAAGATCAGGAGGAGTGGGGAGGTTGAGAGGCTTGTGGGAAGCCAGTGGTGGCAGTTAGGCTCTGAGGGTTTTTCCCGAGGAGCTATTTTTTGGCATGTGTGGTTCTAAAAATGAACTTAGTTTCTTTTGACAAGTGGCTCATGAATTGTGCCCAGCCAGACTGTAGCAATCCTAAAGTGATGGAGAAAAATAACCCAAACAGAATATAAATACAAGCAGTTCAGTGGAGGTATGGTGTATAGTTGGATTTACCTTTTGCATGATAAAGGGTAGGTGTTATAAATCTAGTGTCATAAATCTAGTCAATCTTAAATTGAAATAGTTCTCCATGTGTTTTAAAGTTAACAAATATGTGAATTTCTGTCTCCCTTTATCTGTAGCCTATTCAGCACATGTATTTTTGTATGCACATATAGAATCCTACCTGGTATCACATGTACATTTTTGTGAGGTGGCTGACTTGGCAGATACAAATTGTGAAAAGAGATCACTCCTCCTAAACGTTGTTGGAATTGAAAATTAAAATTTTGGGTGAGCTTCCTAGTTGAACAACATAATACACAAATCCATGTTCAGTAAAATGAATATTTTTGGATCTGTTGATGATATATATTTCATGATGAATTTTCAATTGGCATATATATTGCTACCTTTTAATGTCTGTGCGTGTGTGTGTGTGTGTGTATATATATATACACACACACTCTCTCTATATATATATACACACACACTCTCCAGATTTTTCAGAATATAAAATATATGTGTCTTATTATACAATCACTAAATGCATTCATATTCATGTATGTGGATTTATAATCAAATGTTCACAAAATTATTCTCATAAATATTCATCCACTTTAAATACATATTGTTTCCTTGTACTGAAATCTAAATTCAGTGAATGGTGCATAGAAGTCCTAATTTTCATACAGTAATTGACCCACTTTAACATCAATGCAAGTAGATTCCTATGGGACATGATGTGTATTTTGACGTTCATTTTTATTCAACACTGTTTGAATAATTGACTATATCTTCAGTTTATGCACATCATAGGATATATATTTCATTCAGAAGTTCGCAAATTTATAGGCGTTTGTTTCAATTTCAATAACTTCCTGCTTCAGTACACATGTATTCCTCCATGTTTCTTTACTTGTCTTTTCATGAGACTTCTTTTTATTTTAGATTTCAATAATCACTTTGGAGCAAAACTCACACAGTCTTCATGATAAACCAGAACCCTAATATTACCATAGATGTATAAATTGTTGTAATGAATGTATGTATATCAATAAGATTTCCCGTATATTTTCAAATATCAATTCAATCCATTATTTAAAGTTGAAACCAGTTATATTATTTATTCACAGTATGGTATATTCATTCATTATATCTATATTCATAGACACAGGGTACACGTATTTGTACACCCAATACTAATTTATACATCTGCAAAATATTGCCCACAGAAATGGTGGAAGAACTACTCATGTCACCTGATCTACATATACACTTTATCACAGTAATATTCTGGACACAAACTGCAAAGTTCACACTTATGATTGTACCAAAGCCTAAAGGGAGAGTGAGCATGGATTACTAAAAACATCCGATTCCAGATTGCCTAATGTTCTCAAATGTCAATCCTATTGGTGACTAAATATTTGTTTCTTCCCAAGATTGTATATTCAACCTCAACCCTGTTGAAAATTTCTAATACTATCACTCAATTTATACTTTTCCTGACTTCTTAATGTCTCTATTGATAACTGCTTTCCTATATATTTTTCCCAGTTCATCATTGTGAGTCACTCTTCACATATGCTGACATTTACATTCACTCTCTACCGGAAACCCTATTGCTAAAAACATTGGTTTAAATCCTATACTCACTCTTCTTCCTAAACTTACTATCTTCCTAATCCTTCCGACTATCCCTTTTTGAGTGGATGTTTTCTTCTACACTCAATCATCCAATTTACAAGGTCCTATGCCATTGTATATCGATTTATCTGAGACATCTGTGCAGAAGGTATTCCAAAGCTAAGTATCCTAATCATTGTCCCAATGCTCTTCTGGGCTTAAAATCTTACGTAGATTTCTGTTTTCATAGTTATATTTCACCATAATATTCTGGTAAATATCACAGGTTCCCAATACCATTATTCATCCCACAGAATGATTCCTAACCCAAATCGAACCTGTTATTACCCTAACCATACACTGTTCCCTCAATCTAACTTTACAGAAAAGCAGGGACAGAGTTGGTCTTACAATACAGGAATATAGGGGATTTTCAACCTGCTTAGAACCTCAAAGGTCCATGCAGAAATGATCTCTGGAGAAGTTGTAGGCAGCTATGAGGGACCTGAGGGAGGAAAAGTCAACTTCCATGGTAAAAAACCTGGTCAGGATGAAGGGATGTGTCTGAATCAGCCTCTTTCATCTTAATGTAGAGAAGATGGACCAAACCAGGCCTGTGTGGAGAGCTGTTCCCGGGGGCCTATGGTTGATATACCACTCTAACTTGTGAAAATGTCACAGGAAGTAGGGGCACCCTCCATCTCATGGGACCCTTGGTAGCAACTGTTAAGACAAAGTGGTTTCCAAGGTAGTGACTTCATTCAGTTCCTGAAGGAAGTTACCTCACATAAATTCTTTGGTGATGAAACTCTATAACCCTGGGATTCAGGAAGCCAGGCAACCACAGCCACTCCCAGTCCCAGTCCCAGTTTTCTCACTTCTTTGGATTTACCAAGGACAGAGTCAATCTTTCTTGGTGCCTACTTATGTGAGGATGGCCAAATGCCAGGAAAGCTAAGAAGAGGGGCCTTTCCTGAGAAAGCAGGTAGTGGCTCACCACTGGCTTCTGACAACTCCACAGAGTTGGCCAAGGAGTACAGAACTGAGTACAGTCCATTTCAGGGAAAAATAGTATGGCCCACCAGTCAGAGGACACTCCGGATAGTCACAGACCTACTTGGGGGAAGGAGGTGACTTTGTGGGTGTGGATGTGAATTTGTGGTTTTTTCTCATGTTCTGAGAATAGGTAGGAAAGGCGATTTGTTTGGGTTGAAGTGGACTGTTTCTAGTATGTCCTTTGACAAGGTGAGTGTTTCTATGTCTGTGTATCCCACTTTGTCCGTGGTTGTAGTATTAGAAAAGAGAATGCATCAATGGATGTGTCCTGTCTAGTACAAAGCTTCCAAGCATTCATCCTGCCAATTTATGAATGGACTGCGGCTAACCTTTTCAATGGGCACCACCTGCTGTTTTCCTAAGTTCCTGTTTTCTTTCTTAATACTGGTCACTCTCTAGAATAGGTTCATGGTTTTGTGTCCAAGATATGTACCACCTCCAAGCTCTGTGACATGGCCATGTACTGGATAGCTGATGGAAATGGGAGCATGTCAGAAAACTCAGATATCACTGTGACCAGGAAAGTTTCAGTGGAGAAACCCTGGTTTGGACCATTTGCTTTCCTATTGTTCTGTTGCCCTGAACGTAAGGAAGGTGTTTGGCTCAGGCCACCCTTTTGTGAAGCCTGAAGAAAACAGTATTCAAATGCAAATGATTGGGCATCACCTGTGGCTCTTTGCTTAATTGATTTAGAAGGGATGTATCTGAATCAGCCTCTTGGCCCTGTGTGAAACTGGGGCTCAGATTCTCAGCACCTGATGGATCTAAAGAAAAATCCCATGTGTTCATCCATAACCAAAATGCAAAAACATCAATCATTGTGGATGAAGTCTCTCACCTTCCTCTGTTAGGTTCCTGACCTCCATCAAGTGTGAATAGGGACCCTTGGGGCAAATGAATTCTTCAAAGCCCTGCAGATGTGTTAGTGTTTTCTAATGATTCCAAATCACATAAACAATCTATATCTGAGAGTCATTAGGCCTCAAATAGTAGAAGCAGAGCAGTATTAATGGCAGGCCTATTTGATCACTCCTGGTTCACAGGAAGGGTGTCCATGCCACCCTGACTTTAGGCAAATGAGGGGCAAGGGAGCTTATTTTGGACACTGTCTTGAGCTGCACCACTCATGGAAACCTCCAGCCAGAGGTTATGATGAGTGTCTATATGGAAGAAAATGAGGTCCATGTGGGAGTGTTTTGGTTTTAATTGTGGTCATTTGTGTGGCAGTTGGAAGAGATGACTGGGTCCACCAAGCCTTGAACTCTTGTGTGATTCCCCTTATAGTCTGAGTTCTGGAACTGACCTAACAGAAGTATTGCCATAAATTGTGTTTGGATTTTAGGAGGCCAAGCATGAGATTCACTCTTGGAATCTGAAATCTAGGCCCAGGATGATTTTCCACAGAGCACTGGGAATCTCAGCCAGGATATCACATAATTTTATTCTGAAAAACTTGGCAGCCATAGTTGAGAGTCAAAACACACATGGACCTCACCTTGTAGACCTCAATGGACCTGGCTTCATGTGATATTTTGGTCACTCTTTGGTAAGCCTTGCCTGTTAGAGTTCTCCTGAGATTTCATTGAAATGAGCTTCCTCACCATTTAAAGGTTCCTGAATGTATTGAAACCCACAGTGCCTCCAACTTCATCATTGAAAAATGGCTAGATAAATACTGTGAAATTTTTGAATTTCCAATGACCAGGTGGCACTGGAGAAACTCTGGATGTTTTTTTTTTTTTGCTGATCATGAGTATATCATACAGTGCCTTGATTGACTGGGTTTCATGAAAATGGTGTAGAACAGAGATGCCAGTAAGTAGGAGCCTGCTGAGTAGTGGGCCTAGAGCAGTGGTGTGCAGGTGTGTGATAAAACATCTGTGGTGTGGTCATGTGCATCTGCCATTGGCTTCCAAATGGCTTGTGAATGACATGGTGCAGCCAGCAGAATATTCTGTGTAAAGGCATATTGTTATATGGAGAGTTTTCAGGGCAATGTTCAGAATCAGGATGCTATGGTCAAGGGGGCAAGCTATGTGGGATAGAAGCCTGGTTGATGCATTCTCCTGCAGACCCTGACCCACCACATGTGACAGAACTCCCTCTAGCACTGTGTCCCAGTTGAAATCCTTGTATTTCGTGAAGCAAATAGCAAACTGCCAGTGCAGCAGCAAGAAACACCACGAAAATTGGAGGATGAGCAAATGGTTTTACAGTCCACAAAGGGAGACACTTATCCCCCAGTGGCCACAGTTTACCTAAAAAGAGAGAGGTCTGCACTGATGCCTCATCTTCATTGGAAAATAAGAAACAATGTTCTTTAGGTCACATAGATGCAGAACCAACTTTAATGGTCTCACTACTATGGAAGATAAAACTCCTGTCAAAAACATATATTTCAAGTGGCCAACCTCAGAGGCAGTTTCTCAAGAAGTCTTTAGGCCAGCAAAGCTCCATTTTTGTGGAGGGTTTACCCTGTCCCTTACTTTTGTAAACTCCTCCACCACCTCCAAGTTTGTGAACAACTGAGCATATTCCATTCCAATTATATGTTCACAGATTTTTTAACTCTTCTCCTCTAATTGTGTCTTACTTGGGGCGGACAAGTAAGACACAATTAGAGGAGAAGAGTTAAAGGTTGTTCTGGATGAGAGTGGGAAGATTTTTAGTAGCACATATTTACATACACATTGGATACCTGTTCCAATTTTCCATTCGAAATATTGATTCCCTGACACTAACCCATAGCCTACTAGACTCTGACTACTTATTCTAATATGATGGAGAAAAATAATCCGAACAGTTAGAAATGCAAGCAGTTAAGTGGAGGCATGGTGTATAGTTGGATTTGCCTTTTGCATTATATAGTGTAGGAGTTATAAATCTTGTCAATTTTTTGTTGAAATTGTTCTCCATGTGTTTTTAAGTTAACAAATATGGGAATTCCTGTCTCCCTTTTTCTGTAGCCTATTTGCACATACATTTTTATATGCACATACAGAATCCTACAAGGTACAACACGTACATTCTTGTGAGGTGGCTGACTTGGCACTTACAAATTGTGAGAAGATATCACGTCTCCTAAACGCTGTTGGAAGTGAAAATTCGACCTCTGTGTGAGCTTCCTAGTTGAACAACATTATACATAAATCCATGTTCAGTAAAATGAATATTTTTGGATCTGTGGATGATATATATTTCATGGTGAATTTCGATTGGCATATATATTGCTACTTTTTAATGTCTGTGTGCATGTGTGTGTGTGTGTGTGTGTGTGTGTATGTATACACACACAAACTCTACAGATTTTTCAAAATATGAAATTCATGTGTCTTATTATACATTCCCTAAATTCATTCATATTCATATATGTGGATTTATTTATTTTTTTTCATTATACATGAGCTCTTTTATTTATTTATTTATTTATTTATTTATTTATTGTATCACGATTCTTTTTTTTATTTTCTTTTTTTCTTTTTTCATCTTTCATACATTTGATTCAAGTGAGTTATGCACTTCCATTTTTAACCCAAATACAAATTGCAGAATCACATCAGTTACACATTCACAATATTTACATTATGCCATATTAGTGACTGTTGTATTTTGCTGCCTTTCCTATCCCCTACTATCCCTCCTCCGCTCCCCTCCCATTTTCCCTCTCCACCTCATCTGTTGTTGTGCAGTTCTCTCCCTTCTCCCCCCTTTCCCCACATAACCTCATATATGTGATTTTGTATAACGATGAGGGTTCCCTTTCGTTTCCATCCAATTTCCCTTCTCTCTCCCTTTCCCTCCCATCACTCATCTCAGTTTGATGTTAATCTTTTCCTCATGCTCTTTCCCCCTGTTCAGTTCTTAGTTGCTCTCCTTAAATGAAAGAAGACATTTGGCATTTGTTATTTAAGGATTGGCTAGCTTCACTTAGCATAATCTGCTCTAATGCCATCCATTTCCCTGCAAATTCCGTGATTTTGTCATTTTTTAGTGCTGCATAGTACTCCACTGTGTATAGATGCCACATTTTTTTTATCCATTCATCTATTGAAGGGCCTTTTCCCCACATCCTTGGCAGCACTTATTGTTGTTTGACTTCCTAATGGCTCCCAATCTTACTGGAGTGAGATGGTATCTTCGGGTGGTTTTGATTTGCATTTCTCTGACTGCTAGAGATGGTGAGCCTTTTTTCATGTACTTACTGATTGATTGTATGTCCTCTTCTGAGAAGTGTCTGTTCAGGTCCTTGGCCCATTTGTTGATTGGGTTATTAGTTATCTTATTGTTTAATTTTTTGAGTTCTTTGTATATTCCGGAAATTAGGGCTCTATCTGATGTTTGAGGAGTAAAGATTTGTTAACAGGATGTAGACTCCCTATTTACTTCTCTTATTGTTTCTCTTGCTGAGAAAAAAACTTTTTAGTTTAAGTAAGTCCCATTTGCTTATTCTTGTTATTTGCTCTTGGCCTATGGGCGTCCTATTAAGGAATTTGGAGCCTGACACCACAATATGTAGATCGGAGCCAACTTTTTCGTCTATCAGGTGCAGGGTCTCTGATTTGATATCAAGCTCCTTGATCCATTTTGAGTTAACTATTGTGCATCGCGAGAGAAAGGGATTTAGTTCCATTTTGTTGCATGTGGATTTCCAATTTTCCCAGCACCATCTGTTGAAGATGCTATCCTTTCTCCATTGGATGTTTTTAGCCCCTTTATCAAATATAAGAAAGTTGTAATTTTGTTGATTGGTTTCTGTGTCCTCTATTCTGTACCATTGATCCACCTGCCTGTTTTGGTACCAGTACCATGCTGTTTTTGTTACTATTGCTTGGTAGTACAGTTTGAACTCTGGTATCGCTATACCTCCAGATTCACACTTCCTGCTTAGAATTGCTTTTGCAATTCTGGGTCTTTTGTTATTCCATATGAATTTTATGATTTCTTTATCTATTTCTACAAGAAATGCCATTGGGATTTTGATTGGCATCGCATTAAACCTGTATAGAACTTTGGGTAATATCGCCATTTTTATGATATTAGTTCTGCCTATCCATGAACAAGGTACATTTTTTCCATCTTCTAAGATCTTCTTCTATCTCTCTTTAGAGTTCTCTAGTTTTCATTGTATAATTATTTCACCTCTTTTGTTAGGTAGATTCCCAAGTATTTTTTTTTTTTTTGAGGATATTGTGAATGGAATGGTTTTCCTCATTTCCATTTCAGAATTTTTGTTGCTGATATACAGGAATGCATTTGATTTATGCATGTTGATTTTATATCCTGCCACTTTGATGAATTCATTTATTAACTCTAGCATTTTCTTTATAAACCCTTTTTGGTCTGTTAAGTATATTATCATGTCATCCGCAAATAGCGATAATTTAAGTTCTTTTTTTCCTTTTTTTTAATGCCTTTAATTTCTTTTGTCTGTCTAATTGTTCTGGCTAGTATTCAAGAACTAAATTGAATGGAAGTGGTGAGAGAGGGCATCCCTGTCTAGTTCCAGATTTTAGAGGGAATGCCCTCAGTTTTTCTCCATTTAGAATGATGCTAGCCTGAGGCTTAGCATATATAGCTTTTACAATGTTGAGGTAAGTTCCTGTTATCCCTAGTTTTTCGAGGGTTTTGAACATAAAGGGATGCTGTACTTTGTCAAATGCTTTTTCTGCATCTATCGAGATGATCATATGGTTCTTCTTTTTAAGTCTATTGATGTGGTGAATAACATTTATTGATTTCCGTATATTGAACCAACCTTGCATCCCAGGGATGAATCCTACTTGATCATGATGCACAACTTTTTTGATATGCTTTTGCATTTGATTCGCCAGGATTTAATTGAGAATTTTGCATCTAAGTTCATTAGAGATATTGGTCTATTGTTTTCTTTCTTTGGAGTGTCTTTGTCTGGTTTTGGGATCAGGGTTATGTTGGCCTCATAGAATGAACTTGGCAGAGCTCCTTCTTTTTCTATTTCATGAAATAGCTTGAAAAGTATTGGTATTAATTCTTCTTTGACGGTTTTGTAAAGCTCTGCTCTATACCCATCCGGTCCAGGGCTTTTCTTAGTTGGTAGTCTTTTGATGGCCTCTTCAATTTCTTCTTTTGTTATTGGTCTGTTTAAATTGTGTGTGTCTTCCTGACTCAATCTAGGCAGATCATATGACTTCAGTAATTTATCGATATCTTCACTATCTTCTATTTTATTGGAATATATGGTTTCAAAATACTTTTTAATTATCTTCTGTATTTCTGTAGTGTCTGTTGTGATTTTGACTTTTTCATTCCGTATGTTAGTAATTTGAGTTCTCTCTCTTCTTCTCTTCGTTAGCATGGCAAAGGGTCTGTCGATCTTATTTATTTTTTCAAAGAACCAACTTTTAGTTTTATCAGTTTTTTAAATGATTTTTTTTTTTGTTTCAATTTTGTTGATTTCCGCTCTGATTTTAAATATTTCTTGTCTTTCACTCTATTTGCTGTTGTTTTGCTCTTTCTTTTCTAAGGTTTTAAGATGTAGTGTGAGTTCATTTATTTGTTGTTTTTTTCTTTTTTTGAGGAATGAACTCCAGGAAATGAATTTCCCTCTTAAAACTGCTTTCATTGTGTCCCATAGATTCCGGTATGTTGTGTCTGTATTGTCTTTTATCTCTAGGAATTTTTTTATTTCCTCTTTTATATCTTCTGTAACCCATTGATCATTCAGTAACATATTGTTCATTTTCCAGGTGATGCAGGATTTTTCCTTCCTTCTATTATCATTGATTTCCAGTTTCATTCCATTATGGTCAGATATAGTGCATGGTATTATCTCCACACCTTTATATTTACTGAGAGTCGCCCTATGGAATAATATATGGTCTATCTTTGAGTAGGATCCATGTGCTGCTGAGAAGAATGTGTGCCCACTTGATGATGGTTGATATATTCTATATATTTCAGTTAAGTCTAGGTTATTGATTGTGCTATTGAGTTTTAGAGTTTCTTTGTTCAGCTTTTGTCTAGAGGATCTGTCCAATGGCGAGAGCAGTGTGTTGAAGTCCCCCATAATTATTGTGTTGTGGTCAATTTGACTCTTGAACGTGAGGAGAGTTTGTTTTATGAACCTTGCAGCACCATTGTTCGGTGCATAAAAATTGATAATTGTTATGTCTTGATGGTGGATGGTTCCTTTTAACAGTATATAGTGTCCTTCTTTATCCCTTTTGATTACCTTAGGTTTGAAGTTGACTTTATTCGATATGAGTATGGCCACTCCTGCTTGCTTCCGAGGGCCATGTGAGTGGTATGATTTTCCCCAACATTTCACCTTCAGTCTGTGTATGTCTTTTCCTATCTTATGAGTCTCCTGAAGGCAGCATATTGTTGGATTTTTTTAAATCCAGGTTACTAGCCTATGTATCTTGATTGGTGAATTTAAGCCATTAACATTTAAGGTTACAATTGAAATATGGTTTATACTTCCAGTCATGTTTATTTATTTATTTATTTTAGATTGGCTAGTTTTCCCTCTTTGGTTATTTTTCTCCCCCTTTACTGAGATACCTTCCACTGTTAGTTTTGGGCGCTATTTTTTAATTTCTCTTCTTGTAATATTTTGCTCAAAATGCTTTGCAGTGCTGGTTTTCTGGCTGCGAATTCTTTTAGCTTTTGTTTATCGTAAAATATTTTAACTTCATTGTCAAATCTGAAGCTCAGTTTTGATGGATACAGTAATCTTGGTTGGAATCCATTATTTTTCAGTGTTTGAAATAGGTTGTTCCAGGATCTTCTCACTTTCAAAGTCTGTGATGAAAAATCAGTCGTTAACCTAATTCGTTTACCCCTAAATGTAATCTGCCTCCTTTCTCTCGTAGCTTTTAGTATTGTCTTCTTGTCCTGTATGTTAGCTATCTTCATAATTATGTGTCTTGGAGTTGGTCTAGTATGGTTTTGGATGTTTGGGGTCCTGTAAGCTTCCAGGATTTGGCAATCCATTCCATCTTTCATCTCTGGGAAGTTTTCTAGTATTATCTCATTTAATAAGCTATCCATTCCTTTGGACTGAACCTCTGTGCCTTCTTCTATCCCAATGACTCTCAAATTTGGTCTTTTTATGAGATCCCATATTTCTTGGATAGATTGCTCGTGAGATTTAAGCATCTTTTCTGTGTTGACTATATTCTTTTCAAGTTGATAAACTTTGTCTTCATATATGTGAATTTATAATCAACTTTTCACAAGATTATCCTCAGAAATATTCATCCACCTGAAATACATATTTGTTTCCTAGTACTGAAAACTAACGTCAGTGAATGGTGCATACAAATCCTAATATTAATACAGTAACTGACCCAGGTTATCATCAATGCAAATTGATTCCAATGGGACATGATGAGTATTTTGACGTTCATTTTTATTCAACACTGTTACATGATTATTTCTTAAGTTTATGCACATGATAGGATATATATTTCATCCACAAGTTCGCAAATTTTGAGACAATTTTTTTCATTTTCAATCACTTCCTGCTTCAGAAGACATGTATTTTTCCATGTTTCTTGACTGGTCTTTTCATGAGACTTCTTTCCAAACACATTATATTCGATTTCCATAATCACTTTTGAAGCAAAACTCACACACCCTTCATGATAAACCAGAACCTTAATTTTACCATTAGATGTATAACTATTTGGAATGAATGTACGTATATCAATATAAGATTTCTTATATAATTTAAGATATGAATCCAATGCATTATTTAAAGTGGAACCTTAACTTTTCATGGACAACTGGGTGGGGGATAGCTTTTACTTCCCCTTCTCTTTTTCCCCTGCCAGATGTTACCATGGACCCCAGTTTGTAAGTTCTTTATCTTAGACATGTTGCCATCTCTGTGAAGCCCCAGTTCAAGGCCAGAGGCCTTGTTCACATATTTTGTGAAAAACCAGTAAGGGGGTTTCAAGCTTAGGAGTGCTGATTTTTTTAGCCAGTGGCCAAGTGGAACAGGGCAAGATGAAAAGAGGAAGTTTATCTACACTGAAATCTTTTATAGGGACTCTTTTTCTAAAAGTCCTAAAGTCAGCCATGGTGAAGACTTCTGGAGAAGGTCAGTTAAGTCTTTTATTGGGCCTGGTACAGAGGGAGAAGATGGGGAAGTCGGGGATGAGAGCAGCTTCGTAGATTTGAGAATGAGAAAGGAGAGATGTAAAAGAATAATGGGAAAGGGGTTTGGGATATTTCTAGCAACAAAACTTGAGCAGTTTTACAGGTAGAGCAGAGGTGAAGACAGAAGTGCGTATCCCACAAAGCCTGTGAGGGACTTTAAATACTTAGTAACCTGTTTTCAGTGATGACAAAGCAACTTTAAAGGCCATCTTAATTACATTTGGATAGCGGTCTGAGGGCTCTCCACAGATGGTTTGAGCTTCTGGTTAGCTGGTAAGAGGACCTGGTGGGACCCTGTGTGGGCACTAACAGGAGAAGAGAGAAGTGAGAGGGAGGACGGGTACATCAGTACCTGCTACTCAACAAGGGGGCAATGGTCTGAAAACCGGCGGTGGTTTGGGGTTTTGATCTAGTAACTGGAGGGGGAAAAACAGGTTGCTGAGGTTTGAGTGACAGCAGATAGTCTGGAGAAAAAGGCTGAGGGTGAGGATCTATTGGAGAAGCATATTTCAGGATGTGAGCGAAGGTAGGAAAAGGCCTCCACATAGAGGAATCTCCTTTCACCCTTTTGAGCACTTGCAGAAGTTAAAAAGGTCACACAGAATTTGAGGATCTAGAGACCCCTCTGGGGCCATCGTTTTTGGTTATTTAATTGGTGATATGGTCAATGCTGTGTACAGAATTTGATGAGGATTTGGGGTTCCATCAGGCAGCCCCTGTATGCTCACATCCCCATGACTTACAGAAGAAGTCGGCTTTTCCCCCACACAGCCCTGGCTGTTTGTGGCTTTGATAGTCAGCGGGGCAAACATAGTAATCTAGGCTAGCCACCTGCATCTGGCTTGCCTGTCCCTACATCCATAATGTTTGTTTCCATTATCTATGGTACGTAAGGCATTTAATTGAATTTTAGTGGGATCCTCTTCATCAGAGATATCCCAATAGGAAAGACCTATAGCCAGCTGACAAATGTCTGGGTGGAGAGATGGCCACCAGGTCCCTAAGTGGGCTATATGCAAGATAGATTATACTTCTTGTCCAGTAGGATTAGTGATCATCCATCGCTGCTGAACGGGCTGATGAGGGTTAGTAATACTTGTGGTAAAGGGGAGAGTCTATTGCCTTATCCACACGGTGAATACGCAATTTGTAAGTGTTACCAGTCTTTTCCAGTTTCCAGGCAGAATCTGGACAGGGCGCAGGCTTGAGATTAGAGGACTGGATCCAGGAGGTGATTCTGTCTACCTTTACCACTGTAGTTGTTATAAGTAGCACCTGGTATGGTCCTATCCAGCGGGGTTCAAGGAATGACACCTGATGTCGACTTAAGTAGAGGAAGTCTCTTACTTGATATCGATGTGGAGTCCCCTCGTCCCCAGGTTGGTAGGCATTAGCCAGCTGTTTTTATAGGTATCACTGAGTTATTTCAAGAGATTTAAGTCTGTCAAGCAAGGGTGTGTGGAAGGGATCGTTACGTCTTAGAGTTGGGGTTAGGTCCCTTACTGGAGGAGGGGCACCATAGAGAATTTCATAGGCGGTGAGGTTACACAAAGAAACAGAGGGAGAATTTCTTGCATGAAACAGTGCACAAGGCAGGAGCATAGTCCAATCTTTTATACCAGTCTCTAAGCTTAATTTCATTAAGGTCTCTTTAATGGTTCTATTCATTCTTTCTACCTGTCCTGAACTCTAGGGTCTATAAGCACAATGTAACTTCCAAAAAATCCCCATGGTCATGGCTAACCCTCAACGTACCTGGGCCAAGAATGCAGGTCCATTATCAGACCCTGTTACCTTAGGCAGGCCGTATCTTGGAAAAATATCTTCCAGGATCTTCTTGACCATCATATGTGATGTTCCTTTCTTCTTCTTCTTTTTTTTTTTTTTTTTTTTTTTGGGGGGGAGGCTTAAATCCATCCTGAAAAAGTATCTACAAAGACTAGGAGATATTTAAGTCCATACCTTGCATGCTTAATTTCAGTAAAGTTCACTTCCCATAATTGTCCTGACTTTTTCCTCGTAGATGCTTTACTGCAGGAAGCTTGGAAGGGTTAGCATTAACCAATTGATGCACCCGACAAGCTTTTGTTACCCATTCAGTTATTTCCTTTTGCTGTGAGTTAGTTAGTGGAAAACTCTGTTCTTGATCCTTCAGGAATGCCTGCAGTTTCTCCAAGGTGAGTGAGTTTATATACATTTTCTACTGACATAGTTAGAGCCGTGACTATAGGAGTTTTTACAGAAAGATTTAGAAATTCCACTTGGGGGCCTTCAGGGTTAAAAGTTATTTTGGCCCAGAGCTTGGTGAGCAGATCTCTGCCCATCAATGGGGCCAGACATTCTGACATTACTAGGAAGGATTGATGGATTTTACCTTTTCCAAGTCCATGGTCCTCTTAGTTGTCCAAGCCCGATACTTACTGCCGTTAGCCCCTTGAACTAGAGACCTTTTATTTGATAGAGGGCCCAATGGGGCCTTAAAGGCTGAGTATATTGCCCGTGTATCCACTTCAAAGTTTAATGGGGTCCCCTCCACTTCAAAAGTTACCCTGAGCTCGGGGAGAGGATCTGAGCCCCGACATTCTTAGTCATTCTCAAGAGTCAGAATGACTGGCTGGCGTGGCTGTCTCTTTCTAGGGCACTCTTTGGCCCAGTGTCCTTTACCTTTATAGTAGGCACAGTGATCTGAGGCCAGGGTTGTCCTCTGGTGTGGGACCAGGAATCCCTTCCTGTCTCCCTGTTTCTTAATTTCTGGCCTATTTGTTGTTGTGACCAGGACCTTAGTCAATGCCTTAGTCTGTCTTTTGTTTCTTTTATTCTCCATTTGCTCCCTTCTCTTCCTCAGTTGCTCTTTTAAAGTATACCTTCTCAGCTTCTCTGACAAAATCTCTCAAAGTCATATCTTGTAATCCATCTAAGCATTGTAACTTTCTTTTAATATCCAGGGAAGCTTGCCCAATAAAGGCTATTGTGACAGATGCCTTTTGATCCTCAGCCTGAGGATCAAAAAGAGGATATCTCCTATATGCCTCTAAAATTCTCTCTATAAACATAGAGTGAGGTTCATCAGGCCCTTTAATAATCTCTCTTACCTTGGCCAAATTAGTTTGTCACCTAGAGGCCGCACGGAAATCCACTATTAGAGCCCGGCGATAAGTGGACAGATACTCCCTAGCTTCAAAGTTTTTTGGCCACAGTTGGGTCGGTTCAAAGGAAAGCTGGCTTTCATTATGTTGGGAAGTTGTGTCAGTCATGCATCTGGTCAGAGGATATTTTTTTCCAGCTTCCAGGAGTATTCTCTTTTGTTCCCCTGTCATGAAGACAGTCCTTAGGAGTTGTTGGCAGTCATCCCAAGTAGGGTAGTGTGAAAACAACAATGACTCAACCACACCTGTGAGCCAGGTGGGGTCCTTGGAAAAAGGGGATTGTTATTTTTCCAGTTATATAGGTCTGAAGAGGAGAAAGACCAAATCTGGTAGGCTTGCATTTTTCCCCCATGGCCGTCGTCAATCATTGGTCCATAGGGAAGCAGCGGGAGCATCACGGGAGTTCCAGGGTTTTCAATCATTCACCGCTGGTGAGTTCCTTTAGCCGGGCCAGTTTCCTCAAGGGAAGGAGGGGCTGTTTGTGCCACCAGGGAACTATCTGGTTGGCGCTGTGCTCCTCCAATTGCGGAGAGGCTGAGTCAGCAGCAGAGGAATCACTTAGAGTTTGTTGGGGGGTGGGGAAAGAGGACAGGGGATAAGGAGAGGGAGGAGAATCCAGTAGAGTCAAATCTTGTGACTAAGGGAGAAGAGAGGGTGGAGGAGGAAGAAGAGTAGAGGGTTTGAGAGATTTTGGGGTATGGAGTAGGAGTGGGGGCAGGGGCAAGAAAAGACTTCACCCATGGAGGAGGAGATTTGCAGAGGTTCTGCCATGTTAAGATAAATGGCTGTTGATCCAGAAGGCTCTGTGGCCCTGGCTGAAAGACAATATCTCTGACTTTTTGAATTAGTGGAAAGTAGAAAGATCCTTCTAGATGCCATCTGACTCCAAAGGTGGGCCATTCTGAGGCACAGAGAGTCTGCCAGGTCTGGAGATTTACTGAAAAAGAAAGATCCTGAGCCCTTAAGTGAACTTTGGTCCAGTGATCAAGGGTCAGGGACAGAGGCATTGAAGTGCTCTGTCCCATAATGAAAGATACACAAACAGTGAAAGCAAGGACACACGGGGTCTCTCGTCTGCCACTGCTGGATTTCAGTGGAACCTCCATATGAAAAGATCAGGCGAGCGTCGGAGGAAGAGACCACAAAGAGACTGTCGCATGCAACAGCAAAGGGTTTATTGGGGGTCCACCACGCTGGGGCTCAGAGCTCACTTGAATATAGCAGAGAGCCAGGAGAACAGCTTAAGAAGAGATTATATAATATTTTTGGAGAGGGCAAGGAGGGAAGTTTATTGATGGGTCTGGGTGAGTGGGCAGTTTGTGTACAAACGGGTGAGGGACTACATTCTGCAGTTTGGCAGTTGGGGACAGCACCTTCTTGAAACAAGATTAGCAAAGAGTTCTCAAGATTTCAAGAGTGTTTTGTTAAGCATACAGAAAAACAGGAAGTGACAAGTACCTATTTTATTAACCTCTCACTACCAACATTCAATTTTGACCTAATGATCTCTTCTACATTCAATCATTCAAGGTACAAGTTCCTATGCCATTGTATATTGATTAATCTGACACATTTGTGCAGAACGTAATTCAAAGCTAAGTATCCAAATAAAGGCCCCAATACTCTTCTGGGCTTCAAATCTTACCTAGATTTCTGTTTTCATACATATATTTCACCTATATATTCTTATACATATCGCAGGTTTCCAATACCATTATTCATCCAGCAGAATGATTCCTAACCCAAATCAAACATGTTATTAACCCTAACCATACACTGTTCCCTCAATCTAACGTTACAGAAGAGCAGGGACAGAGTTGGTCTTACAATACCAGAATGTAGTGGATCTTCCCCCTGCTTAGAACCTCAAAGGTCCGTGCAGAAATGATCCCTGGAGAAGATGTAGGCAGGTATGAAGGACCTGGTAGAGTAAAAGTCATCTTCCATGGCAAACAACCTGGTCAGGATGAAGGGTTGTGTCTCAATCAGCCTCTCTCTTTTTAATGAAGAGAAGATGGACCAAACCAGGCCTATGTGGAGAGTTGTTCACGGGTTCCTATGGTTGATAAAAACAATCTAAATTGTGAAAGTGTCACAGGAATTAGAGGCAGCCACCACCTCATGTGACCCTTGGAAGCAACTGTTAGGGCAAAGTGGTTGCCAAGGCAGTGACCTCATTCAGTTCCTGAAGGAAGTGACCTCACCTCACTTCCTTGTTGATGGAACTCTCTGAACTTGGGATCCAGGAAGCCAGGCATCCAGAGCCAGTCCCAGTCCCAGATCCAGTGGGCTCACTTGTGTGGATTTACCAAGGTCAGAGTCAGTCTTTTTTTTACCTACTGATATGAGGATGGCCAAATGCCAGAAAAGCTCTAAAGAGGGGCCTTTCCTGAGAAAGCAGGTAATGGCTCACCGATGGCTCCTGACAACTTCACAGACTTTGCCAAGGAGACCAGATCTGAGACAGGACAGGTCATTTCAGGGGAACATAGTATGACCCACCAGTCAGAGGACACTCCAGATAGTAACACACTTACTTGGGGGAAGGAGGTGCCTTTATGGGTGTGGGTGTGCGTGTGTGGCTTTGTCTCATGTTCTGAGAATAGGTAGGAAAGACAGTTTCGTGGTTTGGAGTGAAATGTTTCTACTAAGTCGTTTCACAAGGCGTGTGTTTTTAAGTCTGTGTATCTCACTATGTCCGTGGTTGTAGATATTAGAAAAAAGAATGCATCAATGGATGTGTCCTGTCTAGTAGAAACCTTCCCAGCATTTATCCTGCCCAATTAATGAATGGACCAGGGCTTGCCTTATCAATAGGCAACACCTGCTATCTTCCTAAGTTCTGGTTTTCTTCCTGAGTTCTGGCGACTCTCCAGAATAGGCTCATGGTTTTGTGTCCATGATATGTACCATCTCCAAGCTGTGTCACATGGCCATATACTGGATAGCTGAAGAGAAAGGCGAGCATCTCAGAAAACTCGGATATCAGTGCGACTACTAACCTCTCAGTGGAAAAACCCTGCTTGGGCTTTTTGCTTACCTATTGTTCTTTAGCCCTGAAAGTCAGGAAGGCCTTTGCTGCAGGCCACCCCTTTGTGAAGCCTGAAGAAAACAATTTTCAAATGGAAATGAATGGAAATCACCTGTGGCTCTTTGCTTAATTGCTTTGGAAAGGGATGTGTCTGAATCAGGTGCTTGGCCCTGTGTGAGGCTGTGGCTTAGATTGTCAGCACCTGATGGATGTAAAGAAAGATCCCATGTGTGCATCCAAAACCAAAGTGGCCAAAAGAGCAGTCATTGTGCATGAAGTCTCTCGCCTTCCTCTGTAAGGTTCTTGAACTCCATCAAGTGAGAATTGGGATCCTTTGGATCAAATGAGTTCTTTAAAGCCCTGCAGAGGCTAGCCCATTAATGCTTGCGTATTCTCATGACTCCAATACACAAAAAGAACCTAAACCCCACAGTCAGTAGACCTCAAATTGGAGAAGTAGAGCAGTATTAAAGGCAGGCCTATTGGATAACTCCTGTTTCACAGGAAGGGTGTCCAGGCCACTCGACCTTTAGGCAAATGAGGGGCAAGGGAGCTTATTTTGGACACTGTCTTTGACTGTGCCCCTCATGGAAACCTCTAGCAAGAAGTTATGATGAGTGTCTATATGGAAGAAAATCAGGGCCATGTGGGAATGTTTTTGTTTCAATTGTGGTCATTTGTGTGGCGGTTGGAAGAGATGACTGGGTCCACCTCGGCTTTAACTCTGGTGTGATTCCCCTTAGAGTCTGAGTTCAGGAACTTACCTCAGAGAAGTATTGCCATGAATTGTGTTGGTATTTTAAAAGGCCACACATGAGACTCGCCCTTGGAAACTGAGATCTAGGCCCAGGGTGACTTTCCACAGAGCACTGGGAATCTCAGCCAGGATATCACATGATTATATTCTTAAAGACATGGCAGCCATAGTTGAGAATCAAAACAAACATGGACCTAACATTGCAAACCTCAATGAGCCTGGCTTCATGTGACCTTTTGGCCACTTTTTGGAAAGCCGTGTCTGTGAGACTTCTCCAGAGCTTACATTGAAATGAGCGTCCTCACCATTTAATGGTTCCAGAATGAATTGAAACCCACAGTGCCTCCAACTTAATCCTTGAAAAATGCCAAGATAAATACCATGAAATTTTTGAATTTCCCATGATCAGGTAGCACTGGGAAACCTTTGGATGTCCTACGTCTGATCATGAGTGTATCAGACAGTGCCTTTATTGACTGGGATTCATAAAAATGGTGTAGAACAGAGATACCAGTTAGTTGGAGCCTGCTGAGTGGTGGGCCAAGAGTAGAGGTGGAAAGATGTAAGATAAAACATCTGTGTGGGCCCATGTGGATCTGCCATTGGCTTCCAAATGGCTTGTGACTGACATGGTGCAGCCAGCAGAATATTCTATGTAAAGGCATATTGTTATATGGAGAGGTTTCAGGGCAATGTTCAGAACCAGGTTGCTATGGACAAAGGGGCAAGCTATGAGGGATAGAAGCCTGGATGGTGCATAGTCCTGAGAACCCTGACCCACCTCACATGACAGAACTCCCTACAGCACTGTGTCCCAGTTGAACTCCTTGTATTTCGTGAAGCAAATACCAAACTCCCAGTGCAGCACCAAGAAACACCTCGAAAATGGAGGAAGATCAAATGGCTTCACAGTCCACACGGGGAGACACTTAGCCCCCATTGGCCACAGTTTACCTACAAAGAGAGAATTCAGCCCTGCTGCCTCGTGTTCATTGGAAAATACGAAACCATGTCCTTCAGGTCCCATAGATGCAGGCCCAGCTTTGATGGTCTCACTAGAAAGAAAGCAAAAGCTCCTGACAACAACATATATTTCAAGAGCCCAACCTCATAGGCAGTTTCTCAATAAGTTTTAGGGAACCTGAGCTCCATATTTGTGGAATGTTACCCTGTCCCTTACTTTGGGAAACTCCTCTACCACCTCCAATGTTGTGAACTCCTGAGCATATTCCATTCCAGATCTGTATTCACAGATTTTCTAACTCTTCTCCACTAATTGTGTACTACTTGGGGCGGAGGTAATGACAATGCATTGTTCTGGATGAGAGTGGGAAGATTTTTTTGTAGCACATATTTGCATACACATTGGATTCACTTTCCAATTTTCTAATCGGAATACTGAATCCCTGACTCTAACCCATACCCTACTACTGGTACATTACTATTTCTTCATTATACGCACATGATATGATATATATTTCTTCCACAAGTTAGGAAATTTATAGGCATTTGTTTCACTTTCAATCACTTCCTGCTTCAGAACACATGTATTCCGCCAGGTTTCTTGACTGTTTTTTTCATGAGACTTCTTTCCAAACACATTATTTTCGATTTCCATAATCACTTTTGAAGCAAACACACACACCCATCATAATAAACTGTAATCCTATTATTAGCTATAGATGTATAACTGATTGGAATGAATGATTGTATATCAACATAAAATTCTTATATATTTTCAGATATCAATTCAATCCATTATTAAAAGTGGAACCAGTTATATTATTTATTCACAGTATGGTCTATTAAGGCATCATCTCTATATTCATAGGCTCAGGGTACAGCTAAATGTATCCCCAATA
Source organism: Callospermophilus lateralis (assembly GCF_048772815.1). NCBI lineage: Eukaryota > Metazoa > Chordata > Mammalia > Rodentia > Sciuridae > Callospermophilus > Callospermophilus lateralis. The sequence continues at coordinate 1,062,824 of NW_027513394.1, forward strand.
CTAATTTATAAGTCTTTAAAATATTGCTTTCAGAAATGGTGGAAGAAATACTCTAGTCACCTGATATACACATACATTTCATCACAGTGATATTCCTGACACAAAATGCAAGGGTCACACTTATATTTGTACCAAAACCTAAATTGAATGTGAGCATGTATTACTAACAACATCCATGTCCTGGTTCCCTAATGCTCTCAAATATCATTGGTATTGATGACTACATATCTGTTTTTTCTTAAGATTATATATTCAACCTCAACCCTGTTAAAAATGTCTTATGCTACCACTCACTTTGTCCTTTGCCTGATTTCCTAATGTCTCTATTTATATCTCCTCTCAAACACCTTTTCTCCAGTTCATCATTTTGAATGACCCTTTAAATGTGCTGACATTTACATTCACTCTCTCAGCAAAAGCGTATTCCTAAAGAACTTATTGTCCAACTCCTAGACTCACTCAAATGGGTTCTTCAAAGCCCTACAGAGGGCAGCCCAGAGGTGCTTGGGTTTTCTCATGACTCCAATTCACATAAAGAATCAAAACGCCACAGTCAGTAGGCCTCACATTGAAGAAGCAGAGCAGTATTAATAGCAGACCTATTTGATCACTCCTGGTTCACAGGAAGGGTGTCCAGGCCACCCTGACTTTAGGCAAATTAGGGGCAAGGGAGCTTTGTGGACACTGTCTTGCTCTGCTCCCCTCATGGAAACCTCCAGCTAGAGGTTATGATGAGTGTCTATATGAAAGAAGATGAGGGCCATGTGAGAGGGTTTTGGTTTTAAATGTGGTCATTTGTGTGGTGGTTCAAAGAGATGACTGGGCCCACCTGGGCTTGAACTCTGGTGTGATTCCCTTTAGAAACAGAGTTTTGGAAATGACCTTAGAGAAGTATTGCCATAAATTGTGTTGGAATTTTAGGAGTCCACACAAGAGAGTCACCCACGAATGACAGTCGGCCTCAAATTGGAGAAGCAGAACGTTTTTTCCAAATCCTTTACTCACTCTTCTTTGTAATCCTACCGACTATCTTTCTAATCCTAGATAAATACCGTGATATATTTTAAATTCCAATGACCAGGTGGCACTGAAGAATCTTTGGATGTCCTGTTACTGATCATGAGTGTACCAAAGAGTGCCTTGATTAACTGGGTTTCATGAAATTGGTGTAAAACAAAGATGCCAGTAAGTTGGAGCCTGCTGAGCAGTGGGCCTAGAGCAGTGGTGTGCAGGTGTGTGATAGAACATCTGTGGTGGGGACATGTGGATCTGCCATTGGCTTCAAATGGCTTTAAACTGACATAGTGTAGATGGCACACCATTATATGTAAAGGCATCTTTGTATATGGAGAGATTTAAGGGCAATATTATGAATCAGATTGCTATGGACAAGGGGACAAGCTTTGTGGGAGAGAAGACTTGTTGGTGCATTCTCCTCCAGACCCTGACCCACCACACCTGACAGAACTCCCTCTAGCACTCTGTCCCTGTTGAACTCAATGTATTTCTTGAAATAAATATCATACTCCCAGTGCAGCAGGAAGAAACACCACAAAATTGGAGGATGACCAAATGGCTTCACAGTCCACATGGGGAGACACTTAGCCCCCAGTGGCCACAGTTTACCTACAAAGAGAAAATTCAGCACTGCTCCCTCATGTTTATTAAAAAATAGGAAACCATGTCCTTCAAGTCACATATATGCAGACCCAGCTTTGATGGTCTCACTACAAAGGAAGCTAAAGCTCCTGACAACAATATATATTTCAAGGGCCCAACCTCAGAGGCCGTTTCTCATGAAGTCTTTAAGTCAGCAGAGCTCCATGTTTGTGGAGTGTTTACCCTGACTCATACTTTTGGAAACTCCTCTACCTCCTCCATGTTTGTGAACTCCTGAGCATGTTCCATTGCAGATATGCATTCACAGATTTTCTAACTCTTATCCTCTAATTGTGTCTTACTTGGGGCGAAGGTAAGGTCAAGGCATTGTTCTGGATGAGAGTGGGAACATTTTTGTGTGGCACATATTTGCATACACATTGGATTCATTTTCTTATTTTCCAATAAAAATACTGAAACCATGACACTAAACCTTACCCTACTAGACTCTGACTACTAATCCTAATATGATGTAGAGAAAAATAACCCAAACAGAATAGGAATACAGGCAGTTCAGTGAAGGCATGGTGTATATTTGGACATGCCTTTGGCATGATAAAGGATATTTGTTTTAAATCTAGTCATTTTTTGGTTAATATAATTCTCCATGTGTTTTTAAAATTAACAAATATGTGAATTCCTGTATGACTTTCTCTATAGACTATTCAGCACATGTATATTGATATTCACATATAGAATCCTACCTGGTATCACAGATTAATTTTTGTGTGTTGTCTGACTTGGCAGATACAAATTGTGAGAAAAGATCAATCCTCCTAACCGCTGTTGAAACTGAAAATTCAACCTATGGATAAGCTTCCTAGTAGAAACACATTGTATATGAATCCATGTTCAGTAAAATTAATACTTTTGCATATCTGGATGATATATATTTTATGATGAATTTCGATTAGCATATGTATTGCTACTTTTTAATGTCTGTGTGTGTGTTTTGTGTATATACATACATATATATATATATATATATATATATATATATATATATATATACACACTCTCCAGAATTCTCAAAATATAAAATATATGTGTCTTCTATACACTCCCTAAATTCATTCATGTTCTCGTATTTAGATTTAGGATTCTGTTTGCCAGCCCATCAGGTTTTGCCGGCTACTCAGTTTTGTTCATTGTCCTGAACTCTGTTGAGTTTACTGTCTATCTTTATTGTCTCACGCATCAGGTTTTGCCAGTAACTCAGTTCTAATCTTTGTCTTGGACTCATGTTAAATGTTTACTCTTTGTCTTTGTCTCTGTCACGTTTGTGTCTTCACTGTCCGTGTTTGAGTAACTCTCATTATGGGACAAAGCACTTCCACGACTCTGTCCCTGACCCCTCATCTTTGGACTGATATTCGCTCAAGGGCCCAGAATCTATCTTTTTCAGTAAAACGCCTTACCAGGCAGACTTTCTGTGTTTCAGAATCGCCCATCCTCAGAGTCGGGTGGCCCCAAGAAGGATCCTTCTACTTCCCTGTAATCTGAAAATACAGAGATATTCTCTTTCAGTCGGGGCCATGTGGCCACCCAGATTAACAGCCATATACCCCTTCCCCCAGATCCTATCATTCAAACCTTCCGCCCCTCCCCCTCTTCCCTCCATTCTCCCAGAGTCACAAGACTGGACACTCCTCCCCCTCCTTATCCTCTACCCTCGCTCCCAAAGCCCCAACACGTTCCTGATGATCCTCCCACTGCTGACTCAGCCTCTTCGATGCTAGAGGCAATTGGACCTAACTCAAGCCCTCCAGGGGACTTCCCCGCAGCAGCAACAGACCCTCCTCCCCTGGAGGAAGCTGGGCCACCTAAAGGAACCCGCCCGCCGGCGACGGATAATAGAAAACTCGGAAGCCCCTGTGATGCTCCCTCTCTGTCCCTACAGACCCATGAACCGACCCAACTGGGACCCCAACAACTTTGAAGTTAGGTAGCATCTGTCCACTAATCACCGGACTCTAATAGCGTGTCTCTGAGTGGCCACCAGAGGACCAACTAATTTGGCCAAGGTAAGAGAGATTATCCAAGGGCCTAAAGAGTCTCCCGTATGTTTCTGGAGAGAATTATGGAAGCATATAGGAAATATACTCCTTTTGATCCTCAGGCAGAGGACCAAAAGGCATCTGTTGCAATGGCCTTTATTGCGAAGGCTGCCCTAGATTTTAAGAGAAAGTTACAACGTCTAGATGGATTACAAGATATGACCTAAAGAGACTTAGTCAGAGAAGCTGAGAAAGTATATTATAAGAGAGAAACTGAGGAGGAGAGGGAACAGAGGAGAAAGAAGGAAAGGGAACAAAAGGAGGATGAAAGGAGCAAATGGCAGAGTAAAGCATTGCCTAAGGTTCTGGTCACAGCAGCAAATAGGCCAGAAGTTAAAAAGCAGGGAGACAGAAAGGGATACCTGGGCTCAGGCCAAAGGGTGCCCCTGGCCTCAGATCAATGTGCCTACTGTAAAGAAAAAGGACACTGGGCCAAAGAGTGCCCCAAAAAGAAGCAGAGATGCCAGCCTACCATGCTGACTCTAGAAGAGGACTAGGAAAGTCGGGGCTCGGATCCCCTCCAAGAGCTCAGGGTAACATTTGAAGTAGAGGGGACCCCAGTGAACTTTGAAGTGGATACAGGAGCAGTATACTCAGTCTTTAAGACCCCACTGTGCCCCCTATCAAATAAATGGTACCTTCTCAAGGGGCTAATCTCAGTAAATATCGGGCTTGGACAACTAGGAGGACTATGGGCCTATGAAATGGAAATGTCCACCACTCTTTCCTTGTAATCCCAGAATGCCCAGCCCCATTGATGGGCAGGGATCTGCTTACCAAACTCAGAGCTAGAATAACCTTTAACCCTGATGGTCCCCAAGTGGAGTTTCTAAAGCCTTCAGTAAAAACTCCCATAGTCACGTCTTTGACTATGTCCATAGAAGATGAACATCAACTCTTCGCGCACCCTAGGATAGATCAAACAGGCAAACTACCACATAAATGGATAAAAGATTATCCTAATGCCTGGGCAAAAACTGCTGGGTTAGGTATAGACGTAAAACAACCTCCAATAGTAGTAGAATTAAAAGCCTCTGCCTCTCCAATCAGTGTTAATCAATATCCTCTAAGCAAAGAAGCTAAGGATGGGATAAGGCCCCATATTAAGAAATATCTGGCTCTTGGGGTTCTAAGTCCCTGTCAATCGGCTTAGAATACCCCCCTGCTCTCAGTAAGAAAGCCAGGAACTGGGGACTATCGTCCTGTTCAAGACCTAATAGAGATCAACAACAGAGTGCAGGACATTCACCCCACGGTACCCAATCCTTATAATTTGCTTAACACTCTGAATCTGGAGCGGGAATGGTACACTGTGCTGGACTTAAAAGATGCTTACTTCTGCTTGCCCCTACATTATTACAGTCAATTTCTGTTTGCCTTTGAGTGGATAGACCCAGAAACAGGAACATCTGGCCAACTAACCTGGACTAGACTCCCACAGGGGTTCAAAAACTCACCCACTCTCTTTGATGAAGCACTCCACAGGGACCTCAATGACTTCAGAACTGCACACCCTGAAGTCACTCTACTCCAATATGTGGATGATCTGCTACTGGCAGCCGACACCAAGGAGAACTATGAGTCTGGGACCCAAGCATTATTATGCAAGCTTGCTCGGCTTGAATATAGGGCTACTGCAAAATGGTCCAAATTTGTCAGCAAGAAGTAATCTTCGTGGGTTATTCTCTTAGGGGTGGCAAATGATGGCTCATTGAGCCCAGAAAACGAACCTTTGTGTGTATACCGCCCCCATCTAATAAGAGAGAACTCAGAGAGTTTCTTGGGACTGCCGGCTTTTGCAGGTTATGGATTCCTGGGATCGCGTCTCTGGCTGCCCCTTTATACCCGATGATAAAGGGGGATTCCCACTTCCAATGGACCCCTGAGCACCAACAAGCTTCTGATAATGTCAAAAAAAGGCGCTGCTCTCTGCTCCGGCCTTAGCACTCCCAGATGTAGAAAAACCCTTCACTCTCCACATCGAGGAAAAAAAAGGAATAGCACAGGTTGTGCTCACTCAGATTTTGGGACCTTGGAAAAGGCCGGTAGCATTCTTATCAAATAAACTGGACCCAGTGGCTAGCGGGTGGCACCATTGCTAAAGAGCTATAGCAGTGGCAGCCCTTCTAATAAAAGATGCTCATAAATGAACGTTGGGACAGAAGCTAACCATTATAGCCCCCCATGCCCTGGAGAGCATCATCTGTCAGCCTCCAGCGAGCTGGCTATCAAACTCCAGAATTACCCACTACCAGAGCCTCTTGCTAGACAAAGACAGAATAACGCTGGGACCCCCTGCTCCACTCAACCTGGCTACACTACTGCCAGAAGAATCATCAGGACCCATCGCTCATGAGTGTCAACACATACTGGCAGAAGAAACCAGTATACAACGAGACTTGAAGGATCAGCCTCTACCTCGCCCTGAAGTCGTATGGTTTATGAAGGGCTGCAGCTTCCTCCAAGATGGTAAATAGGCAGGTGGAGTAGCAGTAGTCAGCAAAACTAATGTCATCTGGTCCTCTGGTCTCCCAGAAGGGACATCAGTCCAAAAACCAGAACTAATTGCCCTTATGAAAGCATTGGAACTAGTAACAGGCAAAAGGGCCACCATATACACTGATAGTAGCTATGAATTTGCCACTGCAAATGTGCACGGAAATTTTTGCCAGCAAAAGGGGCTATTAACATCCACTGAGAAAAATTAAAGAACAAATATGAGATCCTCCACCTTCTCTCAGCCGTGAAGGGCCCTAAGGAACTAGCAATAGTGCACTGTCCAGGGCACCAGAAGGGAAACGACCCCGTGGTGGTTGGAAACAGAAGGGCAGAGGAGGAAGGTTAATTGGCAGCCCTAAATGAAGTGACTCTGTTAACTTTTTCCACACCGGGGGGAACAACAATCAAGAGATTTTGCTGCACCGGAACATTCAGGCAACTTATCATCTGAGGAGACAGATACAGAACTCTGGGGCCCTACAGAGCCAAGTTTACAATTTCAAAAAGCCCACCTTTATGTCAAAGTCGTACACTAGCTCACCCACTTAGGGTCAAAGAAGTTATAGGCACTCTTAAAGGACCGAAAAAAGGACTTAGTATTGACTGACTCACAGAGGAAAGAAATAGCTGAGCAGGTGACTAGAGCTTGTCACGTCTGCCAATTAGTTAATACTTACCCATCCAAGCTTCCTGCAGGGAAGCACTCACGAGGAAGCAGACCAGGACAATTCTGGGAAGTGGACTTTACTGAAATTAAGCCAGCAAGGTATGGAATTAAATATCTCCTAGTCTTTTTCAAATACTTTTTCAGGTTGGGTCGAAGGATTCCCCATGAAGAAAGAAACGGCTCAGATGGTGGTCAAAAAATTCCTAGAAGACATTTTCCAAGGTTCAGCCTGCCTAAAGTAATTGGGTCCGATAACGGACCAGCATTCATGGCCCAGGTAAGTCAGGGATTCGCCAGGAACCTGGGGATTAATTGGAAGTTACATTGTGCTTATTGACTCCAGAGCTCAGGACAGGTAGAAAGAATGAATAGAACCACCAAAGAGACCTTAACGAAATTAAGCTTGGAAACCGGCATAAAAAATTGGACTATTCTCCTACCTTATGCACTGTTTTGTGCAAGAAATACCCCCTCCGCCTCTTTGTGTAACCTCACCCCTTATGAAATTCTCTATGTTGCCCCTCCTCCAGTAAGGGACCTAACGCCAACTCTGAGACTTAATGATTCCTTTCACACCCCTTTGGTTGACAGACTTAAAGCCCTTGAACAATCCCAGCACCCAGCGATACATGTGGAAACAGTTGGCCTCTGCTTATCAGCCTGGAGACGAGAGAACCCCACATCGATATCAAGTGGGAGACTTCATCTACGTGAGACGGCATCAGGTGTCGTCCCTGGAACCCCCTGGAAAGGACCATACCATGTGCTGCTTTTAACACCCACAGAGGTGAAAGTGGATGGGATCACTTCCTGGATCAATGCCACCCATCTCATGCCTGCGCCCTGTCCAGACTCTGGCTGGAAACTGGAACAGACTGGTAACCATCTCAATTGCGTGTCCATCGTGTGGGTAAGTCTATGGATTCTTCACCTGACCACCAGCAGTCCTAATCCCCTTCAGCCTGTTCAGCAAAAATGGCAAGTTATAAATCCTACTGGGCAAATAGTGTAGTCTATTTCACATACAGCCCCCTTATGAACTCGGTGACCATCTCTCCACCCGGACATTTGTCAGCTTGCCATAGGCCTCTCTCACTGGGATCTCCCTGACATAGAGGACCCCACACAGATACCATTCAAACCCAAACCAGGGCAATATAGACCACCTTACCCCATAAATTATGGATGTCATCTCCCGCAGCTCAGGTGTAAACTAGCCAGTCTTGAATATTATGTGTGCCCAGCTGATTTCCGAAGTCGCAAACAGGCCCAAAACTGTGGAGGACCCAGTGATTTTATTGTAGATCTTGGGGTTGTGAACAAACGGGAGCTGCATGGTGGAACCCAAACTTCCCAGACAGAATGATTCAGGTAGGACCAAATGACACCTGAATTGATTCCAAGAAATATGCCGCTAGCCAAGTGGTGTCAAAAACTCGCTGTGGAAAGAATAGTCTATGTTACCCCCTCAATATAACTTTCACTTACAAAGGAAGGGGCTACCTCAGAACAACATGGCCTATGGGAAATGCTTGGGGAATGCGATTCTATATTTATGGCCCTGATAATGACTTTGGTCTCTGGTTCAACATCCGGCTTAAAAAGGAAGAAAATTCCACAGCAATAGGGCCCAATCCTCTCAAGCCAGGAGTTAAGCCTACAAAACCTCCCATTCCTAGATCTACCAGAACCCCTCTACCATCTCATACTTCCCGGTTTCCATCTTTGCCTACTTCGCAAGTCCAGAGTACAGCTGACTCCTCCCCCTTGGAACTAATTAAAGGAACCTTTATGGTACTGAACTCCACGCAGTCAGAACTCCATGCATTTCAGCCCAGGTATTGCACAGCTCTGTAAATTATTGTATAATGGTGCAGATACTCCCCAGGGTGCTCTATGATGATGCAGAATCATTTGAAGGTCTACTAGGGGGACAAACAACCCGATTTCACAGGGAGCCAGTGTCCCTTACTCTAGCCATTCTATTAGGGATAGGAGCTGCTGCAGGAGTGGGTGTGGGAACAGCTGCTATGATCCGTGGGTCACAACAAATGGCCGAATTAAAAACAGGAATAGATCAAGACTTGAAGATGTTAGAGACCTCCATCACAGCTTTGCAGGAATCCTTAACCTCTCTCTCTGAAGTTGTTTTACAGAACAGGCGAAGATTAGACCTCCTCCTCATGAGGGAGGGGGGCCTCTGAGCTGCAATGAGAGAAGAATGTTGTTTTTATGCTCACCATACTGGCGTTTCAAAATAATGCATGAGTAAATTAAGAAAATGCCTTGAGGTTCACCAGACAGAAAGGGAGATTCAAAAAGGGTCGTTTGAGTCATGGTTTACCCAATCCCTCTGGTTAACTACACTCTTATCAGCCTTAGATGGACCCCTGATCATCCTTATGCTGGTACTAACTGTGGGACCTTGTTTGCTTAACCTAATAGTTTCCTTTCTCCAGGCTCATATTGGGCAGATAAAACTCATGGTAATCAGACAGAAATAAGCTCCACTTGCAGAAATAGAATGTGAGAACCCGCAATAATTATGATTCATTACTTTTAAGATTAAAAGTAGTCAGAAAAAGGAGTGGAAAATGAAAGAATAAAAGAAATTGAAATTTAAACGTAAAGAACCAGGTTTTGTAAAGTTTCCAAGCTGCCCTCAGAAACTGAAATTCCTGTGGCAGTTAAGACAATTCCCGGAAGTTCTCATTAGATGTGAGTTGATATCTTCCCTGACCACCTAGTTACTTAACAACCCCTTCCCCGAAACAGTGAAGCTCAACACGTATACACTTCTGGGCTTCAAACAATCAGTTTAAATGTATACTCCTTCTCAGGGCTGACCAATCACCCGCTGCCCGAACTGTTCCTGCCAATGAATGTGCTAATCATCTTTTAGAGTTGTTATTTGATTTTCACGTGGTATATGATGATTTGCTAAAGGAGGATATGATGTATGTAAAGTCCCTGCCCCCTCTAAAGAATGAATATAAACTCAGCTCAAGTTGTTCTCGGGGCTCTTTGTTCTTTGCTCCTCTGGAGTGAGCTCTGAGTCCTAGCAGGCTGGACTCCCCAATAAACCCTTTGCTGTGGCATGAGACAGTCTCTTGGTGGTCTTTTCCTCCAACGTTCGCCCAAACTTTTCAGTTTCTGACTTCCATCAAGTGAGAATAGGGAACCTTGGGGTCAAATGAGTTCTTCAAAGCCCTTCAGAGGATAGCCCATAGGTGCTTGTGTTTTCTCATGACTCCAAATCACATAAAGAATCTATACCTGACAGTCAGTAGGCCTCAAATTGGAGAAGCAGAGCAGTATTAATGGCAGGGTTATTTGATCACTCCTTGTTCAAAGGAAGGGTGTACAGGCCACCCTGATCTTAGGCAACTGAGAAGCAAGGGAGCTTTTTTGGAAAATGTCTTGTGCTGCGTCCCTCATGGAAACTTCCAGCCAGAGTTTATGATGAGTGCCTATATGGAAGAAGATGAGGCCCATGTGGGAGTGCATTTATTTTAATTGTAGTCATTTGTGTGGCAGTTGGAAGAGATGACTGGGTCCTCCTGGGCCTGAACTCTGGTGTGATTTCCCTTAGAGACTGAGTTCTGAAACTGACCTCAGAGAAGTATTGCCATGAATTGTGTTTAGATTTTAGGAGGCCACGCATGAGAGTTGCCCTTGAAAAATGTGATCAGGGTTGCTTTCTACAGAGACTGGAAATCTCAGCCAGGATATCACATAATTTTATTCTGAAAGACTTGGCAACCATAATTGAGAGTCAAAACACACATGGACCTCACATGTAGACCTCAACAGGCCAGGCTTCATGTGACCATTTGGCCACTCTTTTCGAAGCCTTGCCTATAAGAGTTCTCCAGATCTTTCATTGAAATGAGCTTCCTCTCCATTTATGGTTCCTCAATGAATTGAAACTCACAGTGTCTCCAACTTCATCTTGAAAAATGGCTAGTTAAATACTACGAAATTTTTGAAATTCCCATGACCAGGTGGCACTGGACCACTTTTGGATGTCCTGTTGCTGATCATCAGTATACCAGACAGTGCCTTGATTGACTGGGTGTCATGAAAATGGTGTAGAGCAGAGATTCCAATAAGTTGGTGGCTGCTGAGTAGTTGTCCTAGAACAGTGGTGGGCAGGTGTGTGATAAAACTTCTGTGGTGGGGCCATGTGGATCAGGCATTGGCTTCCAAATGGCTTGTTACTGACATGGTGCAGCCAGCTGACCTTGCTATGAGAATGCATCTTGATATATGGAGTGGTTTCAAGGCAATGTTCAGAATCAGCTTGCTATGTTCAAGGGGGCAAACTAAGTGGGATAGAAGCCTGGTTGCTGCATTCTCCTGCAGACCGTGACCCACCATACGTGACAGAACTCCCACCAGTACTGTGTCCCAGTTGAACTCCATGTATTTCGTGAAGCAAATACCAAACTCCGAGTGCAGCAGCAAGAAACACAATGAAGAGTGGAGGAGGAACTAATGACTATACAGTCCACACGGGGAGACACTTAGCCCACAGTGGCCACAGTATACCTACGAAGAGTGATTTCAGCACTGTTCCCTCATGTTCATTGGAATATTACAATCTATGTCCTACAGGACACATAGATGCTGACACAACTTTGATCGTCTCACTAGAAAAAAAGCAAAAGCTCCTGACAACAACATATATTTCAAGTGCCTAGACTCAGAGGCAGTTTCTCAAGAAGTCTTTAGGCCAGCAGAGCTCCATGTTTGTGGAGTATTCACCCTTTCCCTTACTTTTGGAAACTTCTCTAGCACCTCCATGGTTGTGAATTCCTGATCATATTCCATTCCAGGTATGTATTCACTAATTTTCAAACTCTTCTCCTCTAAATGTGTCTTACTTGGGGTGAAGGTAATGTTAAGGCATTGTTCTGGATGAGAGTGGGAAGATTTTTGTGTAGCACATATTTGCATACACATTGGATACATTTGCCAATTTTCCATTTGAAATACTGAATCTCTGACACTAACACATAACCTACTAGACTCTGACTACTAATACTAATATGTTGGAGAAAATAACCCAAAAAGAATAGAAATACAAACAGTTCAGAGGAGGCATGGTGTATAGTTGAACTTGCCTTTTGATTATATAGGTTAGAAGTTATAAATCTTGTCAATTTTTTTGAAATAGTTCTCCATGTGTTTTTAAATTTAAGAAATATGTGAATTCCTGTCTCCCTTATTCTGAGGACTATTCAGGACATGTATTTTTATATGCACATATAGAATCCTAACTGGTAACACACTTCCATTCTTGTGAGGTGGCTAAATTGGCAGATACAAATTGTGACAACAGATCACTCCTCCTAAACCCTGTTGGAACTGAAAATTCAACCTATGGGTGAGCTTCCTAGTTGAACAACATTATACATAAATTGATGTTCAGTAAAATGAATATTTTTGTAACTGTGGGTTATGTATATTTCATTGTGAATTTCAAATGGCATATATATTGCTATTTTTAATGTCTCAGTGTGTGTGTGTGTGTGTGTGTGTGTGTGTGTATATATATATATATATATATATATATATACATATATATATATATATATACTCTCCATTTTTTTCAAAATATGAAATATATTTGTCTTATTATACACTCCCTAAATTCATTCATATTCATGTATGTGGATTTATAATCAACTTTTCACAAGATTATTCTCAGAAATATCCATCCACCTGAAATACATATTTGTTTCCTAGTACTGAAAACTAACTTCAGTGAATGGTGTATACAAACCCTAAAATTTCTACAGTAACTGAACCAGTTTAACATCAATTCAAGTAGATTCCTCTGGGACATTTTGTGTATTTCATAGTTCATTTTTATTCAACACTGGTACATTACTATTTCTTCAATTTTTGCAGATCATAGGATATATATATTTCATCCACAAGTTAGCAAATATATAGGCATCTGTTTCACTTTCAATCACTTTCTGCTTCAGAACACATGTATACCTCCAGGTTTCTTGACTGGTCTTTTCATGAGACTTCTTTCCAAACACATTATTTTCAATTTTCATAATCACTTTTGAAGCAAAACTCACACATACTTCATGATAATCCAAAACCCTAATATTACCATTAGATGTATAACAGGTAGGATTAAATGTATTATATCAATATAATATTTCCTGTATATTTTCAGATATCAATTCCATCCATTAGTTAAAGTTGGAACCAGTTATATTATTTATTCACAGTATAGTCTATTCATGCATTATCTATATATTCATAGACTCATGGTACACCTCTTTCTACCACCAATACTAATTCATACATCTTAAATATATTGCTCCCAGACATGGTGAAAGAAATACTCACATCACCTGATCTACATATACATTTTACTACAGTAATATTCTGGACACACAAAGCAAAGTTCACACTTATGATTGTACCAATGGAAAGGTCAGGCGAGCGTCGGAGGAAGAGACCACGAAGAGACCGTCTCATCCATCAGCAAAGGGTTTATTGGGGGTCCAGCATGCTGGGGCTCAGAGCTCACTTGAATAGAGAATAGAGCCCTGAAAACAGCTTAAGCAGAGCTTATGTACTTTACTTGGTGTGGGCAGGGAGGGAAATTTATTGATGGTTCAGGTCGAGTGAGTGGTTTGGGTGCCAATGGGAGAGGTAGTACATTCAACAGTTTGGCAGTTGGGGACATCACATTCTGGGAATAAGATTAGCAAACAGATCTCAAGATTTCAACAGTGTTTTGTTAAGCATACAGAAAAACAGGAAGTGACCAGAACCTATTTTATTAACCTTTCATTCCACACTTCTTATTCTGGTTACTTTTAATCATAAAAGTGATCATTGGGGGGTCTCACATTTTATGTCTGGTAGTGAGGTATATTGTTGTCTGATTACCATAAGTTTAACTTATCCAATTTGAGATTGTAGAAAGGAAACTACACGGTTGAGAAAATAGGGTCCTACATTTAGCAATAATATGAGGATTATTAATGGACTGGCCAGGGATGATAAAAGCATAGTTAACCAGGGGGACTGTGTGAAGAAAGACTCAAACCACTATTTTTGTGCCTCTCTCTTTGGTGACACTCTTCAAGGCGTCTTCTTAATTTACTCAGATTTTTTTACAACTCCAGTATGGTCGGCATAAAAACAACATTCTTCCCTCAATGCAGCACAAAGCCCCCCTTCTCTCATGAAGATGAGGTCCAACCCTCGCCTGTTCTGTAAAACAAATTCAGAGAAGTTAAAGATTCCTATAAAGCTGTGATGGAGGTTTTTAATATCATTAAGTTTTGGTCTATTGCTGCTTCTAATTGGGTCATTTGTTGTGTCCCATGGACTAGGTCAGTGGTTCCTGTGCCCACCCCTGCAGCAACTCCTTTTCCTAATAGGACGGCTAAAGTGAGGGATACAGGTTCCCAGTGGAACTGGGTTGTATGCCCCCCTATTTGATATTTAAATGAACCTGCATCATGATAGCGCACTCTGGGAAACATCTGAAACATTACATAATTAATCACATCTTTTGACCATTTTATGATAACATAAACAATGTTTAAGTATATAGAATTATACTGTTGTAGGGATGGACAAGGCAAGGCATCTAAGATAGCATCGAAGACAGGGAAAAAGACCTATTGTTTGCAACTGGATTTAGAGGGCATTGCTTCTGTTGTAATGAATTAATCACCTGAAACCCAAATTTAGGTAGTTTCAGAATTTTGTACCCAACATGTAAGGGAAGGGGCTCAGAAGTTCACTGTCTGCAGAAGTTCACAAAAAAAAAAAAAGTTTTTGTTTCTGATTTTTTTTTCCTCTGTTCTGGGCAAGTTAACATTTTAAGGACACCTGGAGTGGGAGAGCTTTTTTCTTGTCTTTTTTTTTTCTCCCTGCTAGCTGTAACAATGGAGCCCAGTTGGTAACTTCTTAATCTTAGAAATGTAGCCCTCTCTGTGAAGCCCAGCTCAAAGCTAGAGGCCCTGTTCACATGTTTTGTGAAAAACTAGTAAGTGGGTGTCTAGCTTAGGAGTGCTGATTTTTTGAGCCAGTGGCCCAGTAGAACAGCACAACATGAGAAAGGGAAGTTTATCTACATTGAACTCTTTTATAGGGACTCTTTGTCTGAAAGTCCTAAAGTCATCCATGGTGAATACTTCTGGAGAAGGCCAGTTAAGACTTTTGTGTGGGCCTGGGACAGAGGGGGAAGACTGGGAAAGCAGGTCTGAGAGCAGCTACTTGGTTCTGAGAATGAGGAAGGACAGATGTAAAAGAATAATGTGAAAGGGGTTTGGAATTTTCCAGGCAACAAAAAGTTGAGAACTAGAACAGGTTGGGCAGAGGGGAAGACGGGAGTGAGTATCCCAAAAAGCCTCTGAGAAAATTTTAATTTTAGTAACCTGTTTTCAGTGATGACAAAGCAACTTTAAAGGCCATTTTCATTACATCTTGGATAGGGGTCTGAGGGCTCTCCTTAGCTGGTTTGAGATTTGGGTTAGCTGGTAAGAGGACCTGGTGGGACCCGGTGTGGGCACTAACAGGAGAAGAGAGGAGTGAGTGGGTGGATGGGTACCTCTGTACCTGCTACCTCAGCAAAGGGGCAATCGTTTGAGAACCAGCGGAGGTTTGGGTGTTTGATCTAGTAATTGGAGGGGAGAAATCAGGTTGCTGATGTGGGAGTGACAGCAGAGAGTCTGGAGTACAAAGCTGTGGGTGAGGATCTATTGGAGAAGCATAGTTCACGATGTGAGCAAAGGAGGGAAAAGGCCTCCACATAGGGGAATTTCCTTCCACCCTTTTGAGCACTTGCCGAAGTTAAAAAGGTCATGCAGAATTTGAGGATCTAGAGACCTATTTGGGGGCCATCGGTTTTGGTTGTCTAATTGGTAATATGCCCATTGCTGTGTAGTAAATTTGATGAGGAGTTTGGGTTCCACCAGGCAGCCCCTATATGCTCACATCCCCATGACTTACAGAAGAAGTTGGCTTTTCCCCCACACAGCTCTGGCTGTTTGTACCTTTGATAGTCTGCTGGGCAAACATAGTAATCTAGGCTAGTCAACCTGCATCTGGCTCACGTGTCCCTAAATCCATAATGTTTGTTTCCATTACCTATGGTACGTAAGGGATTTAATGGAATTTTAGTGGAATCCTCTTCATCAGGGATATCCCAATAGGAAAGACCTATAGCCAGCTGACAAACGTCTGGGTGGAGAGATGGCCACCAGGTCCCTAAGAGGGCTATATGCAAGATAGACCAAACTTCTTTTCCAGTATGATTTGGGATCAGCCAT
This sequence comes from Callospermophilus lateralis, assembly GCF_048772815.1. Lineage (NCBI taxonomy): Eukaryota > Metazoa > Chordata > Mammalia > Rodentia > Sciuridae > Callospermophilus > Callospermophilus lateralis. The sequence continues at coordinate 1,079,026 of NW_027513394.1, forward strand.
CACTGCTGAACAGGCTGATGGGGTTTCGGACAACTATTGGCCAAGGGGAGAGTCTATAGCCTTATCCACATGGCGAATACACAATTTCAAAGGGTTACCAGTCTTTTCCAGTTTCCAGCCAGAGTCTGGACAGGACGCAGGCTTGAGATGAGAGGCATGGATCCCGGAAGTGATTCCGTATACCTTTACCACTGTAGGTGTTATAAGTAGCACCTGGTATGGTCCTTTCAAGCGGGGTTCAAGGAATGACACCTGATGTCGACTTATGTAGACGAAGTATCTTACTTGATATCGATGTGGAGTCCCCTCGTCCAAAGGTTGGTATGCAGTGGCCAGCTTTTTCCACAGGTATCGCTGAGTTCTTTCAAGAGATTTAAGTCAGTCAAGCAATGGGATGTGGAAGGGATCAAGGGATCGTTAGGTCTTAGAGTTGGGGATAGGTTCCTTACTGCAGGAGGGACCATACAGAATTTCATAGCGGGTGAGGTTACACAAAGAATCAGAGGGAGTATGAGAATTTCTTGCATGAAACGGTGCATAAGGCAGGAGCATAGTCCAATCTTTATGCTGATTTCTAAGTTTAATTTCCTTAAGGTCTCTTTAATGGTTCTATTTACTTTTTTTAACCTGTCCTGAGCTCTGGGGTCTATAAGCACAATGTAACTTCCAATTAATCCCCAGGGTCCTGGCTAACCCTTGACTTACCTGGGCCATGAATGGTGATCCATTATCATACCCTATTACCTTAGGCACTCTGTATCTTGGAAAAAATATCTTTCAGAATCTTCTTGACCACCATTTGTGTCATTTTTTTTATTTTATTTTATTTATTTTTTTTTGGTTCTTGTTGTTGTTGTTGTTTTGTGGGGAATGCTTCAATCCATCCTGAAAATGTATCTACAAAGACTTGGAGATATTTAAAACGATTCCTTGCTGGCTTAATTTCAGAAATGTCCACTTCCAAGAATTGTCCTGGTCTGGTTCCTTGTAGGTGCTTTCCTGCAGGAAACTTGGAAGGGTAAGCATGAACGAATTGACAGACCCGACAGGTTTTTTTTACCCGTTTATTTATTTCCTTTCGCTCTGAGACGGTTAGTGGAAAACTCTGTTCTTGATCCTTCAGGAATGCCTGCAGTTTCTTCGAACCAAGGTGAGTTGATGTACATTTTTTAACGTACTTTAGGGCTTTCTGAAAATGCAGGCTGGGATCAGTGAAGTTGAGGATTTCAGTGTCAGTGTCTTTAGATGTTATCAAAAGCTTGCTGGTGCTCAGGGGTCTGTTGGAATTGGGCATCTCCCTTTAACAGCGGGTATAAAGGAGCAGCTAAGGACGCAAACCCATGGATCCATAACCTGCAAAAACCAGCAGTCCCAAGAAACTCTCTGAGTTGTCTGCTGTAAGATGGGGGTGATATCTGCTCAACGGTTTGTTTTCTGGGCTCCGTGAGCCATTGTTTACCGCCCCTAAGGGAATAGCCTGGGAAGATTACTTCTGCTGGCAAATTTGGGCCATTTTGGAAGAAGCTCTATACCCGAGTTGAGCAAGCTCGGCTAATAGTGCTTGGGTCCCAGTTCACAGTTTTCCTTGGTGTTGGCTGCCAGTAGCAGGTCATCCACATATTGAAGCAGGGTGACTCTCTGGGGAGGGATTCATCAAAGAGTGTGGGGGAGTTTTGAACCCCTGTGGGAGTCTAGTCTAAGTTAGTTGACCAGACGTTCCAGGTTCTGGGTCTAGCCACTCGAAAGCAAATAGCAACTGACTATCTTTATGCAGAGGCAAGCAAAAGAAAGGATCTTTTAAGTCCAGAACAGTATTCCATTTCCGCTCAGGGTTCAGAGTGATAAGCAGATTGTACAGATTATGTACTGTGGGGTGAATGTCCTGCACTCTGTTGTGGATCTCTCTTAGGTCTTGAATGGAGTGATAGTTCCCGGTTCCTGGATTTTTTTACTGGTAGCAGGGGAGTGTTACAGTTCGAATGGCAGGGCCTTAGGACCCCTAAGGCCAGATATTTCTGAATATGGGGCCTAATCCCATCTTTAGCTTTTTAGCTCAGAGGATGTTTTTTGACATTGATTGAGGGGGCTGAAGTTTTTAACTCCACTGTTATTGAAGGTTGTTTCACGGCTAGTCCTAATCCAGCAGTTTTTTTCCCAGGCTTCTACGTAATCTGTTATCCATTTCTGGGGCAGCTTTCCTGTTTGATCAGTCTTGGGGGGTGTGACGAGTTGATGTTCATCTTCTACTGACATAGTTAAAGCCGTGACTATAGGAGTTTTTACTGAAGGATTTAGAAATTTCACTTGGGGGCCTTCAGGGTTAAAAATTATTCTGGCCTGGAGCTTGTTGAACAGATCTCTGCCCATCAATGGGGACAGGCATTTTGTGATTACTAGGAAGGAGTGATGGATTTTTCCTTTCCCCAGGTCCATGGTCCTCATAGTTTTCTAAGCTTCATATTTACTGACATTAGCCTCTTGAACTAGAGTCCTTTTTTTTTTGATAGACGACCCAATGAAGCCTTAAGGGGTGAGTATATTGCCCCTGTATCCACTTCAAAGTTTACTCCCTGCCGGTGAGTTCTTTGACTTTTTTTGGCCGGGCCAGCTTCCTCCATTGAAGGAGGGGCTGTGTGTGTTGCGGGTTAGTCATCTGGAGGGCGCTGGGCTGGCCTAGATTTCTCCAATGGCGGAGAGTCTGAGTCAGCAGCAGGGCAATCACTTAGAGGGTGTTGGAGGTTGGGGCATGAGGGCAGGGCATAAGGAGGGGGTGGAGAGTCCAGTAGAGTCTTGAGACTCAAGGTGAACAGAGGGTTTAGGAGGAGGAGCAGAGGGTTTGAGAGATAAATTCGTCGGGGAAGCAGTAGGAGTGGGGGCAGGGAGAAGGAAAGGCTTCACCCATGGAGGAGGAGATTTGCAGAGGTCCTGCCAAGTTAAGATATATGGCTATTGATCTGGATGGCTATGTGGCCCCGGCTGAAAGACAATATCTCTGACTTTTCGAATTAGTGGGAAGTAGAAAGTTCCTACTGGGGGCCATCCGACTCCAAAGGTGGGTCATGCTGAGGCACAGAAAGTTTGCCAGGTCCGGCATTATACTGAAAAAGAAAGTTTCTGAGCTCTTACGCAGACTTTGGTCCAGTGATCAAGGGTCAGGAACAGAGGCGTTGAGGTGCTCTGTCCCATAGGAAAGATACACAAACAGTGAAAGCAATGACACACGACACAGACAACACAAGACAATAAAGTCAGGCAAAGGACATCCAATACTGAGACCAGGACTGAGTAGCCGGCAAAACCTAAAGGGCTGGCAATACTGAATGCAAAACAAAATATCACTGAGTTGAGGAGACTATTGTTTCTCAGTTTCCTGAGTCCTCTGGGGTGTCCCCCAGGGACGTGGCCTGTGGCTTTGTGACATATCTGTCAGCCACCGTCGGAGAGAGATCACGCTCATCACTGATAGCCATTTTGCCCATCCCTAACCTGAAACCTGAAACCAGAAAGAGGCGCCTTATTTACCCTGAGAGAAGCCCATTGGGGGTCTTTCATCCACCGCTGCTGGATCTCGCTGGGGCCCTCAGAAGTAAAGTTCGGGCAAGTGTCAGAGGAAGAGACCACCAAGAGACTGTATCATGCAACAGCAAAAGTTCCAGAATTCTGGGGCTCAGAGCTCACTTGAATAGAGCAGAGAGCCCTGAGAACAGTTTATGCAGAGCTTATATACTTTCCTTGGAGAAGGCAGGGAGGGAAGTTTATTGATGGGTCAGGGCGAGTGGGCGGTTTGCGTGTAAAGGGGTGAGGGAGTAATTCTGCAGTTTGGCAGTTGGGGACAGCACATTCTGGGAACAAGATTAGCAAAAAGTTTTCAAGATTTCAACAGTGTTTTGTTAAGCATACAGAAATACAGAAAGTGACAACTACCTATTTTATTTAATTTCACCAAAGCCTGAATGAAAAGTGAGCATGGATTACTAAAAACATTCATGTCCAGGTTGCCTAATGCTCTCAAATGTAAATTCAATTGGTGACTACATATTTGTTTCTTCCTAAGATTATATATTCAACCTCAACCCTGTTGAAAATGCCTAATCCTATGACTCACTTATTACTTTGCCTGATTTCCTATTGTCTCTACTGATATCTGCTTTCCTACATATTTTCCCCAGTTCATCATTGAGACTGACTCTTCACATGGACTGTCATTAACATTCACTCTCTAACCGAAACTCTATTGGTAAAGAACTTTGCTCCAAATCCTATATTTACTCTTCTATCTAAACCTACCGACTCTCTTCCTAATCCGAATGACTATCCCTTTTTGACTGGAGGTTCTCTTCGAGATTCAATCATCCAAGGTACAACGTCCTATGCCATTGTATATCGATTTATCTGAAACATCTGTGCAGAAAGTATTTCAATGCTAAGTACCCCAATCAAGGCCCTCATGCCCTTCTGGGCTTCAAATCTTACCTAGATTTCTGTTTTCATACTTATATCTCACGTCTATATTCTTATAAATATCACAGATTCCCAATACCATTATTCATCCAGCAGAATGATTCCTAACCCAAATCGAACCTGTTATTAACCCTAACCACACAGTGTTCACTCAATCTAACTTTAGAGAACAGCATGGACAGAGTTGGTCTTAAAATACAGGAATGTAGGGAATCTTCAACCTGCTGAGAACCTCAAAGGTCCATGCAGAAATGATCTCTGAAGAAGATGTAGGCAGCGATGAAGGACCTGAGAGAGAAAAGTCATCTTTCATGGCAAAAAAACCTGATCAGGATGAAGGGATGTGTCTGAATCAGCCTCTCTCTTCTTAATGTAGAGAAGATGGACCAAACCAGGCCTTTATGGAGAGCTGTTCCTTGGTGCCTATGATTGATATATCATTCTAACTTGTGAAAATGTCACAGGAAGTAGGGGCAGCCTCTATTTCATGGAACACTTGGAAGCAACTGTTAGGAAACAGTGGTTGCCAAGGCAGGCACCTCGTTCAGTTCCTGAAGAAAGTGACCTTTCTCACTTCCTCGGTGATGGAAATCCCTAAACTTGAGATCCAGGAAGCCAGGCACCCAGAGCCAATCCCAGTCCCAGTCCCAGTGGGCTCACTTGTTTGTTGTTACTAAAGACAGAGTCAGTCTTTCTTGGTACCTACTGATGTGAGGATGGCCAAAAGCCAGTAGAGCTTGGAAGAGGGGACTTTCCTGAAAAAGCAGGTAGTGGCTTACCACAGGCACCTCACAACTTCACAGAGTTTGCCAAGGACACCAGATCTGAGAATGGATAGGCAATTTTGGGGGAACATATTATGACCCACCAGTCAGAGGACACTCCGAATGGTTACAGACCTACTTGAGGGAAGGAGGTGACTTTGTGGGTGTGGGAGTGAGTTAGTGGTTTTTTCTCATGTTCTGAGAATAGGGAAGAATGGCGGTTTGGTTGGTTTGGAGTGGACTTTTTCTAGTAAGTTGTTTGACAAGGCGAGTGTTTCTATGTCTGTGTATTCCCCTGTGTCCGTGGTTGTAGACATTACAATAGAGAATGCATCAATGGATGTTTTCTGTCTAGTACAAAGCATCCCAGCATTTATCCTGCCCAATTTATGAATGGACTGTGACTTGCCTTATGGATGGGCAACACGTACTATCTTACTATGTTCCTGTTTTCTTCCTGAATTCTGGGCACTCTTCAGAATAGGATAATGGTTTTGTGTCCAAGATATGTATCACCTCCAAGCTCTGTGACATGACCATGTACATGATTACTGAAGTGAATGGGAGGATCTCAGAGAACTTAGTTATCTCTGTGACCAGTAAAGTCTCAGTGGAGAAACCTTGCTTTGTGCCATTTGCTTACCTATTGGTCCTTTGCCCTGAATGTCAGAAAGGTCTTTGCCTCAGGCCACCCCTTTTTGAACTCTAAAGAAAAGAGTTTTCAAATGAAAATGAATGGGCTTCAACTGTGGCTCTTTGCTTAATTGCTTAGCAAAGGGATGTGTCTGAATCTGCCTCTTGGTTCTGTGTGGGGTTGTGGCTTAGATTCTCAGCTCCTGATGGATCTAAAGGAAGATTCCATGTGTGCTACCAAAACCAAAATGGTCAAAGAAGCAGTCATTGTGGATGAAGTCTCTCGCCATCTTCTGTAAGGTTCCTGACCTTCATCAAGTGAGAATAAGGATCCTTTGGGACAAATGAATTCTTCAATGGCCTGCAGAGGCTAGACCATAGATGCTTGGGTTTTCTCATGACTCCAATTCACATAAAGAATTTATACCTGGCAGCCAGTAGGCCTCAAATTGCAAAAGTGGAGCAGTAATAATGGAAGGCCTATTTGATCACTCCTGGTTCACAGGAAGGGTGTTCAGGCCACACTGACTTTAGGCAAAATAGGTCAAGGGAGCATATTTTGAACACTTTCTTGGACTGCACCTTTTATGGAAACCTCCAGCCAGAGGATTTAATGAGCGTCTATATGGAAGAAGATTAGGGCCATGTGGGAGAGTTTTGGTTTTAATTTTGGTCATTTGTGTGGCAGTTGGAAGACATGACTGTGTCCACCAGGGCTTGAACTCTGGTGTGATTCCCCTTAGAGACTGAGTTCTGGAACTGACCTCAGAGAAGTATTGCAATGAATTGTGTTGGGATTTAGGAGGCCACACATGAGAGTTGCCTTTGGAAACTGAGATCTAGGCCAGGGTGGCTCTCCACAGAACACTGGGAATCTCAGCTAGGATATCACATGATTTTATTCTGAAAGAATTGACAACCAAGTTGAGAGTCAAAATACACATGGACCTTGCATTGTATAACTCAATGGGCCTGGCTACATGTGACATTTTGGCCACTTTTTGGGAAGCCTTGCCTGTGAGAGTTCTCCAGAGATTTCATTGAAATGAACTTCCTCATCATTTAATGTTTCCTGAATGAATTGAAACCCACTGTGTCTCCAACTTCATCCTGAAAAATGGCTAGCTAAATACCATGAAATTTTTGAAATTCTTATTACCAGATGTCACTGGAGAACCTTTGGATATCCTGTTGCTGATCATGAGTGTACCAGACAGTGCCTTGATTGACTGGGTTTCATGAAAATGGTGTAGAACAAAGATTCCTGAATGTTGGAACCTGCTGAGTAGTGCCCCAGAGCTGTGGTGTGCAGCTGTGTGATAAAATATCTCTGGTGGGGCCATGTGGATCTGCCATTGACTTCCAAATGGCTTGTGGCTGACATTGTGCAGCCAGTAATCCTTTATATGTCTGACCTCTCTTTATAAGGCATCTTGTTATATGAAGAGGTTCCTGGGCAATGTTCAGAATCAGGTTGCAATGGTCAAGGGGTCAAGCTATGTGGGATAGAAGCCTGATTGGTGTATTCTCCTGCAGACCCTGAACCACCACACGTGCGAGAAATCCCTCCAGGACTGAATCTCTGATGATCTCCTTATATTTCATGAAGCAAATACTAAACTATCAGTGCAGCAGAAAGAAACAACATGAGAAGTGGAAGATCAGCAAATGGCTTCACAGTCTACACGGGGAGACATTTAGCCTTCAGTGGCTACAGTTTCCCTACAAAGAAAGAATTCAGCACTGCTGCCTCATGTTCATTGGAAAATAAGAAACCATGTCCTCCAGGTCAAATAGATACAGACCCAGCTTTGATAGTCTCACTACAAAGAAGCTAAAGCTCCTGACAACAACATATATTTCAAGTGCACAAGGTCCGGAGCAGTTTCTCAAGAAGTTTTAGGCCGGCAAAGCTCCATGTTTTTGGAGTGTTTACCTGTTAGACCAGGACACGAGAAAAGACCACTGACTCCAATTAAAATCAAATTAAAGCAAGCTTATTATTTCCACTAGCCAGGCTGCCTCTCCCTCTCAAAATGGCGGAAACAAGACAGCAACCCCACCTTTCCTACAGCCAAGCTTTATAGCCCAAAAAGTTACACAAAAGTGGATTTACAGATAACAAAAGTCGGAGAAGCATCACACTAATGCTAGTTTACATTTTTTTTGCTGGCCCCATCATCAAAATTTATGAGGACCATTAGAGCCGCAGCGAGGGTCATTTTCTGGCCAGGGAAGGCCAAGATTTATGAGGTGTCAATAAAGTTTCAGAGAGGGCTGTTATTTGGTCAGAGAGCCAGGCATGGGTGAGTTCAAGGCACGGGCAGGTATTCCAAGCAGGTTCAGAATTTGCAGTAATTTATAATAAAGCCAAAATAATCTTTTCATGGTTTTGTGGCAAGATGGCTCCCAATTTTAATAAGTGATCAGGTTGGATCTATCATTCTCCCTTTTTTAATGTGTCCCTTCCAAATCTTTGATAGAGTAGGGGAAGAGCAATGAGGGAATTTTAATCCCTCAGGTAACAGTCTCCAAATTTTTAGAACTCACCCAAAACTGGATTCCTGATTTTACCTGACATAATTAATTACTTGTATTTATAGTCTATTTATTTTTGGCTCCATTGTTGTAAGATAAGAGGCGTCACTCATTTTGGCTTCTTCTGAGCTGGGAGAGGGTGATGTGAGTGGACACAGTGTAAGTGACATGAGTTGCCTTTTAGAAGTCAGTTGAGGGACATGAGTTGCCTTTTAGAAATAAGTTCAGTTTGAAGTCTGGTTGGGGAAGAACAGGTTGTAAAGTCATCTGTGAATGGGTTTTTCTAGGTGAGAAACAAAAACCATGAGTACTGAAAAAATGTTGCAGCAGCTGGAACATGTCACTGTATAGAAGTTCCCTCAGCAGGATTTTATATCCCCAGTTATCAAGACTGTAAACTTAATATTTAACATTTAGTGTTACAGTTGTCCCTCCCCATAAGATACAGTTTAATAATTTAATGACATCTGATCTTGCAAAATCCTTTTACTAGTATGGCCTCTGTGTCTAATAGAGAAACCTTCAATTCTGTTACTCAGGGCTGGATAAACGTACTAGCAAACACCAAGCCTACCTGTGTAGGTTAGGCATATCTGTAGGCCTTAAACTAAAAATTTCTGCCTCTTGCAGCTCCTCTTGATAGTCTCTTTTTATAATTATCAGGCATTCCTGTCTGAGAATCCTTCTTTGTAGCCTCCAGTCTTACTTATTTTGGGAGGCTAACATAAAGGGAATACCTTAAAATATTATTATTATTATTATTATTATTATTATTATTATTATTATTATTATTATTATTTAAAATGCCCAGGAAAGGCTGTATTTTGGTTTTAACTGTCTTTGCTAAGTGTTTAAGATGAAGCAGTCAAACTAACTTTTGTTTCTTTCTATTGTTAACAGTCAGCTGAGCTTTCATGTGAGTCAGTCCTGGGGAAACTTGAGAGCAGCTTTTCAGTTCTGCTAGTGCCATTTGCGCTTGGTGGGTCCAGGTCTTGCTTGAACATGTGGCTTCCCTCAAAAGCATCAGGGATGTCTCCCTTCTCTGTTTACTCTCCACTTTGTAGCAAATGCATGATTGGCTTTCTGTTCTCCAGTGGTCTCATTAATCTCCCTGATTTGGAGGTTATGAGGCCCAGAGTTGCAAAGCTCTTAGAGAAGTCCCCTATTCCCTAGATTCACACTGACTCAGAGGGCAAGAGCCAAATATTGTTTTTCTTGGCCCTTTTCATGTAACTTTAATTTTAAATCCTAATCTTAATCATTCAGAAAATAAATTTTAACAGCCTTATATTAAGAGTGCTGGGCTTTAATGTCTATAAATTTATAATTATTTAACTTTTTATTAATTGGGATCTGTATTATTCTGTCTATCTTGTAGGTGATGACTTATTATCTTTAATTAACCCATGTTCTGTTCTTAAAGCAACACTTATGTAAAACACTAACAGGGAATCTTTAGATCACTTATAAGGAAATTACAAAATAAAATTTTTTAACAAGAGTAAAAATACTTAGTTTGTGTAATAGCTACCCTGAATTTTTTAGCTGAGTTATATATTATATCCCCTAGTAATCTTGACAGAAAAAAAAGTCTTTTAAAAATAACTTTAAATGAAATAAAATCTGACCTACTGGTTTCGTAGTCATTGTCACATGTAGTAAGATGGGACACAGAGCCTTATCTCAGGTAAGGCAGGGCTTTTTATAAATCTTAAGTGTTTTAGTTCTAAAGATAATCTTTGTTTTTTTTTAAATTTCATTTTACAAAGTTTACATAAATTGTTTGAGGTCACATGAACATTAGCTAACATTATATTATATCACATTTAAAACATGAATTTAAGAAAGGCTGAAAGATTTTAACCTTTACATAGATTAGGCTCTCATTAACATAAAAATACATTTAAATTGTTCCCCAATGTAAAAAGTAATATAAAACTTTTCATATTTTATTGAAAACAGGTAAATGAATGCCATATATATATATTTTTTTACCATACAACGTCAGAACACCAGCTTGATATAATGCTCTTTTAAAGTTTCTACATTACAGACTAGTATACCTGAAAGATATGAGCACATTAATGGCATCACAATTACATTGATGTTTCTACATTAACTGTTTAGCTTTTAAATAAATGGCAGTACAGTTCTCTAAAATAACAGTTCTTATTTAATCAGTTGTTTAATTTTTATGGTTGCTTGCTCTAGAAAAAATAAAACTTAATAAACACAATGTTATGGGTAAACTTATGTTTTAAGAAATTTTTGTCTCTTTAACACATGACTGATTTTTACAATTTTATACAGACTTTAGTACAAACTTGTACAGACCTTAGTAAATCAATCAGATGTCTAACAAAATTGCTCATGAGTGAGTAATCCCATATGAAATTTACTTTACTTATTTATCAAAATATGAGACAAATGTATTGAACAATGTAAACCATTTTTTTGTTGAAGAAAAAATCCTAGAACGAAGGCATATTAGAACTTTTGTCGACATTAATATTTTATTAGATATTTGACCACCTAGAAAAACTTGTAAGCTTAAATTTAAAGAAATTTATTTTTATCTTTTTATCCAATTTAAATTGAACCATTTAAATCACGTGAATTAAAGATCTTTGGATCCACGTTTTAAAATTTGTTTTTATGAGCGTTTTTTTATGAGTGCTCTGTATATATGTTAATTTGTGTATCATATATATGATATATGGACATATGTATATATAGACATACAACACATAACAAAAGTGTGCACACATAATAATAGTAAAGGCCTTGTAGCTTTTCACAGGTGAAATCTCCATTGCAATGTTTCAAAAACTCCACAGTTGGTCAAAGATAGATCTGATCAGAAAAACATTAACCTTGTTCTGTAGGATCAAAATCAGTCCCTCCTTTTACTTCAGGATTTGCTCCTCTGGTTCGGTTCCATGCCACGCACACTCCATCTCCTAACATTTCAATAGTAAGCCAATTAATGCCAATTTAATAATGATGACAGGGTTTTGAGAAAAAGAAAAACGGAAGTTTATTGCTTTGCTAACAAAGGAGAAACACAGGGGACTGTGCCCAAAGTTTGTGACTCTCCTGATCTGGAGGGACAAGGGGTTTTAAAAGAGTTTCACTTGTTAATCTGGGAGATACTCAGTTCTTAGATCCCCAGCAGGCATTGCCCTCTGCAGTGGGTGTGCTCCAGACAGCCAGCTAGGGGCTTCTCTCATCCTGCTTAACAAAGGGGGGTAGTGTTCATCGTAGTTCCTTAAAACACAGTCAAAAGGGGTGTCAGGCTTACTTGCCTTATTACCCATTTCCACGTCCAATATCCTTAAGTTTTTACCATAGGAAACATCAACAAAACGCACAAAAACGAACAACAAAAAACATATAGAACACAGAAGAAAACAGAAAAAAAATCCCAGAGACCCGGCGCCGAAACAGAAAAACAGTGGAGCAATGCAACGTCTTGCTAAAGCTCCAGGATAAGATCTCCTGCGTGCCCGTTGGCACGTCTCTACCCTTTCAGAGGAATTCTCTACAGAACAGAACCGAGGATAGAACGATTCTCTTTACTGTCCCAGACAGGAGTATATGTGAACCTCCCCAGGCCACCTCTCTGTCATCAGAATAGATCTCCCTTAACCGGATATCAGATGTTATAAAGGCGCCACTTAACTATGGAGGCCACCTCCACAAGGTGCTTGCTAATAGTTTTAGTGTGGTGGTTCACTGCAGTGCTCCATGGACCAAAAGCTCACTCCAAGGCCTTGGAACTTGCGTCTCCAGGCCGGAGCCCTGGAGGGAAGGCCAGCTTCAGAATTTCCAGCAGTCTGGTCTTGTGATTTGTTGGGGCAGGGTCAGCTCGCTGGGAAACTACAAAATGTTAGACCAGGCTGCTAGAAAAGACCACTGACTCCAATTAAAATCAAATTAAGGCAAGCTTATTATTTCAAGCGTCCAGGCTGTTTCTCCCTCTCAAAATGGCGAGAACAAGACAGCAAACCCACCTTTCCTAGAGCCCAGCTTTATAGCCCAGAAAGTTACACAAAAGGGGGGTTACAGAAAACAGAATTTTGATAAGCATCACACTAATTGTCGTTTGCACTTGTTTTTTTTTTTTTTTTTTGCTGGCTCCAGCATCAGAAATTATGAGGACCATTAGAGCCTCAGAGAGGGTCGTTGTATGGCCAGGGAAGGCCAATATTTATGAGGTGTCACTGAAGTTTCAGAGAAGGCTGCGATCTGGTCAGAGAGCCAGTCATGGGTGAGTTCAAGGAATGGGCAGGCATCCCAAGCAGGTTCAGAATTTGCAGCAATTTATAGTAAAGCGAAAATTAGCTTTTCATGGATTTGTGGCAAGATGGCTCCTAATTTTAATAAAAGATCAGGTTGGGTGTATCAACCGTGTCCCTTACTATTGAAAACTCCTCTACCACCTCCAATGTTGTGAACTCCTATGCATTTTTCAATCCAGATATGTATTCACAGATTTTCTACCTCTTTTCCTCTAATTGTGTCTTTCTTGGGGTGAAGGTAATGTCAAGTCATTGTTCTGGATGAGTGTAGGAAGATTTTTGTGTAGCACATATTTGCATATACATTGGATTCATTTTCCAATTTTCTATTTGAAATACTGAATCCCTGACACTAATCCATACCCTACTAGACTCTAACTACTAATGCTAATATGATGGAAAAAATAACCCAAACAGAATTGAAATACAAGCAGTTCAGAGGAGGCATGGTGTATATTGAACTTGCATTTTGCAAGATAAAGGGTAGGTGTTATAAATCTAGTCAATTTTTAATTGAAATAGTTCTCCATGTGTTGTTAAAGTTAACAAATATGTGAATTTCTGACTCCCTATCTCTCTAGCCAATTCAGCACAAGTATTTTAATATGCACATATAGAATCCTACCTGGTATCACACGTACATTTTTGTGAGGTGCCTGACTTGGCAGATACAAATTGTGAGAAGAATTCCCTCCTGCTAAATGCTGTTGGAACTGAAAATTCAACCTATGGGTGAGCTTCCTAATAGAACATTATACATAAATCCATTTTCAGTAATATAAATATTTTTTCCATCTGCGGATGGTATATATTTCATGATGAATTTCGTTTTTCATATACATTGCTACTAGTTAATGTCTGTGTGTGTGTTTTGTGTCTGTGTGTGTGTGTATACACTCTCCAGATTTTTCAAAATATGAATTACATGTGTCTTATATACACTCTCAATATTCATTCATGTTCATATATGTGAATTAATAATCAAATTCTCACAAGTTAATTCTCAGAAATATTCATCCACTTGAAATACATATTTGTTTTCTAGAACAGAAAACTCACTACAGTGAATGGTGGTTACAAATCCTAATATTTCTACAGTAACTGACCCAGTTTAACATCAACTCAGGTGTATTCCAATGGGAAACCATCACTATTTTGACGTTCATTTTTATTCAACACTGATAAATTTCTATTTCTCCAGTTTTTGCACTTCATAATATATGTATTTCATCCACAAATTCACAAATTTATAGGCATTTGTTTCACTTTCAATCACTTCCTACTTGAAAACACATGTATTCCTCCAGGATTCTTGACTGGGCTTTTCATGAGACTTCTTTCCAAACACATTATTTTTAATTTCCATTATCACTTTTGAAGCCAAACTCACACACTCTTTATGATAAATTATACCCTAATGTTACCATTAGATGTATAATCGGTTGGAATGAATGATTGTATTTCAATATAAGATTTCCTGTAGATTTTCAGATGTCAATTCAATCCATTATTTAAAATTGGAACCAGTTACATTACTTATTCACAGTATAATCTATTCCTTTATTTTCTCTATATTAATAGACAAAGTGTACCCCTATTTGCACCCCCAATAATAATTTATACGTCTTTAAAATATTGCTTCCAGAAATGGTGGAAGAAATACTCATATCACCTGATCTACACATACATTTTATCACAGTAATATTCTGGACACAAAAAGCAAAGCTCAAACTTATTATTGTACCAAAGCCAAAATGAAAAGTTAGCTTGGATACCTAAAACATTCATGTCCACTTTGCCTAATACTCTCAAATGTAAATCCTATTGGTGACTACATATTTGTTTCTTCCTAAGATTATATATTCAACCTCAAGCCTTTTGAAAATGTCTAATTCTATCACTCACATTATACTCCTGCTGATTTCCTAATGTCTCTGTTGATATCTGCTTTCCTACCTATTTTCCCCAGTTCATCATTGTGACTGACCCTTCACATGTGCTGACATTGACATTCACTCTCTGCCCAAAATCCTATAGCTAAAGAACTTTTGGTCCAAATTCTATAATCATTCTTTTTTCTAAACCTTCAGACTATCTTCCTAATTCTTCCAACTATCCCTTTTTGACTGGATGTTCTCTTCGACATTCAATCATCCAAGGTACAAGGTCCTATGCCATTCTATATAGATTCATCTGAGACATCTGTGCAGAATGTATTTCAAATCTAAGTATCCCAGTCAAGGCCCCAATGCCCTTCTGGGCTTCAAATCTTACCTAGATTTCTGTTTTCATATTTATATTTCACCTGTATATTCTTGTAAATATTACAGGTTCCAAGTACCATTATTCATTCCGCAGAATGTTTTCTACCCCAAATTGAACATGTTATTAACCCAAACCATGCACTGTTCCCTCAATCTAACTTTACAGAAGAGCAGCAACAGAGTTGGTCTTACAATACTGGAATGTAGTGGATCTTCCACCTGTTGAGAACCTCAAAGGTCCATGCAGAATGATCCCTTGAGAAGATGTAGGCAGCTATGAAGGACCTGAGAGAGCAAAGGTCATCTTCCATGGCAAACATCTTGTTCAGTATGAAGGGATGTGACTGAAACAGCATCTATGTTCTCAATGTAGAGAAGATGGACAAAACCAGGCCTGTGTGGTGAGCTGTTACTGGGTGCCTGTCGTTGATATACCATTCTAACTTGTGAAAGTGTCACAGGAATTGGTGCAGGCTCCATCTCATGGGACACTTGGAAGCAACTGTTAAGACCAAGTTGTTGCCAAGGCAGTGACCTCATTCAGTTCCTGAAGGAAGTGACCTACATCACTTCCTTGGTGATGGAACTCTCTGAACTTGGGATCCAGGAAGCCAGGCACCCAGAGCAAGTTCAAGTCCCAGTCCCAGTAGGCTCACTTGTTTGGATTGACCAACGGCAATTGAAATTGGATAAACAGATAAAAATAAGTGTCTTTAAATTTAAGCTTAAAAGTTTTTCTAGGAGTTCAAAAATTTAATAAAATATTAATGTCTATTAATTGTCTAATATGACTTGGTTCTAGGACTTTTCCTTCAGCAAAAAAATATGGTTTACACTGTTCAATACATTTATCTAATATTTTGATAAATAAGTAAAGTAAATATGATATGGGATTACTCATTCATGAGTACTTTTGTTAGATATCTGATTGATTTACTAAGGTCTTTATAAGTTTGTACTAAAGTCTTTATAAGATTGTAAAAATCAGTCATGTGTTAAAGAGACAAAAATTTCTTAAAAGATAAGTTTACCCATAACATTGTGTTTATTAACTTTTATTTTTTCTAGAGCAAGCAACCATAAAAAATAAATAACTGAATAAATAAGAACTGTTATTTTACAAGCACTGTACTGCCATTTTTTTAAAAGCAAAACTGGCTTAATGTAGAAACATCAATGTAATTTTGATGCTATTAATGTGCTCATATCTTCCAGGTATATGAGTATGTAAGGTAGAAACTTTAAAAGAGCACTATATCAAGCTGGTGTTCTGAAGTTGTACAGTAAATATATATATATATATATATATATATATATATATATATATATATATATATATATATATATACTGGGCATTAATTTACCTGTTATCAATAAGATATGTAAAGTTTTATGTTACTTTTTTACATTGGGAACAATTTAAATATATTTTGAAGTTAATGAGAGCCTAATCTATGTAAATGTTAAGAACATTCAGCCTTTCTTTAATTCATGTTTTAAATGTGATATAATATAATGTTAGCTAATGTTCATGTGACCTCAAAAAATTTATGTAAACTTTGTAAAATGATATTAAAAAAACAAAAATCATCTTTAGAACTAAAACACTTAAGATTTATAAAGAACCTTGCATTACCTGAGATTAGGCTCTGTGTCCCATCTTACTACATATGAGAAGAACTACGAAAGCAGTAGTTCAGATTTTATTTTATTTAAAGTTATGTTCAAAAGTTGTTTTTTTTTCTGTCAAGATTACTAGGATCTGAAACAGGGGATATTATGTATAACTCAGCCAAAAAATTCAGGGTAGCTATTAAACGAACTAAGTATTTTTACTCTTGTTAATTTGATTTTGAATTTTTTCTTATAAGTGATCTAAAGATTCCCTGTTAGTGTTTTACAGAAGTGTTGCTTTGAGAACACAACATGGGTTTATTCAATATAATAAGTCATCACATACAAGACAGAATAATACAGATCCCAAATAATGAAAAGATAAATAATTATAAAGTTATTGACATTAAAGCCCAGTACTCTTAATAAAAGGCTGTTAAAATTTATTTGCTGGATGTTTAAGCTTAGGATTTAAAATTAAAGTTAAATGAAAAGGGACAAGAAAACCAATATTTGGCTCTTGCCCTCTGACTCAGTCTGAATCCAGGGTACAGGGGCTTCTCTAAAGAGGCTTGCAACTCTGAGCCACATAACCTCCTGATTAGGGAGATTAATGAGAACACTGGAGAACCGAATTTAAATCAGTTCATTTGTTTTGAAGAGGAGAGTCATCAGAGAAGAGAGAAATCCCTGATGCTTCTGAGGGAAGGCACATGGTCAAGCAAGACCTGGACCCACCTAGCACAAATGGCACTAGCAGAACTGAAAAGCTGCTCTCAAGTTTCCCCAGGACTGACTTCCATAAAATCTCAGCTGACTGTTAACATTAGATAGAAACAAAAGTCAGTTTTCCTGCTTCATCTTAAACACTTAGCAAAGACAGTTGAAAGCAAAATAAAGCCATTCTTGGGTATTTTAAATAATAATAATCATCATCATCATCATAATAATATTTTAAGATATACCCTTTATGTTAGCCTCCCAAAATAAGTAAGACTGGAAAATACAAAGAAGGATTCTCAGACAGGAATGCCTGATAAGTATAAAAAGAGGAGCTGCCAGAGGCAAAAATTTTAGTTTAAGGCCTACAGATATTCGTTACCTACTCAGGTAGGCTTGGTATTTGCTAGTATGGTTATCCAGCCCTGAGTAACAGAATTAAATGTTTCTCTATTAGACACAGAGGTCATACTAGTAAAAAGATTTTGAAAGATCTGATGACATTAAATTATTAAACTGTAACTTATGGGGAGGGACAACTGTAACACTAAAAGTTAAATATTAAGTTTACAGTCCTGATAACTGGGGATATTAAAGACTGGTGAGGGAACTTCTATACAGTGACATTTTCCAGCTGCTGCAACATTTATTCAGTACTCAGGGTTTTTGTTTCTCTCATAGAAGAACCTATCCCCAGATGACTTTACAACCTGTTCTTCCCCAACAAATCTTCAAACCGAACTGACTTCTAAAAGGCAACTCATGTTCCTCAACTGACTTCTAAAAGACAACTCATGTCCCTCACGCCGTGCCCCCTCACGTCACCCTCTCTCAGCTCAGAAGACGCCAAAATGTCTGACGCCTCTTTTCTTACAACAATGGAGCCAAAAAATAAATAGTCTATCAATATAAGTAGGTTATTAAGTCAGGTAAAATCAGGAATCCAGTTTTGGGTGAGTTCTAAAAATTTGGAGACTGTTACCTGAGGGATTAAAATTCTCTCAGTGCTCTTCCCCTACCCTATCAAATATTTGACAGACGAAAGAAATTAAAGGCATAAAAATAGGAAAAGAAGAACTCAAATCATCACTATTTGCAGATGACATGATTCTATACCTAGCAGACCCAAAATGGTCTACAAAGAAACTATTAGAGCTAATAAATGAATTCAGCAAAGTGGCAGGCTATAAAATCAACACGCATGAATCAAAGGCATTCCTGTATATCAGCGACAAATCCTCTGAAATGGAAATGAGGACAACCACCCCATTCACAATATCCTCAAAGAAAATAAAATACTTGGGAATCAACCTAACAAAAGAGGTGAAAGACTTATACAATGAAAACTACAGAACCCTAAAGAGAGAAATAGAAGAAGATCTTAGAAGATGGAAAAATATACCCTGTTCATGGATAGGTAGAAGTAACATCATCAAAATGGCCATATTACCAAAAGTTCTCTATAGGTTTAATGCAATGCCAATCAAAATCCCAACGGCATTTCTTGTAGAAATAGAGAAAGCAATCATGAAAGTCATATGGAAAAATAAAAGACCCAGAATAGCAAAAACAATTCTAAGCAGGAAATGTGAATCAGGCGGTATACCTATACCAGACTTCAAACTATACTACAGAGCAATAGTAACAAAAACAGCATGGTACTGGTACCAAAACAGGCAGGTGGACCAATGGTACAGAATAGAGGACACAGAAACCAATCCACAAAACTACAACTATCTTATATTTGATAAAGGGGCTAAAAGCATGCAATGGAAGAAGGATAGCATCTTCAACAAATGGTGCTGGGAAAACTGGAAATCCATATGCAACAAAATGAAACTGAATCCCTTTCTCTCACCATGCACAAAAGTTAACTCAAAGTGGATCAAGGAACTTGATATCAAATCAGAGACATGGCGTCTGATAGAAGAAAAAGTTGGCTATGATCTACATACTGTGGGGTCGGGCTCCAAATTCCTCAATAGGACACCCATAGCACAACAGTTAATAACTAGAATCAACAAATAGGGCTTACTCAAACTAAAAAGTTTCTTCTCAGCAAAAGAAACAATAAGAGAGGTAAATAGGGAGCCTATGTCCTGGGAACAAATCTTTACTCCTCACACTTCAGACAGAGCCCTAATATCCAGAATATACAAAGAGCTAAAAAAATTAGACAATGAGATAACAAATAACCCAATCAACAATGGGCCAAGGACCTGAACAGAAATTTCTCAGAGGAGGACATACAATCAATCAACAAGTATATGAAAAAATGCTCACCATCTCTAGCAGTCAGAGAAATGCAAATCAAAACCACCCTAAGATACCATCTCACTCCAGTAAGATTGGCAGCCATAAGGAAGTCAAACAGCAACAAGTGCTGGCGAGGATGTGGGGAAAAGGGTACTCTTGTACATTGCTGGTGGGACTGCAAATTGGTGCGGCCAATTTGGAAAGCAGTATGGAGATTTCTTGGAAAGCTCGGTATGGAACCACCATTTGATCCAGCTATTCCACTACTCGGTCTATTCCCTAAAGACCTAAAAAGAGCACACTATAGGGACACTGCTACATCCATGTTCATAGCAGCACAATTCACAATAGCAAGACTGTGGAACCAACCTAGATGCCCTTCAATAGACGAATGGATAAAAAAAATGTGGCATTTATAAACAATGGAGTATTACTCTGCATTAAGAAATGACAAAATCATAGAATTTGGAGGGAAATGGATGGCATTAGAGCAGATTATGCTAAGTGAAGCTAGCCAATCCCTTAAAAACAAATGCCAAATGTCTTCTTTGATATAAGGAGAGTAACTAAGAGCAGAGTAGGGACGAAGAGCATGAGAAGAAGATTAACATTAAACAGGGATGAGAGGTGGGAGGGAAAGGGAGAGAGAAGGGAAATTGCATGTAAATGGAAGGAGACCCTCAGGGGTATACAAAATTACATACAAGAGGAAGTGAGGGGAAAGGAGGGAAAATATAAGGGGGAGAAATGAATTACAGTAGAGGGGGTAGAGAGAGAAGAGGGGAGGGGAGGGGGGAGGGGGGATAGCAGAGGATAGGAAAGGCAGCAGAATACAACAGACTCCAGAATGGCAATATGTAAATCAATAGTTGTGCAACTGAAGTGATTCTGCAATCTGTATATGGGGTAAAAATGGGAGCTCATATCCCACTTGAATCAAAGTGTGAAATATGATATATCAAGAACTATGTAATGTTTTGAACAACCTACAATAAAAATTAATTAAAAAAAAAAAGAAAAGGGGGAATGATAGACCCATCCTAATCTTTTATTAAAATTGGGAGCCATCTTGCCACAAAGCCATGAAAAGATAATTTTGGCTTAACTATAAATTACTGCAAATTCTGAACCTGCTTGGAATGCATGCCAGTGCCTTGAACTCAGCCATGCCTGACTCTCTGACCAGATAGCAGTCCTCTCTGAAACTTTAGTGACACCTCATAAATATTGGCCTTCCCTGGCCAGAAAACGACCCTCTCTGAGGCTCTAATGGTCCTCATAAATTCTGATGTAGGGGCCAGCAAACGAAAATATGAACTACCATTAGTGTGATGCTTGTCAGAGATCTGTTATATGTAACTGACGTTTTGTGTAACTTTCTGGGCAATAAAGCTTGGCTGTGGGGTTGCTGTCTTGTTCCCGCCATTTTGCATGGGAGATTCAGCCCAACCAGTAGAAATAATAAGATTTCTTTAATTAGATTTTAATTGGAGTCAGTGGTCTTTTCTTGCATCCTGGTCTAACAGGTAAACACTCCACAAACATGGAGCTCTGCCGGCCTAAAGACTTCTTGAGAAACTGCCTCTGAGTTTGGGCACTTGAAATATATGTTTGTGTCAGGAGCTTTAGCTTACTTTCTAGTGAGAGCATCAAAACTGTATCTGCATTTATGTGACCTGTAGGACATGGTTTCTTATTTTCCAAAGGACATAAGGCAGCAGTGCTGAATTCACTCTTTGTAGGTAAACTGTGGCCACTTAAGGCTAAGTGTCTACCCGTGTGGACTGTGAAGCCATTTGGTCATCCTCCAATTTTCTTGCTTGTTTCTTGCTGCTGCACTAGGAGTTTGGTATTTGCTTAACGAAATACAATGAGTTCAAATGGCACCCAGTGCTGGAGGGAGTTCTGTCATGTGTGGTGGGTCAGGGTCTTCAGGAGAATGCACCAACCAGGATTCTATCCCACATAGATTGCCCGCTTGACCAAAGCAACCTGATTCTGAACATTGCCCTGAAATCTCCATATAAAAACAAGCCTTTTTATGGAGAGGTTTCAGACTTATAAGGTTCTGCTGGATGCACCATGTAAGGCACAAGCCATATGGAAGCCATTGGCAGATCCACATGGCCCCACCAGAGATGTTTTATCACACACCTGCACACCACCACTCTAGGCCCACTATTCAGTAGGCACCAACTTACTGGCATTTCTGTTCTACACCATTTTAATAAAACCCAGTCAATGAAGGCACTCTCTGGTACACTCGTGATCAGCAACAGTACATCAATAGGTTCTCCAGTGCCACCTGGTTAGGGGAATGTCAAAAATTTCATGGTATTTATCTAGCAGTTTTTCAAGGATGAAGTTGGAGGCACTGTGGGTTTCAATTAATTTAGGGAACATTAAATTGTGAGGAAGCTCATTTCAATGAAAGCTCTGGAGAATTCTCACAGGCAATTCTTCCCAAAGAGTGGCCAAAAGGTCACATGAAGCCAGGCCCATTGAGGTCTACAATGTAAGATCCATGTGTGTTTTGACTCTCAACTATTACTGCCAAGTCTTTCTAAATTAAATAATGTGATATCATGGCTGAGATTCCCAGTGATCTGTGGAGAGCAACCCTGAGCCTAGATCTCAGTTTCCAAGGGCGACTTTCATGCGTGGCCTCCTGAAATCCCAACAAAATTCATGGAAATACTTCTCTGAGGTCAGTTTCAGAACTCAGTCTCTAAGGGTAATCACAGCAGAGTTCAAGACCAGGTGGACCCATTCATCTATTCCAACCACCACACAAATGTCCACAGTTGAAACCAAAACACTTTCACATGACCCTCATCTTCGGCCATAGAGACACTCTTCATAACCTCTTGCTGAAGGTTTCCATGAGGGGCACAACCCAAGACTGTATTCAAAATATGCACCCTCGCCCTTTTTTGCCTAAATTCAGGGTGGCCTGGACACCCTTCCTGTGAACCAGGAGTGATCAAATAGGCCTGCCCTTAATACTGCTCTGCTTCTCCATTTTGACTCTTACTGACTGTCGGGTATAGATTCTTTGTGTGAATTGGAGTCATGAGAAAATCCAAGCACCTATTTCCTACCTTCTGCAGGGCTTTGAAGAACTCATTTGACCCAAAGGATATCTATTCTCACTTGATAGGAGTCAGGACGTACAGAGGAAGGCAATAGACTTCATTCACATTGACTTCTCTTTTGGCCATTTTGGTTTTGTATTCACACATGGGATATTTCTGTAGATCCATCAGGTGCTGAGAATATAAGCCACAGCCAAGGGGCTGATTCAGACACATCCCTTTCCAAGAAATTAAGCACAGAGCCACAGGTGATGCCCATTTATTTCCATTAGAAAACTGTTTTCTTCAGGCTTCTCAAAGGGTGGCCTGAGGCAAAGACCTTCCTGACATTCAGGGCAACAGAACAGTAGGTAAGCAAAAGGCACAAAGCAGGGTTTCTCCACTGAGACTTCCTGGTAACACTGATATCTTAGTTCTCTGAGATGTTCCCATTGCCTTCAGCTTTCCAGTACATGGCCGTGTAACAAAGCTTGCAGGTGGTTTATATCTTGGACACAAAACCATGAGCCTATTCAGGAGAGTGGCCAGAATTCAAAAAAAAAAAAAAACAAACTGGAGCTTAGGAAGTTAATAAGTGTTGCCTATTCATAAGGCAAGCCGCAGTCCATTCATCAATTGGGCAGGATGAATGATGGAAAGCTTTCTACTAGACAGGACAATCCATTGATGCATTCTCTTTTCAAATGTCGACAACCATGGACACAGTGGGATACAGAGATAGAAACCCTCACCTTGTCAAATGACATTCTAAAAGCACTCCACTCCAAACAAAACAATCTGCCTTTCCTACCTATTCCCAGAACATGAGACAAAACCACAAACTCACACCCACACCCACAAAGGCAACTCCTTCCCTAAAGCAGGTCTGTGAGTATTCGGACTGTCCTCTGACTGGTGAGCCATATTATGTTCCACCAAAATATTCTGTCCTTTCTCAGATCTGGTCTCCTTGGCCACCCTGTGAAGTTTTCAGTAGACAGTGGTGAACCACTACCTGCTTTCTCAGGAAAGGCCCCTCTTCAGAGCTCTCCTGGAATTTGGCCATCCTCACATCAGTAGGTAGCAAGAAAGTCTGACTCTGCCCTTGGTATTACCAAACAAGTGAGCCCATTGGAACTGGGACAGGGACTGGCTCTTGGTGCCTGGCTTCCTGGATTCCAAATTCAGAGAGTTTCATCACCAAGGAAGTGAGGTAGTTCACTTCTTTCAGGAACTGAATGAGGTCACTGCCTTGGCAACCACATTGTCCTAACAGTTGCTTTCAAGTGTCCCATGACATGGAGGATGCATCTAATTCCTCTGACACTTTCACAATTTAGAATGGTATATCAAACATAGGCACCCGAAAAGAACTCTCCAAACAGGCCTGGTTTTGTCAATCTTCTCTACATTAAGAACATAGATGCTGGTTCAGTCACATCCCTTCATCCTGAACAAGATGTTTGCCATGGAAGATGACTTTTGCTCTCTCAAGTCCTTCATATCTGCCTATATCTCCTCAAAAGATCATTCTGCATGGACCTTTGAGGTTCTCAATAGGTGGAAGATCCCCTACATTCCAGTATTGTAAGACCAACTCTGTTGCTGCTCTACTGTAAAGTTAGATTGAGGGAACAGTGCGTGGTTTGGGTTAATAACATGTTCAATTTGGGGTAGGAAACATTCTGTGGAATGAATAATGGCACTGGGAACCTACGATATTTACAAGAATATACAGGTGAAATATAAATCTGAAAATAGAAATCTAGGTAAGATTTGAAGACCAGAAGGGCATTGGGGCCTTGACTGGGATACTTAGATTTGAAATATATTCTGCACAGATGTCTCAGATAAATCTATATAGAATGATATGATTGAATGTCGAAGAGAACATCCAGTCAAAAACGGATAGTCGGTAGGATAAGGAAGATATTCGGTAGGTATAGAAAGAAGAGTGAATATAGGATTTGGACCAAAAGTCCTTTAGCAATAAGGTTACATGTAGACAGTGAATGTAAATGTCAGCACATATAAAGAGTCAGTCACAATGATGAACTGGGGAAAATAGGTGGGAAAGCAGATATCACTAGAGACTTCAGGAAATCTGGAAATGTATAAAGTGAGAGATAGGTTTAGACATTTTCAACAGACTTGAGGTTGAAAATATAATCTTAAGAAGAAAGAAATATATAGTCACCAATAGGATTGACATTTGAGCGCATTAGGCAACCTGGACATGGATGTTTTTAATAATCCATGCTCACTTTCTTTAAGACATTGGTACAATCATAAGAGTGAACTTTGCTTTTTGTGTCCAATCATTACTGTAATAAAATGTATATGTAGATCAGGTGACATGAGTATTATTTCCACCATTTCTGGGATCAATATTTTGAAAACATGTAAAGTAGTTTGAGGGTACAAATAGGTGTACCCTGTGTCTATGTATATAGAGATAATGCCTGAATAGACCATACTGTGAATAAATAATAGAACTGTTTCCTACTTTAAATAATGGATTGAATTGATATTTGAAAATATACACAAAATCTTATATTGATATACAATAATTTATTCCATCCAGTTATATATCTAATAGTAATATTAGGGTTATGGTTTATCAAGAAAAGTGTATGAGTTTTGCTTCAAAAGTGATTGTGGAAATCGAAAATAATGTGATTGGAAAGAAGTCTCATGAAAAGACAAGTCAAGAAACCTGGAGGAATACATGTGTTCTGAAGCAGGAAGTGATTGAAAGTGAAACAAATGCCTATAAATCTATGAACTTGCCTATAAATCTATGATGTGCATAAACTAAAGAAATATTAATGTGCCAGTTTTGAATGAAAATGAACGTCCAAATACACATCATGTCCCATAGGTGTCTACTTGCGTTGATGTTAAACTAGGTAAGTTACTGTAGAAATATTAGGATTTTTATGCACCATTCACCGAAGTTAGTTTTCAGTACTAGGAAACAAATATGTAATTCAGGTGGATGACTATTTCTGAGAATAATCTGTGAAAAGTTGATTATAAATTCACATATATAAAAATGAATGAATTTAGGGAGTGTAAATAAGACACATATATTTCTTATTTTGAGAAATCTGGAGAATACACACACACACACACACACACACACACACATTAAATAGTAGCAATATATATGCCAATCGAAATTCATCATGAAATATATATCATCCACAAATCAAAAAATATTCATTTGACTTAATATGGATTAATATATAATGTTGTTCTACTAGGAAGATCACCCATTGGTTGAAATTTCAATTTCAACATGGATTAGGAGAAGTCATCTATTCTCACAATTTGTATCTGCCAAGTCAGCCACCTAACAAGAATGTACGTGTGATACCAGGTAGGATTCTATATGTGCATATAAAAATACATGTGCTGAATAGTCTACAGAGAAAGGGAGACAGGAATTCACATATTTGTTAACTTTAAAAGCACATGGACAATTATTTCCACAAAAATTTGACTCAGTTTATAACTCCTACCGTATATAATGCAAAATGCAAGTTCAACTATACTCCATGCCTCCTCTGAACTGCTTGTATTTCTATTCTGTTTGGTTAGTTTTCTAAATCATATTAGAATTAATAGTCAGAGTCTAGTAGGGTATGGGTTAGTGTCAGGGATTCAGAATTCCGAATGGAAAATTGGTATTGAATCCTATGTGTATGCAAATATGGGCTACACAAAAATCTTCCCACTCTCATCCAGAACAATGCCATGACATTACCTTCGACCGAAGTAAGACACAATTAGAGGAGAAGAGATAGAAATTCTGTGAATACAAATCTGGAATGGAATATGCTCAGGAGTTCACAAACTTGTAGTTGGTAGAGGAGTTTCCAAAAGTAAGGGACAAGGTAAACACTCCACAAACATGGAGTTCTGCTGGCCTAAAGACTTCTTAAGAAACTGCCTCTGTGGTTGGGCACTTGAAATATATGTTATTGTCAGTAGCTTCAGCTTCCTTAGTAGTGACACCATCAAAGCTGGGTCTGCATCTATGTGACCTGGAGGAGGGGTTTCTTATTTTCCAATGAACATGAGGCAGCAATGCTGAATTTGCTCTTTGTAGGTAAAATATTTCGTCTGGGGGCTAAGTGTCTCCCCGTGTGGACTCTGAAGCCATTTGGTCATCCTCCACTTTTTGTGGTGTTTCTTGCTTCTGCACTGGGATTTTGGTGTTTGCTTCACGAAATACAAGGAGTTCATCTGGGACACAGTGCTAGAGGGATTTCTGTCACGTGTGGTGTGTCAGGGTCTGCAAGATAATGTGCCAATCAGGCTTCTATCCCACATAGCTTGCCCCCTTGACTATAGCAACTTGATTCTGAACATTTCCCTGAAACTTCTCCATATAATAAGAAACATTTACATATAAGGGTCTGCTAGCTGCACCATGTCATTCACAAGCATTTGGAAGACAATAGCAGATCCACATGGCCCAACCACAGATTTTTTATCACACACCTTCACACCACTGCTCAAGGCCCACTACTCAGCAGGCTTCAACTTACTGGCATCTCTGTTCTACACCATTTGTATAAAACCCACTCAATCAAGGCAGTGTCTGGTATACTCATGATCAGCAACAGGATATCAAAAATTCTCCATTGCCACCTGGTCATGGGAATTTCAAAAATTTCATGGTTTTTATCTAGCCATTTTTCAAGGATGAAGTTGGAGGCACTGTGGGTTTCACTTCATTCAGGAACCATTAAATGGTGTGGAAGCTTATTTCAATGAAAGTTCTGGAGAATTCTCACAGGCAAGGCTTCCCAAAGTGTGGCCAAAAGATCACATGAAATCAGGCCCATTGATTTCTACAATGTTTGGTCCATGTGTGTTTTGATTGTCAACTATGGCTACCAAGTGTTTCAGCATAAAATCAAGTGATATTCTTGCTGAGATTCTCAGTGCTCTGTGGAAAGCCATCCTGGGCCTAGATCTCAGGTTTCAAGGGCGAATCTCATGCGTGGCCTCCAACAATTCCAACACAATTTATGGCGATACTTCTATGAGGTCAGTTCCAGAACTCAGTCTCTAAGGGGAATCACACCAGAGTTCAAGCTGATGTGGACCCAGTCATCTCTTGCAACCACCACACAAATGACCACAATTAAAACCAAAAAAACCCCACGTGGCACTCATCTTCTTCCATATAGAAACACATCAGAACCTCTGGCAAGAGGTTTCCATAAGGGGTGCAGCCCAAGAGAGTGTCCAAAATAAGCTCCCTTTGCCCTCATTTGGCTAAAGTCAGGGTGGGCTGGACACCCTTCATGTTAACCAGGAGTGACCAAATGTGCCTGCCCTTAATACTGCTTTGCTTCTCCAATTTGAGGCATACTGGCTGTCGGGTATAGATTCTTTGTGTGAATTGGAGTAATGGGAAAACTCAAGCACCTATGGGCTAGCCTCTGCACAGCTTTGAAGAACTCATTAGACCCAAAGTATCTCTATTCTCACTTGATGGAAGTCAGGAACCTTATTGAAGAAGGCAAGAAACTTCATCCACAATGACTGCTTTTTTGGCCAATTTGGTTTTGGATGGACACATGGGATCTTTCTTTGGATCATCACGTTCTGAGAATCTAAGCCACAGCCTCACACAGGGCCAGAATGCTGATTCAGACACATCCTTTTCGAAGCAATTAAGCCAAGATCCACAGGTGATGCCCATTCATTTCCATTTCAAAACTGTTTTTTTCGGGCTTCACAAAGGTGTGGCCTGAGGGAAAGAACTTCCTGACATTCAGGGCAACAGAACCATCGATAAGCAAATGCCCCAAAGCAGGGTTTCTCCACTGAGACTTTCCTGGTCACACTGATATCTGAGTTTTCTGAGATGCTAGCCATTCCCTTCAGCTATCTAGTACATGGCCATGTCACAGAGTTTGGAGATGGTACATAAATCCATGAGCGTATTCTGGAGAGTGGCCAGAATTCAGGAAGAAATAAGGAACTTAGGAAGTTAGTAGGTGTTGCCCATCCATAAGGCAAGCCAAAGTCCATTCATAAATTGGGCAGTATGAATGAAGATATTTACTAGAGAGGACACATCAATAGATGCATTCTCTTTTCTAATGTCTACAACAACAGACACAGTGGGATACACAGACATAGAAACATAACATTGTCAAACCACTTACTAAAAACAGTCCACTCCAAATCAAACAAACCGCATTTCCTACTTATTCTCAAAACATGAGACAATACCACAAACTCACACCCACACCCACAAAGAACCTCCTTCCCCCAAGTAGGTCTTTGATTATCCGGAGTTTCCTCTGACTGGTGGGCCATAGTATTTTCCCTCGAAATGGCCTGTACTTTCTCAGATCTGGTGTCTTTGCCAACTCTTTGAAATAATCAGGAGCCAGGGGTGAACCACTACCTGCTTTCACAGGAAACACCCGTCTTCATAGCTTTCCTTGCATTTGGCCATCCTCACATCAGTGGGTACCAAGGAAAACTGACACTGTCCTTGGTAAATCCAATCAAGTGAGCCAACTGGGACTGGGACTGGGACTGGCTCAGGGTACCTTGATTCCTGGATGCCAAGTTCAGAGAGTTGCATTACCAAGGAAGTGAGGTGAGGTCACTTCCTTCAGGAACTGAATAAGGTCACTGTTTGGCAACCACTTTGTCCTAACAGTTGCTTCCAAGGGTCCCATGAAAAGGAGGCTGCCCCAATTCCTGTGACATTTTCACAAGTTTGAATGGTATATCAACCATTGGCCCCCAGTAACAGCTCTCCAGACCTGCCTGGTTTGGTCCATCTTCTCTACATTAAGAAGAGAGAGGCTGATTCAGACACAACCCTTCATCCTGACCAGGTTGTTTGAGATGGAAGATGACTTTTACTCTCTCAGGTTCTTCATATCTGTATACATGTTTTCCAGGGATAATTTCTGCATGGACCTTTGAGGTTCTCAGTAGGTGGAAAATTCCCTACATTCCTGTATTGTAAGACCAACTCTAATCCAGCTCTTCTGTAAAGTTAGATTGATAGAACAGTGTATAGTAAGGGTTAATAACAAGTTTGATTTGGGTTAGGAATCATTCTGTGGGATGAATAATGGTATTGGGTACCTGAGATACTTACAAGAATATATAGGTTAAATATAAGTATGAAAACAGAAATCTAGGTAAGATTTGAAGCCCAGAAAGTCATTGGGCCCTTGATTGGGATAATTAGCTTGAATTATTTTCTGCACAGATGTCTCAGATAAATTGATATACAATGGCATAGGAACTTGTACCTTGGATGATTGAATGTAGAAGAGAACATCCACTCAAACAGATATAGTCAGAAAGATCAGGAAGATAGTCGGTAAGTATCGGACAAAGATTGAGTATAGGATTTGGACCAAAAGTTCTTTAGCAATAGGGTTTCGGTTAGAGACTGAATGTCTTAGGAAGAAACAAATATGTAGTCACCAATAGGAGTGACATTTGATAGCGTTAGGCAACCTGGACATGGATGATTTTAGTAATCCATGTTCACTTTCTATTTAGGCTTTGGTATAATCATAAGTGTGAGCTTTGCATTTGGTGTGCAGAATATTACTGTGATTAAATGTGTATGTAGATCAGGTGACATGAGTGTTTCATCCACCATTTCTGGGAGCAATTTTTTGAAGACGTATAATTTTGTATTCGGGGTACAAAGAGGTGTACCCTGTGTCTATGAATACAAAGAAAATGCATGAATAGGCCATTCTGTGAATAAATAATGTAACTGGTTCCAACTTGAAATAATGGATTGAATTGAAATGTGAAAATATATAAGAAATCTTATATTAATATACAATAATTCATTTCAACCCATTATATATCTAATGGCAATATGAGGATTATGGTTTGTCATGAAGAGTGTGTGAGCTTTGCTTCAAATTGATAATGGAAATTGAAAATAATGTGTTTGGAAAGAAGTCTCATGAAAAGATGAAACCTGGAGGAATACATGTGTTTTGAAGCAGGAAGTGATTGAAAGTGATACAAATGACTATAAATTTGCGAAATTGTGGATGAAATATATGTCCTATGATGTGCATAAACTTAAGAAATAGTAATGTACCAGTGTTGAATAAAAATGACCGTCAAAATACACATCATGTCCCATAGGAATCTACATGCATTGATGTTAAACTGGGTCAGTTACTGTAGAAATATTAGGATTTCAATGCACGAATCACTGAAGATAGTTTTCAGTACTAGGAAACAAATATGTTTTTCAGGTGGATGAATATTTCTGAGAATAATCTTGTGAAAATTTGAATATAAATCCACTTACATGAACATGAATGAATTTTAGAAGTGTACTAAGACACATATATTTCATATTTTGAAAAATCTGGGGACTATATATATATATATATATATATATATATATATATATATACACAAAACACACACACAGACATTAAAATGTAGTAATATATGCGCAATTTGAAATTCATCATGAAATGTATATAATCCACAGATGCAAAAATATATATTTTACAGAACATGGATTTATGTATAATTTTGTTCTACTAGGAAGCTGACCCATAGGTTGAATATTCAGTTCCTACAGCATATAGGAGGAATGATCTCTTCTCATAATTTGTATTTGCCGATGCAGCCACCTCACAAAAATGTAGGTGTGATACCAGGTAGCATTCTATTTGTGCATAAAAAAATACATGTGTTGAATAGGCTACAGAAAAAGGGAGACAGGAATTCACATATTTCTTAACTTTAAAAACACATTGAGAGGGGGAGGGACAGAGCCGCCAATCGCTCTTGCAAGGTAGGCGGACCTGCGACCCATGGTCAGAACAAGTCCAGAGACCCGCCAGCTTGGAAAACCAATCACCTTGGTTTCGGGAGGGGCAGAGCTGCCGCCTGCCTGCAAGGTAGGCGGACCTGTGACCCACAGGCAGAATAGGCCCAGCAATCTGTGGAGGGTCAGAGACGCCCCCCGTGCCTGCATGGTAGATGGACCTGCGACCACCGACAGACCAGGCCTATGGCCCGCCAGAATGGTAGACACATCTTCCCAGTTGGGGGAGGGGCAGAGCTGCCATCCATGCCTGCAAAGTAGACGGACCTGCAAACGACAGACAGATGAGGCCCAGTGGCCCGCGGATGGCCAGAACTGCCGCCCGCTCCTGCAAGGTAGGCCGATATGCGACCCAGGGGCAGAACAGGCCCAGCGCACGCAGAGGGACAGAGCTGCCGCTCACGCCTTCAAGGTAGGTGGACCTGCTTTCGACCAGCAGAACAGGCCCAGCGTCCTGCTGGTGTGGTAGGCACATTGCCCCAAATGTAGGAGGGGCAGAGTTGCCGCCCGTGCCTGTGAGGGAGACTTTGCAACTATACAAGAGCAATATAAACATATAGGGGAAAAATTCAATAACACAACAGTTTCACCAAGCAGAAAGAAAAGCGAACAGCATGAAAAGAAATGGAAAGAAAGGACCACAAGCAATGCAGTTAAAGTCAACGTTAGAAGAGGTAATATCTGCAGCAGATGGAATGTCAGATAAAGAATTCAGGATATACATGCTTCAGATAATCTGGAGTCTCAGGGAAGACATTAGAGAGCAAAATCAGGCAATGAAAGATCACTTCGACAATGAATTACATAAACAAATAAAAGAAGCAGAAGATCAACTATACAGGGAGATGAGATTATAAAATAAAAAAAAAAAATCCTAGAAATGCAGGAAGCAATAAACCAACTTGAAAACTCAATTGAGAATACTACCAACAGAGAAGAACACTTAGAAGATAAAACATCAAACAATGAAAACAAAGTATTTCAACTTGAAAAGAACATAGACAGCTCAAAAAAAAAAATGTGCACCATGATCAAGTAAGATTCATCCCTGGCATGCAAGGCTGGTTCAATATACAGAAATCAATAAATGTTACTCCCCACATCAATATACTTAAAAATAAGAACCATATCATCATCTCGAGAGATGCAGAAACAGCATTCGACAAAGTACAGCATCCCTTTATGTTCAAAACTCTAGAAAAACTAAGGATAACAGGAACATACCTCAATATTGTAAAAGCAATCAACGCTAAGCCTCAGGCTAGCATCTTTCTGAATGGAGAAAAATTTAAGGCATTCCCTCTAAAATCTGGAACAAGACAGGGATGCCCTCTCTCACCACTTCTGTTCAACATAGTTCTCGAAACACTGGCCAGAGCAATTAGACAGACGAAAAAATTAAAGGCATAAAAATAGGAAAAGTAGAACTTAAATTATCACTATTTTGAGATTACATGATTCTATACCTAGCAGACACAAAAGGTTCTACAAAGAAACTATTAGAGCTAATAAATGAATTCACCAAAGTGGCAGGATATAAAATCAGCATGCATAAATCAAAGGCATTCCTATATATCAGCGAAAAATCCTCTGAAATGCAAATGAGGACAACCAAGCCATACACAATATCCTTCGAAAAATAAAATACTTGGGAAACAACCTAACAAAAGAGGTGAAAGACTGATACAATGAAAACTACAGAAACCTAAAGAGAGAAATTGAAGATCTTAGAAAATGGAAAAATATACCCTGTTCATGGATAGGCAGAACTAACATCATCAAAATGGCGATATTACCACGAGTTCTCTAGAGGTTTAATGCAATGCCAATCAAAATCCCTATGGCATTTCATGTAGAAAAAGAGAAAGCAATCATGAAAATCATATGGAAAAATAAAAGACCCAGAATAGCAAAAACAATGCTAATCAGGAAGTGTGAATCTGGCGGTATAGCCATTCCAGACTAGAAACAATACTACAGAGCAATAGTAACAGAAAAAGCATGGTACTGGTACCAAAACAGGCAGGTGGACAAATGGTACAGAATATAGGACACAGAAACCAATCCACAAAACTACAACTATGTTATATTTGATAAAGGGGTGCCGCAGTCTCTGGCTGGGCACAAATCACGAGTCTCCACACAGCTTGTAGATTCAAACAGCAATTCTTTATTCCTGAACTCACACCGGCCGTCTACAAACACGTTCTGGGGAAATCCACGTTCTCTGCCCAAATCCACTTCTCCCAAATCCACTACTCTCCCCAAATCCACTACTCTGCCCAAATCCACTCCGCATGGGCTTCTGTCTCCCAAAATATACTGTCTGACCCTAAGCACTCAAGAGGAACTCAGCAGCAGGATACGCCCTATTCTAAAGGGGGAACACCCTAAACACGATCCTGCCCTGGTCCTTGAGCAAGGTCACCTTTCAGAAGTCCTTCCACTAGACAGCATGGGAGTAAGCTGGCAAGGAATTTGTCATACCTACTTTGCTGATGGCTCCCAGCATCTCCCCCCTTCTGATTAATTAAACAACAAGTAATGTGGCTTAAGACCGTGCCTGGTAGGTTGTCCAGTTCAACATATGGCTCTTACCCGTCATTGGAAAACTGACCTTTAGGCGTCAGCCTCCTGTCTTAGGTTGATACCACTGCAACTGGATCATACCCGTCACTGACTACCGGTCCAGCATACAGCCATACTTCTGGATAGGTCTATGCACCAGTGGGGGGGTGAGGTTCTTTGCCTCACCTCTGTTGGCCCCCAAATTTGGCCTTGGTGCCAGTGGGGGAGTGAGGTTAATGTGGCTTAAGGACCGTGCCTGGTAGGTTGTCCAATTCAACATATGGTTCTTACCCGTCATCGGAAAACTGACCTTTAGGCAACTGACCTTTAGGCGTCAGCCTCCTGTCTTAGGTTGATACCACTGCAATTGGATCATACCCGTCACTGACTACCGGTCCAGCATATAGCCATTGGCTCCCAAATTTAGACCATCACTAGCAGAAGGGAGGAGGATACAGAAATGCCACGACACCAAGCCAATTGACAGTTCCTTTGGAAAAATTGCATCATTGGTGACACCATCAGCAAAGATATGCCAGCATTACCACAATTTGCTGCACTAAACGTAGTTACATAGTCTAGGCAAGTTCTGTAAGCAGTTCAAAGGGGAGGAATCTATCAATCTGTCCGTCTCCTCCCAAAGTCCGTTTCCTCCCAAAGTAAGTTGACTCCTTGATTGACCATACTTGTTGAGTTATATTCATTGGGATGAAGATAGGAATTCTGGCAATGATGCTAAAAAGACATTATCCTGAAAAGAATTATTAAATATAATGAAAAGAAAAGGTGAAAGTAAACAAACAGATCTGTTAACCTTCTTAAAAAACAATCCTTAACAGCTGTTTACCTGATTTAAATTAGTAAACAAGAAGATCTGTTAACCACCTTTAAAAACAATCCTTAACAGCTGTTTACTTAATTTAAATTAAGCCATTTAAATCACGTGAATAAAAAAATAATAATTTGGATCCATTTTCTCATGAGCGCTCCTCATATATGAAATATGGACATACGCACACACAGACATATAACACAAAACACAAATGTGCAAACAAACGTACAACACATAAGATAATAATAAAGGCCTTGTAGCTTTACCTAGGTGAAATCTCCATTGCAATGTTTAAAAACTCCACAGTCAAAAAAATAAAACTGATCAGAAAAACATTAACCTAGGTTTGTATGAGCTCAAAAAATAAAAATAGAACCTTATGATGTGGAAAAATGCAATAATAAAATAGATATTGAAAAAAGCATCCTGGTTAATCACAGTCGCAGATGTAAGAATGGCCAAGCTGGAGTTCTGGATATCAGCTATTATGGATTTGAGTCAAATCATCGTCTTTTCGATCTGTAGAAATCGTTTTAGTTAGTCTTTCTGGAATCCAAATCGGTTGCTGTTCTCCTGTGGAAAAACAAACAGAACCCCTACTCCAGAAAATCACTGGGTTAGGATCTTTCCATTGTCCTGTTAGAATATCTTTCCAAAGTACTTTAGTCTTATGTACATTTTTTGGATACATATGTCTTTCCGCAGCACTAAGTCCTGATGAATCCAAATTTAAAAAGTGTAGAGTAAAAAGGGTTATTTTAAGTTTATCTTTGGGGGATATATACCCTTTTCCAATTTTTAAGATTAACTAGGCTTCGAATGATGCAATCTTTCCTCCTTCATGAAGGCATCTTAACCTCCTTCAAATTAACCTTTTAAAGCCTTCCAATTATCATCTATACTGTACTTTTAAATGTACTTTTTCACCACCTATAGCTTCACTCTTTTAAACGAGGCTTAGATTCTGTTTAAATTGCTTAATGTTAGTTTACATGGCTGCCCTTCAACCAAAGGCCTTTTTTACTCCATTAAGTAGCTTTGTCTCAATCTGCCATGTACAAATATCTTTTTTTTCTTTCTTCCTTTCTCAAGCTTTTAAAGTAAGTCAAGTTTCCTCAAAATTTTTTTAAATGGCATTTTACAACTTTTTAATTTACCACACAGAGATTATCTCATCTAGAAACATTTCTTTTTTTTAACCTTCCATATTAAAATATATTTTCACATCCTCAATCTTTTTATATCTCTTTTTTAACCGTTAACCCTTTTTATAAATTCACATTCTGAAATAACCCTTATAAAATTTCCGATTTAGACAAATTACTCCACTTTAAGAAGATGAAAGACTTTCATGTTTTTTATGATACTATAATACTGTAATTGAAACCCAACTGAAACTTCTTATACTTATTGTATATAAATTACACCTGATAGAATCTTAACACTTTGTAACCTTGTTTCAGCAAAGACATAGACCAAAGCAATATTAAACATTTTTCCATTCACCAATTTATGAAAACACACATAATGATTAAATATATTACCTTATGGAACTTAATAAGTAAAGAGTACTTGATTTCATATTTAGTGGTTGATATTTTAACACTTTAGCTTTATAAATTAATCAGATGTCTGTAAAGACCAAGATCTTAGACAAATGTAGTAAACAGAATTAGCCATCTCTTTCTTGTTGAAGAAAAATCCTTCTACAGTATACCATGATGGTCCCATTGAAATACTTAATAACTCGTCTTTAAAAAGCAATGGGCTACATTTTTGTATTGTATCAACATATGCCCTAGCTGTTCTTGGTCTTACTGGGGTGCCTTTTTTCTCTAACAATTTCTCTCCCTCGCTGGTGAACAACTTCAAACCTTGAGTTAACCATTTTCCCCAGTTTGCCTGATAAAGTTCTAGGAACAGGCAACTTGAAATAAAAACAAAATAAATCAAAACAAGAACACATTGTTTTTTGAAATGCTCACCCATTCTTTCAGTCTCCTTCAGGGGCGAGTAATTTCACTTATCCCCAAGCTTCAGGCGTTCCGCGTACGAGCCACCAAATGCCGCAGTCTCTGGCTGGGCACAAATCACGAGTCTCCACACAGCTTGTAGATTCAAACAGCAATTCTTTATTCCCGAACTCACACCGGCCGTCTACAAACACGTTCTGGGGAAATCCACGTTCTCTGCCCAAATCCACTTCTCCCGAATCCACTACTCTGCCCAAATCCACTACTCTGCCCAAATTCACTCCGCATGGGCTTCTGTCTCCCAAAATATACTGTCTGACCCTAAGCACTCAAGAGGAACTCAGCAGCAGGATACGCCCTATTCTAAAGGGGGAACACCCTAATCTCCTATAATGCTAAACCGCCCTATTCTAAAGGGGGAACACCCTAAACACGATCCTGCCCTGGTCCTTGAGCAAGGTCACCTTTCAGAAGTCCTTCCACTAGACAGCATGGGAGTAAGCTGGAAGGAATTTGTCATACCTACTTGGCTGATGGCTCCCAGCAAAGGGGCTAAAAGCATGCAATGGAGGAAGGATAGCATCTTCAACAAATGGTGCTGGGAAAACTGGAAATCCATATGCAACAAAATTAAACTTAATCACTTTCTCTCGCCATGCACAAAAGTTATATCAAAATGCACCAACGAGCTTGATATCAAATCAGAGACACAGCATCTGATAGAAGAAAAAGTTGGCTAAGATCTACATACTGTGGTTTCGGGGTCCAAATTTATCAATATTACACCCATTGCACAAGAGTTAATAACTAGAATCAACAAATGGAACTTAAAAGATTTTTCTCAGCAAAAGAAACAATAGAGAGGTAAGTAGGGAGCCTACAACCTGGGAACAAGTCTTTACTCCTCTCACTTCAGATAGAGCCCTAATATCCATAGTATACAAAGAACTAAAAAAAATAGACAATATGAAAACAAATAACCTAATCAACAAATGGGCCAAGGACCTGAACAGACACTTCTCAGAGGAGGACATACAATCAGTCAATAAGTACATGAAAAAATGCTCACAATCTCTAGGAGTCAGAGAAATGCAAAACAAACCCACCCTAAGATACAATCTCACTGCAGTAAGAT
Source organism: Callospermophilus lateralis (assembly GCF_048772815.1). Taxonomy (NCBI): domain Eukaryota; kingdom Metazoa; phylum Chordata; class Mammalia; order Rodentia; family Sciuridae; genus Callospermophilus; species Callospermophilus lateralis. Next base: position 1,117,028 of record NW_027513394.1, read on the forward strand.
TGGCAGCCAATATGATGTCAAATGACAAAAAGTGCTGGCAAGGATGTGGGGAAAAGTGTACACCTGTACATTGCTGGTGGGACTGCAAATTGGTGCAGCCAATTTGGAAAGAAGTATGGACATTTCTTGGAAAGCTGGGAATGGAACCACCATTTGACCCAGCTATTCCTCTTCTCTGTCTATTTCCTAAAGACCTAAAAAGATCTTGCTACAGGGACACTGATAAATTGATGTTTATTGCAGCACAATTCACAATAGCAAGACTGTAGAACCAAACTCGATGCCCTTCAAAAGATGAATGGATAAAAAAAAGGTGGCATTTATACACAATGAAGTATTACTCTGCATTAGAAAATGACAAAATCGTACAATTTGCAGAGAAATGGATGCCATTATAATAGATTATGCTAAGTGAAGATAGCCAAACCCTAAAAAACAAATGCCAAATATTTTCCTTGATATAAGGAGAGTAAGCAAGAACAGAGTAGGGAAGTGGAGAATGAGAAGAAGATTAACATTATACAGGGGTGAGAGGTGGGAGGGAAAAAGAAAGAGAAGTGAAATTGCATGGAAATGGAAGGAGACCCTCATGGTTATAAAAAATCAAATACAAGAGGAAGTGAGGGGAAAGGGAAAAAAACAAGGGGAAGAAAGTAATTCCAGTAGATGGGGTAGAGAGTGAAGATTGGAGGGGAGGGAATGGGAGATAGTAGAGGATAGGAAAGTCAGCAGAATACAACAGACACTAGTATAGCAATATGTAAAACAGTGGATGTGTAACCGATGGGATGCTGCAAACTGTATACGGGGAAAACTGGAACTTCATAACCCAATGAATCAAAGTGTGAAATATGATATGTCAAGAACTATGTAATTTTTTGAAGAACCAACAATAAAAAATAAAGAAAAAAAAAATGGAGAACTATTTCAATTAAAAATTGACCAGAATTATAACACTTACCGTTTATAATGCTAAAGTCAAGTCCAACTATACAGCATGCCTCCTCTGAACTTCTTATATTTCTATTCTGTTTTGTTTATTTTTCTCCATCATATTAGGATTAGTAGTCAGAGGCTAGTAGGTTATGTGTTCACGTCAGGAATTCAGTATTTTGAAAGGAAAATAGGAAAATGAATCCAATGTGTATGCAAATATGTGCTACACAAAAATCTTCTCACTCTCATACGGAAGAAGACCTTAACATTACCTTCACCCCAAGTAAGACACAATTAGAGGAGAAGAGTTAGAAATCTGTGAATACATATCAGGAATGGAAAATGTTCAGGAATTCACAAGCTTGGAGGTAGTAGATGAGTTTCCAAAAGTAAGGGAGAGGGTAAACACTCCACAAACATCGAGCTCTGCTGGCCAAAAGACTTCTTGAGTAACTGCCTCTGAGTTTGGGCACTTGAAATATATGTTGTTGTCAGGAGCTTTAGCTTCCTTTTTATGAGACAATCAAAGCTGGGTCTGCATCTATTTGACCTGGTGGACATGGTTTCTTATTTTCCAATGAACATGACACAGCAGTGATGAATTCTCTCTTTGTAGGTAGACTATGGCCACTGGGGGCTAAGTGTCTCCCTTTGTGGACTGTGAAGTCATTTGGTCATCCTCCACTTTTTGTGGTGTTTCTTGCTGCTGCACTAGGGGTTTTCTATTTGCTTCCCGACATACAAGGAGTTCAACTGAGACACAGTGCTGGAGGGACTTTTGTAACGTGTGGTGGGTCAGGGTCTGCAGGAGAATGCACCAACCAGGCTTCTATCCCACATTGCTTGCCTCCTTGACCATAGCAACTTGATTCTGAACATTGCCCTGAAAACTCTCCATATAACAAGATGGCTTTACATACAAAGGTCTGCTGGCTGCACCATGTAAGTCACAAGCATTTTGAAGCCAATGTAAGATTCACATGACCCCACAACAGATGTTTTATCACACACCTGCACACCACTGCTATAGGCCCACTACTCTGCCGGCTCCAACTTACTGGCATCTCTGTTCTACAACATTTTCAAGAAACCCACTGAAACAAGGCACTGTCTGGTACACTCATGATCAGCAACAGGACATCCAAAGTTTCTCCAGTGCCACCTGGTCATGGTAATTTCAAAAATTTCATGGTTTATATCTAGCCATTTTTCAAGAATGAAGTTGGAGGTACTGTGGGTTTCACATTCATTCAGGAACCATAAAATTTGAGGAAGATCATTTCAATGAAAGCTCTGGAGAACTCTCACAGGGAATTCTTCCCAAAAGGGGCCAATAGGGCACATGAAGCCAGGCCCTTTGAGGTCTACAATGTGAGATCCATGTGTGTTTTTTCTCTAACAATGGCTGCCAAATCGCTCAGATTAAAATTCTGTGATATCCTGTCTGAGATTCCCAGTGCTCTGTGGAAAGTTAGCCTGGGCTTAGATCTCAGTTTCCAAGGGTGACTCTCATGCGTGGCCTCCTAAAATCCCAACACAATTCATGGCAATACTTCTCTGAGGTCAGTTCCAGAACTCAGTCTCTAAGGGGAATCACACCTGAGTTCAATCCAAGGTGGACCCAGTCATCTCTTCCAAATGCCACACAAATGACTGCAATTAAAGCCAAAACACCCCCACATAGCCCTCATCTTTTTCCATATATACACACATCATAAGCACTGGGTGATAATTTCCATGAGGTGCGCAGCCCAAGACAGTATCCAAAATAAGCTCCCTTGCCACTCATTTGCCTAAAGTCAGGGTGGCCTGGACACCCTTCCTGTGAAAATTGAGTGATCACATAGGCCTGCTGTTAATACTGCACTGATTCTCCAATTTGAGGCCTAGGGACTCTGGGGTTTAGATTCTTTATGTGAATTGGAGACATGAGAAAACTCAAACACCTCTGGGCTAGCCTCTGCCGGGCTTTGAAGAACTCATTTGACCCTAAAGATCCTGATTCTCACTTGATGGGTGTCAGAATCCTTAGAGGAAGGTGAGAGACTTCAACCACAATTACTGCTTTTTTGGCCATTTTGATTTTGGATACACAGGAGATCTTTCTTTTGATCCCTCAGATGCTGAGAATCTAAGCCACATTCTCACAGAGGGCCTAGAGACTGATTCAGACACATCCCTTACTAAAGCAATTAAGCAAAGAGCCACAGGTGATGCCCATTCATTTCCATTTGAAAACTGTTTTCTTCAGGTTTCACAAAGGGGTGGCCTGAGGCAAAGACCTTCCTGACATTCAGGGCAACAGAACAATAGGTAAGCAAAAGACCCAAAGCAGGTTTTCTCCATTGATACTTTTCTGGTCAAACTCATTTCAGAGTTTTCTGAGATGCTCGCCATTTCCTTCAGCTATCCAGGACATGGCCATGTCAAACAGCTTGGAGGTGATGAATATCTTGGACACAAAGCCTATTCTGGAGAGTGCCCAAAATGTCGGAAGAAAACAGGAACTTAAGAAGATAGCAGGTGTTGCCCATCAATAAGTGAAGCCTCAGTCCATTCATAAATTGTGCAGTATGAATCCTGGGAAGCTGTCTACTAGACAGGACTCATCCATTGATACATATTCTTTTCTAATGTCTACAACCAGGGACACAGTGGGATACACAGACATAGAACACTCTCCTTGTCAAAAGACTTACTAGAAACAGTTCCGTGAAAACCAAACAAACCAGCATTTCTACCTCTTCTCAGAATATGAGACAAAACCACAAACCCACACCCACAGCCACAAAGACACCTCCTTCCCCCAAGTAGGTCTGTGACTATCCAGAGTGTTCTCTGACTGGTGGGCCATACTATGTTCCAACAAAATGGCCTTTCCTGTCTCAGATCTTTTCTCCTTGGCCAACTCTTTGAAGTTGTCAAGAGCCAGCAGTGAGCCACTACCTGCTTTCTCAGGAAAAGCCCCTCTTTAGAGCTTTCCTGGCTTTTGGCCATTCTCACATCAGTAGGTACCAAGAATGACTGACTCTGTCCTTGGTAAATCCAAACAAGTGAGACCACTGGGAATGGGACTGGACTGGCTCTGGGTGCCTGTCTTTCTGGATCCCGTGTTCAGAGAGTTCTATCACCAAAGAAGTGAGGTGAGGTCACTTCCTTCAGGAACTGAATCAGATCACTGCCTTGGAAACCTTTTTTGCCGCAGTCTGGTTGGGCACAAAATCACGAGCCACCACACAGCTTGTTGATTCAAACAGCAACTCTTTATTCCAGAACTCACACCAGTCGTCTACAATCACGTTCTGTGGAAATCCACGTTCTCTGCCCAAATCTACCCCCACTGGGCTTCTGTCTCCAAAAAAATACTGTCTGAATCCCGTGAGAACTCAAGGGGAACTTAGGCAGCAGGATATGCCTTTTTCCAAGCATGAATAACCTTAAACCTGGAACCAACCTAAACCCGGATAGTCCTAAACTGGAAAGTACTAAACGCAGATTATCCTAAACCGGGAACACCCTAAACCCTGATCCGCCCTGGTCCTTGTGCAAGGTCACCTTAGATTCAATGTCACTGCAAAATGTCCTATTTCTAGGAGTCCTTCCACTAAGCAACATGGGGTACCCTGGCAAGGAAATTGTGATACCTACTTGACTAATGGCTCTCAGCATCTCCCCCCTTCTGATTAATTAAACAATAAGCAATGTGGCTTAAGGACCGTGCCTGGTAGGTTGTCCAATTCAACATATGGTCCTTACCCGTCATCGGAAAACTGACCTTTAGGCGTCAGCCTCCTGTCTTAGGTTGATACCACTGCAATTGGATTATACCCGTCACTGACTACCAGTCCATCACATAGCCATTGGCCCCCAAATTTTAGACCATCACTATCAGAAGGGAGGCGGGTACAGAAATGTCATGACACTAAGCCAATTGAACGCTCCTTGGGAAAAATTGCATCACTGATGACACCATCAGCAAAGATATGCCAGCATACCACAATTAACATGGGGTGCGCTGGCAAGGAAATTATAATTGCATCACTGGTGACACCATGAGCAAAGAAATGCCAGTATTACCACAATTCGTTGCACCAAACGATAGTTACATAGTCCAGGCAAGTTCTGCAAGCAGTTCAAAGTGGAGGAATCTATCAATATGTCCATTTCCTCCCAAAGTAAATCGAATCCTTGATTGAGCATTACTTGTTGAGTTATATTCATTGAGGCATCAGTTTATACAGTTTAGTGTGATAGCTATCATAGAAGCTGTAGTTTGGTTTTATCTTAGTATTCACCAGCAGTGGGATGGAGATGGGAATTCTGGCAAAGATGCTAAAGAGACATTATCCTGAACAGAATTATTAAATATAATGAAAAGGAAAGGTGAAAGAAAACAAACAGATCTGTTAACCTCCTTTAAAAACAATCCTTAACAGCTTTTTACCTAATTTAAATTAGTAAACAAACAGATCTGTTAACCACCCTTAAAAACAATCCTTAACAGCTGTTTACCTAATTTAATTTAACCATTTAAATCACGTGAATAAAAAAAATAATAATTCGGATACATTTTTTCATTAGCGCTTCTCATATAAGAAATATGGACATACGCACATACAGACATACAACACAAAACACAAGCGTGCAAACAAACATAAAACACATAAGAAAATAGTAAAGGCCTTGTAGCTTTACCTAGGTGAAATCTCCATTGCAATGTTTAAAAACTCCACAGTCAAAAAATAAAACTGATCAGAAAAACATTAACCAAGGCTTGTATGAGCGCAAAAAATAAAAAATTGAACCTTATGATGTGGAAAAATGCAATAATAAAATAGCGATTGAAAAAAGCATCCTGGTTAATCGCTGATGCAGATGTAAGAATGCCCAAGCTGGAGTTCTGGATAACAGCTGTTATGGTTTTGAGTCAAATCATTTTCTTTTTGATCTGTAGAAATTGTTTTAGTTTATCTCTGTGGAATACAAATCCGCTGTTGTTCTCCCTGTGGAAAAACACAAACAGACCGCCGACTCCAGACAATCACTGTGTCAGGACCTTTCCATTGTCCTGTTAGAATATCTTTCCAAAGTACTTTAGGCTTATGTACATTTTTTGGATACATATGCCTGTCCACAGCACTAAGTCCAGATGAATCCAAATCTAAAAAGTTTAGAGTAAAAAGTGTTTTTTTTTAAGTTTATCTCTGGGGGATATATACCTCCTTCCAATTCCCTCTTTTTTGCTTTAATAAGTACGTTTTAATAGTTTGATGAGCTCTTTCAACTATGTCTTGTCCCTGTGGATTGTATGGGATTCCTGTTATATGAGTAATGCCAAATGATGAGGAAAATTGTTTAAAAGAGGTAGAGGTATAGCCAGGACCATTATCTGTTTTTAACTGTTTAGAAATGCCCACAGTGGCAAAATTTTGTAAGCAATGAGCTATAACATCTTTATTTTTTTTCCAGCATGAAGGGAGCCCATCAAAAATCCAGAAGAAGTATCAACTGTAAGGTGTAAATATTTTAATTATTCAAATTAGGCAACTTTGTGACGTCCATCTGCCAAATATGGTTAGGTATCAGTTCTCTAGGATTGACTCCAAGATTAACTTGTGGTAACAATGTCACACAATTTTGACATTGTTTTATTATATGTCTGGCTTGTTCCTAAGATATTTTAAAATGCTTTTGTAAAGTATTAGCATTAAAATAAAACCTTTTTAAAAATTTGTAGCTTCTTCAAATGTAGAGAAAATATGTATGACATGTGTAGTTTTATCTGCTAAATCATTGTCTAAACTAAGGGCTCCAGGCAATCCTGTATGTGCCCTAATATGTCCTATAAAGAATGGATCTTTTCTGTCCCAGATTAGACTTTGTGTAGTGGAAAACAAAGAGAAAACAGTAGAAGAAGGGGAAATCCTACCAGCATGTTTAAGAGATACTATAGCATTAACTACATACTGACTATCAGAAACAAAATTAAATACAGAATCTTTAAACATCACAAAAGCTTGTAAATCTGCATCAAGCTCTACCTTTTGAGCTGATTGTTTGGGTACTAAAAACGTAAAAGTTTGATCTGGGGTAACTACTGCTGCTGTACCATTATTAGACCCATCAGTGAATATATTTTTCTTGTCATTTTAGAAAAAACTACAGGATGCTTAGACCAAAAAGACAACAAAGGATTAGATGGTAAATGATTATCAAATGTAACATTAGATTTACACATGATTATTGCCCAAGTATTTAACTCATTAGCTAACTCATCAATTTGATCCATTGTATATTGAGCAATAATTTTATTGGGAGAAATTCCAAACACTCCCTTTGCTTCTTTTATTCTTTGAGTGTTAATTGTCCTACAGCCACAGGATACCTAGTAAGAATAGTGTTAGGAGAATAAGATAAATGTATCCAAAATAATGGACCTTCTTGCCAAAATACACCTGTAGGAATATTTTTTGTTGGTAGTACAATAAATAACAAAGCAAACTTATATCAATTGTATCCAAATGCATATTTTCCATATATGTTTCAATAATTTTTAATGCCTTTCTTGCTTTAGGAGTTAACATGCTGGGTGAATTTGGATCTGATGGACCTTTAGAATATCAAATAAACGTCCCAACTCTCCTGTTGGTATACCTAGATAAGGCTTTATCCAATTCATGTCTCCCAATAACTTTTGAAAGTCATTAAGTGATTTGAGTTGATCTACTCGTTTTTAAATTTTTGGTGGACGGACCATGGTTGAGGATAATAGAACTCCTAAATAATTAATTGGAAAATTTAATTGTACTTTATCTATTGCTATCTCTAGATTATATTTTTTTAATAAGTTTGTAAGTGTGGCATAACATTCCAGCAATATGTTTTTATCTTTATGTGCCAATAATACATCATCCATATAGTGAAATATTTGTAGTTTAGGATTTTGATTTCTAAGTGGCTGGATTGCTTTGTTAACATATATTTGACACATAGTTGGACTGTTACCCACCCCTTGAGGGAGTACTTTCCATTCATATCTCTGATCAGGACCTTCATGATTTAATGCAGGGACAGTAAATGCAAAACGTGGACTATCCTCGGGATGAATTGGAATTGAAAAGAAAACAATCTGTAATATCTATAGCTAAAACATGCCAGGTTTTTGGCAAAGCAGGCAATTGAGAATCCCTGATTGAGCGGGTCCCATAATAACCATTTTATTATTAATGGCTCTTAAATCTTGCAATAATCTCCATTTACCAGATTTCTTTTTGATGACAAAAATGGGAGTATTATGGGGAGATATGGAGGGTTGTATATGTCTTTCCATTAACTGTTGTTTGAGCAGATCATGGGGTACTTGTATCTTTTTTTTTAGTCAGGGGCCACAGAGGAACCCACACTGGTCTTTCTGATTTTCAACTAATTTCGATTGTCTCAGTGGCCCTTTCTGAAAATGCAACCCATGTCTGTCTGTTCTTTGATCTATTTGTATTGGTGTTGCTATAACTTGCCCTTGTTTTCCTAATATTTTTTCTTTCCTAAAGCCTTGTCTAGCCCTAGTAGTGGGCGAATTAGGATTGATGTTATTTGTTAACGACAAACCTAATTGATCTAGCTCATCTTGTCCCCATAAATTTATAGGAAGATGATCTAATACATATGGCTGTATAGTTCCTTCACATCTTTCAGGATCCTTTCAATCTAATATCATAGAACTTCTATGGGGATTAGACACCACTCCTAGGCCTCGAAGCGTTTGAGTGGCTTGTTGTAGTGGCCAATATTTTGCCATTCTTGACGAGATATGATGCTAAGGTCAGCACCTGTGTCCAGTAGCCCATTAAACTCATGTCCTTGAATATTTAGTTTTAGCATTGGACGAACATCTAAATTTAAAGACAACATAGCCCAATCTACACCTGTGGAGCCTAATCTCCTGGAACCTCTTTCTACACTACGACTAGGAAATTTATTATGTAGGCTGGGTATTATTAAGAACTGTGCTATTCTATCTCCAGGTGAAATTACTGATATACCTCTTAGAAAACTAGCTATAATATTTATTTCACCTACATAATCGGAATCAATTACCCCAGGACTTATCAAAAGTCTTTTTAATGTAGATGATCTACATCCCAATAATAAGCCTACAATTCCTTGGGGAGGAGGTCCTTTTACTCCTGTGGGAATGATTTGAACTCCCATCTCTGGAGTTAGTACTGATCTGGCGGAGGAACAGATGATCAACCCTGCGCTCCCTCGGGTTTGTCTGATGAGGGATTTAATAGACAATGTGTCCTGGGCACTACCCTGATGGTGTTGCTGGGTTCCTCCACTGCCCCGTAGATTTGTGGTTGTGGGCCCCAGAGCATTGGGCCCCCCTGTCCGTTTTTGGCAATGGAGCCTGATGCCTTTCTCCATGATATCCATTTTTTGATAAGGGAGTACCCTAAATGGTGGTTTGAGAACGGCATTCATTAGCCCAATGTCTCCCTCTATGGCATCGTGGGCAAATACCAGGTATTCTATTTCTTTGGTACCTACTTTTGTTAAACCCTCCTCCTATGGGGCAATTCCTTTTAAAATGTCTTGTTTGTTCACAATTATAGCATGTTTTAGGCCTGGCATCTAAAGCCTGTTGTACTGTAGCTGCCAAGACTTGCCCTTGTTCATTAATATCTCTACATAATTTAATATATGTGTTTAAATCTTCATGTCTCCATGGTCTAATAACCTCTCTGTAGCAACAATTTGCTTGGTCATAAGCCAGTTGTTTTATTAATGGCATTGCTTGTTTTGTATCCCCAAAAATTTTGGCAGCCGTTTGAATTAGCCTATCTACAAAGTCAGCGTAAGGTTCATTAGCTCTCTGTATTACCTTAGATATCTGACCTTGTAAATCTCCATGTACTTCTAAAGTCTTCCATGCCCTAACTGTGTCTGTAGCTATTTGTGCATATATAGCAGGATCATATTCAATTTGCTGCTGTTGACCCTCATAAGGTCCTTTTCCTAACAACATATCTATATTTCTTTGAGGGTAACTGGCTGCTGCATTTTGCCTTGCTGTCTCTGCACAAAATTCCTCATTGACAACTTTCCATAACAAATATTATCCTCCATTTAGTACAGATTTACACATGCTAGCCCAATCTGCTGGTGTCATGTCCAAGTTAGTAATGGACTCGACCATGCTTACCGTGAAGGGAGCTTGGGGACCATAGGTTGTTACAGCCACCTTTAACTGCTTCACTGTTTTAAAACCTAAAGCACGATAAATTCACTGCCCTCCTACCTGTTCAAGTACAGGGCATGCTAATCTTTGAGGTCCTGTCTCAGGATCCCATTTATCAACTATGGGGTTTGAGGGCCACTCAGCTGTCTCCATCGGTGGGGCTGTTGGTTGAATTATGCCCTCTGGTGATACAACGGAGTTAGTAACAGCCTCCTGTTGTGGCCTTTTTCATAACAACCCCTTTTCCTTTAAATTTTCTTCCTCTATCTGAGTAGCTCGAGAGACCTTCTCTTTTGTTTGATCTAAAATATCTTTCTCCATGGTCTGAACATCTAACAATTTACTTAACATCTTTTCTGTTTGTTTTTTTACTAATTTATAATCTACTATAAAGATAACGCAACCAAATAAGATAAAATAAAACAAAACCAAAACTGAATGAAACAAAAACGAAATAAAAAATTGTTTTCTCTTCCTCAGGGCTGACAAACTTCAAACCTTTAGCCAACCATTTTTTCCAGTTTGCCTGAGAAATTTCTAGGAATAGACAGCTTGAAACGAAAACAAAATAAATCAAAACAGGAACACATTGTTTTTTTAATTGATCACCCATTCTCTCGCCTTCTCTCAGGGGCGAGCAATTTCACTTACCTCCAAGTTTCAGACATTTCCCATACGGGCCACCAAATGCCACAGTCTGGCTGGGCACAAAATCACGAGCCACCACACAGCTTGTGGATTCAAACAGCAACTCTTTATTTTTGAACTCACACCAGCCGTCTAAAACCACGTTCTGGGGAAATCCACGTTCTCTGCCCAAATCCAAGCGCACTGGGCTTTTGTCTCCCAAAAATACTGTGTGAATCCTGTGAGAACTCAAGGGTAACTTAGGCAGCAGGATATGGCATATTCCCAGCAGGAATAACCTTAAACCTGGAACCAACCTTAACCCGGATAGTCCTAAACCAGTACGCCTTAAACCCAGATTATCCTAAACCGGGAACAACCTAAACCCGAATCTGCCCTGGTCCTTGAGCAAGGTCACCTTAGGTGCAATGTCACTGCAAAATGTCCTATTTCCAGGAGTCCTTCCACTAAGCAACATGGGGTATGCTGGAAAGGAAATTGTCATACCTACTTGGATAATGGCTCCCAGCACTCTTTGTCCTAACAGTTGTTTCCAAGGCAACCATGAGATGGAGGCTGCCCCTACTTCCTGTGACACGTTCACAAGTTAGAATGGTATATCAACCATAGGCACCCGGGAACAGCTCTCCACACAAGCCTGGTTTGGTCCATCTTCTCTACATTAAGAAGAGAGAGGCTGATTTAGAAACAACCCTTCATCCTGACCAGGTTGCTTGCCAGGGAAGATGACTTTTGCTCTCTCAGGTCCTTCATAGCTGCCTACATCTTCTCCAGGGATCATTTTTGAATGGACCTTTTTGGTTCTCAGCAGGTTGAAGATCGCCTACATTCCTGTATTGTAAAACCAACTCTGTCCCTGCTCTTCTGTAAAGTTAGATTGAGGGAACAATGTATGGATAGGGTTAATATCATGTTCGATTTGTGTTAGGAATCATTCTGCTGGATAAATAATGATATCGGAACTTGCAACATTTATAAGTATATATAGGTGAAATATATGTATGAAAACAGAAATCTAAGTAAGATTTGGAGCCCAGAATGGGATTGGGCCCTTGATTGTGATACTTAGCATTGAATTATGTTCTGCACAGATGTCTCGGATAGATTGATATACAATGGCATAAGACCATGTACCTTGGATTATTGAATGTAGAAGAGAACATCGAGTCAAAAAGAGATAATCGGTAGGATTAGGAAGATAGTCAGTAGGTTTAGGAAGAAGAGTGAGTATAGGATTTGGAAAATAGTTTCTTAGCAATAGGGTTTCGATTAGAATGTGAATGTAAATGTCAGCACATGTGAAGAGTCAGTCACATTGATGAACTGGGGAAATTATGTAGGAAAGCAGATATCAATAGAGACATTATGAAATCAGGAAAAGTATAAAGTGAGTGATAGGATTAGATATTTTCAACAGGGTTGACTTTGAATATATAATCTTAGGAAGAAACAAATATATTGTCACAAATAGGATTGATTTTGAGAGCATTAGGCAACCTGGACATGGATGCTTTTAGTAAACCATATTCACTTTACATTTGGGCTTTGGTACAAACATAAGGATGAATTTTTCTTTTTGTGTCCAGAATATTATGGTGATAAAATGTATATGTAGATCAGGTGACATGAGTATTTCTTCCACCATTTCTGGTAGCAATAATTTGAAGACGTATAAATTAGTATTGGGTTTACAAAGACGTGTACCCTGTGTCTATGAATATAAAGATAATGCATGAATAGACCACAATCTGAATAAATAATATAACTGGTTCTACTTTAAATAATGGATTGATTTGATATCTGAAAATATATAAGAAATCTTATATTGATATACAATCATTCATTCCAACCAGTTATACATCTAATGGTAATATTAGGGCTATGGTTTATCATGAAGGGTATGTGAGTTTTGCTTCAAAAGTGATTATGGAAATCGAAAATAATGTGTTTGGAAAGAAGTCTCATGAAAAGACCAGTCAAGAAACATAGAGGAATACATGTTTACTGAAGCAGAAAATTATTGAAAGTGAAACAAATGCCTATAATTTTGCTAACTTTTGGATGAAATATATATATCCTATAATGTGCATAAACTGAAGAAATAGTTACATACCAGTGGTGAATAAGAGTGAACATCAAAATACACATCATGTCCCATAGGAATGTACTTTCATTGATGAGAAACTGGGTCAATTATTGTAGAAATATTAGGATTTCTATGCACCATTCACTGAAGTTAGTTTTCAGTACTAGGAAACAAATATGTATTTCAGGTAGATTAATATTTCTGATAAAAATCTAGTGAAATGTTGACTATAAATCCACATACATGAATATGAATGAAATTAGGGAGGGTATAATAAGACACATATATTTTATATTTTAAAAAATGTAGAGTGTGTATATACAAACACACACACAGAGAGACATTTAAAAGTAGAAATATATATACCAATCGAAATTCACCACAAAATATTCATCATCCACAGATCATAAAATATTCATTTTATTGAACATGAATTTATGGAGAATATTGTTCAACTAGGAAGCTCACAAATAGGATGAATTTTCAGATCCCACAGGGTTTAGGAGGAGTGATCACTTCTCACAATTTGTATCTACCAAATCAGACACCTCACAAGAATGTACGTGTGATACCAGGTAGGATTTTATATGTGCATATAAAAATAGATCTGCTGAATAGGCTACATAGCATGGGAGAGAGGAATTCACATATTTGTTAACTTTAAAAACACATGAATAACTATTTCAATTAAAAAATGACTTGATTTATAAGACCTACCATTTTTTATGCGAAAGGCAAGTCCAACTATACACAATGCCTCCTCTGAACTGCTTGTATATCTATTTTGTTTGGGTTATTTTTCTCCATTATATTAGTATTAGTAGTCAGAGTCTAGTAGGATATGGGTTAGTGTCAGGGATTCAGCATTTCAAATGGAAAATAGGAAAATGATTCCAATGTGAATGTAAATATGTTCTACAAAAAATATTTCCACTCTCATTCAGAACAATGCCTTTAGATTACCTTCGCCCCTAGTAAGACACAATTAGAGGAGAAGAGTTAGAAAATCTGTGAATACATATCTGGATTGGAAAATGCTCAGGAGTTCACAACATTGGAGGTGGTAGAGGAGTTTCCAAAAGTAAGGGACAGTGTAAACACTCCACAAACATGGAGATCTGCAGGCCTAAATAGTTCTTGAGAATCTGCCTCTGAGTTTGGGCACTTGAAATATATGTTGTTGTCAGGAGCTATAGCTTCATTTGTAGTGAGACCATCAAACCTGTGTCTGCATCTATGTGACCTAGAGGACATGGTTTTTTTTTTCCAATGAACATGAGGCAGCAGTGCTGAAATCTCTCTCTGTAGCTATACTGTGGCCACTGGGGCCTAAGTGTCTCCCCGTGTGGACTGTGAAGCCATTTGGTAATCCTCCAATTTTTGTGGTGTTTCTTGCTGCTGCACTAGGTGTTTTGTATTTGCTTCACGACATACAAGGAGTTCAACTGGGACACAGTGCTGGAGGGAGTCCTGTAAGGTGTAGTGGGTCAGGGTCTGCAGGAGAATGCACCCACTAGGTTTCTATCCCACATTGTTTGCTCCCTTGACCATAGCAACCTGATTCTGAACATTGCCCTGAAATCTCTCCATATAACAAGATGCCTTTTCATATAACGGTCTGCTGGCTGCACCAAGTCAGTCACAAGCCATTTGGAAGCCAATGGCAGATCCACATGGCCAAACCACAGATGTATTATCACACATCTGCACACCACTAGTCTAGGCGGACTACTCAGCAGGCTCCAACTTACTGGCATCTCTGTTCTACACCATTTTCATGACACCCAGTCAATCAAGCACTGTTCGGGTACACTCATGATCAGCAATATGACATTCAATGGTTCTCCAATGCCACCGGGTCATTGGGAATTTCAAAAATTTCATGGTATTTATCTATCCATTCTTCAAGAATGAAGTTGGAAGCACTTTGGGGTTTCCATTCATCCAATAACCATTAAATGGTGAGGAAGATCATTTCAATGAAAGCTCTGAGGATCTCTCACTGACAAGGCTTCCCAAAGAGTGCCCAAAAAGTCACATGAAGCCAGGCCCATTGAGGTCTATATGTGAGTTCCATGTGTGTTTTGACTCTTAATTATGGCTGCCAAGTTTTTCAGAATAAAAATCAAGTGATATCCTTGCTGAGATTCTCAGTGCTCTGTGGAAAGCCATGCTGGGGGTAGATATCAGGTTTCGAGGGCAACTCTCGTGCATGGCCTCCTACCCACAACAATTCATTGCAATACTTTTATAAGGTCAGTTCCAGAACTCATTCTCTGAGGGGACTCACACCATAGTTCAAGCCTATGTGGACGCAGTCATCTCTTCCAACCACCACACAAATGACCACAATTAAAACCAAAACATTCCCACATGGCCCTCATCTTCATCCATATAGACACTCATCATAAACTCTGGCTGGAGGTTTCCATGAGGGGCACAGCCCAAGACAGTGTCCAAAATATGCACCCTTGCCTTTCATTTGTCTAAAGTCAGGGTGACCTGGACACCCTTCCTGTGAACAAGGAGTGATCAATAGGCCTGCCATTATACTGCTCTGCTTCTCTAATTTGAGGCCTACTGACTGTCAGGTATAAATTCTTTATGTGATTTGGCATCATGAGAGAACCCAAGTACTTCTTCAGGAATTTGAAGAACTCATTTGACCCAAAGGATCCCTATTCTCACTTGATGGAGGTCAGGAACCTAACAGAGGAAGGCAAGAGACTTCATCCACAATGAATGATCTTTTTGCCATTTTGGTTTTGGATGCACACATGGGATCTTCTTTAGATCTATCAGGAGCTGAGAATCTTAGCCACAGCCTCTAACAGGGCCTAGTGTCTGATTAAGACACATCCCTTTCCAAAGCAATTAAGCAAAGAGCCACAGGTGATGCCCATTCATTTCCATTTGAAAACTGTTTCTTCATTCTTCAAAAAGGGGTGGCCTTTAGGCAAAGACCTTCCTGACATTCAAGGCAACAGAAACATAATTAAGCAAATGGATCAAAGCAGGGTTTCTCCACTGAGACTTTACTGGTAACACTGATATCTGAGTTTTCTGAGATGTTCCCATTCCCTTCAGCTATTAAGAACATGGCCATGTCACAGAGCTTGGAGGTGGTACATGTCTTGGACACAAAACCATGAGCCTATTCTGGAGAGTGGCCAGAATTCAGGAAGAAAACAGGAACTTAGGAAGTTAGTAGGTGTTTCCCATCCATATTGCAAGCCACAGTCCATTCATAAATTGGGAAGGATGAATGCTGGGAAGCTCTCTACTACACAGGATACCTCCATTGATGCATTCTCTTTTCTAATTTCTGAAACCACGGACACAGTGGATACACAGACATAGAAACACTCACATTGTCAAAAATCTTACTAGAAACAGTCGACTCCAAACCAAACCAACCACCTTTCCTACCTATTCTTAGAACATGAGACAAAACCACAATCTCACACCCACACCCACAAAGGCACCTCCTTCCCAAAAGTAGGTCTGTGACTATCCAGAGTGTCCTCTGATTGGTGGGCCATACTATGTTCACCTCAAAATCTCAGATCTTGTCTCCTTGGCCAACTCTGTGAAGCAGTGAGGAGCCAGTGGTTAGCCACTACTTGCTCTCTCAGAAATGACCCCTCTTCAGAGGTTCCCTGGCATTTGGCAATCCTCATCTCAGTATGTACCAAGAAGGACTTTCTCTGTACTTGGGAAATCCAAACAATTGAGCCCACTGGGACTAGGACTGGGACTGGCTTCAGTGAATGGCTTCTTGCATCCCAATTTCAGAGAGTTCCATCACCAAGGAAGTTAGGTAGGTCACTTCCTTCAGGAACTGAATGAGATGACTGCCTTGGCAACAACTTTGTCCTAACATTTGCTTCCAAGGGTCCCATGAGATGGAGGCTGCTCCTACTTCCTGTGATAATTTGACTAGTTAGAATGGTATATCAAAATAGGCACCTGGGAACAGCTCTCCACGCAGGACTGGTTAGGTCCATCTTCTCTACATTTAGAAAAGAGAGGCTGATGCATACACATTTCTTCGTCATGTCCAGGTTGTTTGCCATGGAAGATGACTTTGGCTCTCTCAGGTCCTTCATAGCTGCCTATATCTTCTCCAGGGATCATTTCTGCATCGAACTTTGAGGTTCTCAACAGTTGGAAAATACCCTAAATTCCTGAATTCTTAGAAGAACTCTGTCCCTGCTCTTTTGTAATGTTAGATTGAGGCAACAGTGTTTGGTTAGGGTTAATAACAGGTTCGATTTGGGTTAGGAATTATTCTTCAGGATGAATAATGGAATTGGGAAACTGCAATATTTATAGGAATATAGAGGTGAAATATAAGTATGAAAACAGAAATCTAGGTAAGATGTGAAGCTCAGAAGTGCATTGGGCAATTGATTGGGCTATGTAGCTTTGAAATACGTTCTGCATACATGTTTCAGAAAAATCGATATACAATGGCATAGGACCTTGTACCTTGGATGATTGAATGTAGTAGAGAACATTCACTCAAAAAGGGATAGTCGATAGGATCAGGATGATAGTCAGTATGTTTCGAAAGAAGAATGAGTATAAGATTTGGACCAAAGTTCATTAGCAATAGGGTTTCAGTTAGAGAGTGAATGTCAATGTCAGGACATGTGAAAGGTCAGTCACAATGTTGAACTGGGGAAAATATGTAGGAAAGTAGATATCAATAGAGACATTAGAAAATCAGGCAAAGTATAAAGTGAGTGAAAAAATTAGACATTTTCAACAGTTTTGAGGTTGAGTATATAATCTAAGGAAGAAACAAATATGTAGGCACCAATAGGATTGATATTTGAGAGCAATAGGCAACCTGGACATGGATGTTTTTAGTAATTCATGTTCAGTTTCCACTTAGGCATTGGTACAATCATAAGTGTGATTTTTGCATTTTGTGTCCAGAATATTACTGCGATAAGATGCATATGTAGATCAGGTGACCTGAGTATTTCTTCCACCATTTCTGGGAGCAATATTTTGAAGATGTATAAATTAGTATTCGGGGTACAAAGAGGTGTACTCTGTGTCTATGAATATAGAGATAATGCATGAATAGACCATACTGTGAATAAATAAGATAACTGGTTCCACTTTAAATAATGGATTGAATTGATATCAGAAAATATATAAGAAATCTTCCTTGATATAAAAATCATTCATTCCAACCAGTTATACCTCTAATGGTGATATTACAGTTATGGTTTATCATGAACTGTGTGTCAGTTTTGCTTCAAAAGGGATAAAGGAAATCAAAAATAATGTGTTTGTAAAGAAGTCTCATGAAAAGACCAGTCAAGAAACATGGAGGAATACATGTGTTCTGAAGAAGGAAGTGATTGAAAGTGAAACAAATGCCTGTAAATTTGCTAACTTGTGGAGTAAATATATATCCTATGATGTGCATAAACTGAAGAAATTGTAATGTACCAGTGTTGAATAAAAATGAACATCAATATACATATCATATCTCATAGGAATCTACTTGCATTGATGACAAACTGTGTCAGTTACTGTAGAAATATTAGGATTTGTATGCATCATTCAGTGAAGTTAGTTTTCAGTACTAGGAAACAAAAATGTGTTTCAGGTGGATGAATGTTTCTGAGAAGAATCTTGTGAAAAGTTGATTATAAATCCACATACATGAACATGAATGAAAATAGGGAGTGTATATAAGACATATATATTTCATATTTTGAAAAATATGGAGAGTGTGTGTGTGTGTATGTATATATATATTCATACACACACAGAAACACACACACACACACACACACACACACAGAGACATTAAAAATAGCAATATATGCCAATAGAAATTCACCATGAAATACATATCATCCACATACCCAAAAATATATATTTTACTGAACATGGATTTATGTATAATGTTATTCAACTAGGAAGCTCACCCACTGGTTGAATTTTCAGTTCCAACAGCGTTTAGGAAAAGTGATCTCATCTCACAATTTGTATCTGCCAAGTCAGCCACCTCCCAAGAATGTACGTGTAGTACCAGGTAGGATTTTATATGTGCATATAAAAATATATGTGCTGAGTAGGCTACAGGGAAAGGGAGACAGGAATTCACAAATTTGTTATATTTGAAATCACATGGAGAACTATTTCAACAAAAAATTATCTAAATTTATAACTCCTACCCTATATAATGCAAAAAGGCAAGTCCAACTATATACCATGCCTCCTCTGAACTGCTTGTATTTCTATTCTGTTTGGGTTAATTTTCTGCATCATGTTAGGATTAGTAGTCAGAGTCTAGTAGGGTATGGTTTAGTGTCAGGGATTCAGTATTTCGAATGGAAAATTGAAAAATGAATCCAATGTGTATGCAAATATGTCTTACACAAAACTCTTCCCACTCTCATCCAGCACAATTCTTTGACATTACCTTCGCCCCATGTAAGACACAATTAGAAGGGAAGAGTTAGAAAATCTGTGAATACATATCTGGAATGGTAAATGATCAGGAGTTCACAACCTTCGAGGTGGTAGAGGAGTTTCCAAAAGTAAGTTACTGGGTAAACACTTCACACACATAGAACTCTGGTGGCCTAAAGACTTCTTGAGAAAGTGCCTCTGAGGTTGGACACTTGAAATATTTGTTGTTTTGCGTAGCTTTAGCTTCATTTATAGTGAGACCATCAAAGCTGGGTCTGCATCTATGTGAACTCGAGGATTTCGTTTATTATTTTCCATTGAACATGAGGCAGCAGTGGTGATTTCTCTCTTTGTAGGCAAATTGTGGCCTCTGGAAGCTAAGTGTCTCCCCGAGTGGACTGTGAAGCCATTTAGTCATCCTCCACTTTTGTGGTGTTTCTTGCTGCTCCACTGGGAGTTTGGTATTTGCATCACAAAATACAAAGAGTTCAACTGGGATATAGTGCTGTAGGGAGTTCTGTCACGTGTGTTGGGTCAGGGTCTGCAGGAGAATGCACCAACCAGTCTTCTATCCCAAATAGCTTGCCCCTCTGACCATAGCAACCTGATTGTGAACATTGCCCTGAAACCTCTCCAAATAAGAAGATGCTTTTACCTATAAGGGTCTGATGGCTGCACCATGTCAGCCACAAGCCATTTGAAAGTCAATGGCAGAACCACATGGCTCCATCACAGGTGTTTTTTCACACACCTTCACACCACAGCTCTGGGCCCACTACTCAGCATGCTCCAACTTACTGGCATCTCGTTTTACACCATTTTCATGAAATCCAGTCAATTCAGGCACTGTATGGTACACTCTTGATCAGCAACAGAACATCCAAAGGTTCTCCTGTGCCACCTGGTCATGGGAATTTTAAAAATTCCATGGTTTTTATCTCGCCATTTTAGAAGGTTTAAGTTGGAGTCACTGTGTGTTTCAATTCATTCAGGAACCATTTAATGGTGAGGAAGCTGATTTCAATGAAAGCTCTGGAGAACACTCACAGGAAAGACATCCCAAAGAGTGGCCAAAGAGTCACATGAAGCCAGGGCCATTGAGGTCTACAATGTGAGGTCCATGTGTGATTTGACTCTCAACTATGGCTGCCAAATCTTTCAGAATAAAATCATGTGATATCCTGGCTGAGATTCCCAGTGCTCTGTGGAAAGCCACCCTGGGCCTACATCTCAGTTTCCAAAGGCAACTCTCATGCGTGACCTCCTGAAATCCCAACACAATTCATGGCAATACTTCTCTGAGGTCAGTTCCAGAACTCAGTCTCTATGGGGAATAACACCTGAGTTCAAACGCAAGTGGACCCAGTCATCTCTTCCAAACGCCACACAAATGACCACAATTAAAACCAAAACACTCCCACATGGCCCTCATCTTCGTCCATATAGACACACATCATAACCACTCGCTGGTGGTTTCCCTGAGAAGCACAGCCCAAGACAGTGTCCAAAATAAGCTCCGTTGCCCCTCATTTTTTTAAAGTCATGGTGGCCTGGACACCACTTTGAGGCATACTGACTCTCAGGTATAGATTCTTTATGTGATTTGGAGTCATGAGAAATCCCAAGCTCCTCTGCAATGGTTTGAAGAACTCATTTGACCCAAAGGATCCCTATTCTCACTTGATGGAGGTCAGGAACCTTAAAAGGAAGGCGAGACTTCATCCACAGTGACTGATCTTTTTGTAATTTTGGCTTTGGATGCACACATGGGATCTTTTTTAGATCCATCAGGTATTGAGAATCTAATCCACAGCTACATACAAGGCCAGGAGTCTCATTCAGACACATCCAAATAATCATGTACCAGTTTTGAATAAAAATGACCTTTAAAATACACATCATGTCCCACAGGAATCTACTTGCATTGATGTTAAACTGCGTCATTTACTGTAGAAATATTAGGATTTGTAAGCACCATTCACTGAAGTCAGTTTTCAGTACTAGGAAACAAATATGTATTTCAGGTGGTTTAATATTTCTGAGAATAATCTTGTGAAAGTTGATTATAAATCCACATACATGAACATGAATGAATTTAGGGAGTGTTTAATAAGACACATATATTTCATATTTTGAAAAATCTAGAGAGTATATATATATATATATATATATATATATATATATATATATATATATATATATCTCATGGAGAAATATTACAATGAAAATTTGAAAAGATTTATAACACATACCCTTGATAAAGCAGAAGGCAAATCCAAGTATACACCATGACTCCTATGAAAGTCCTGTATTTCTATTCTGTTAGGTTTCTTTTTATCCATTATATTAGGATTAGTAGTCAGAGTCTAGTAGGGTATGTGTTAGTTTCAGGGATCAGTATTTCAAATGGAAAAATAGGAAAATGAATCTAATGTGTATGCAAATATGTGCTACACAAAAATCTTGCCACTCTCTCCAGAATAATGCCTTGACATTAACTTTGCTCGAAGTAAGACACAATTAGTGGAGAGGAGTTTGAAAACCTGTGATTACATATGTGAACTCGGGAGTTCACAACATTGGATGTTGTAGAACAGTTTCCAAAAGTGAGGGAGAAGTTAAACAATCCACAAACATGGAGCTCTGCTCGCCTAAAGACTTCTTGGGAAACTGCCTCTGAGGTTGGGCACATGAAATATATGTAGTTGTCAGGACATTTAGTTACCTTTGTAGTGACACCATCAAATCTGTGTCTGCATCTTTGTAACCTGGAGGAAATGGTTCTTTATTTTCTAGTGAACATAAGGCAGCAGTTCTGAATTCTCTCTTTGTGGGTAAACTGTGGCCACTGGTAGTTAAGTGTCCCCGAGTGGTCTGTGAAGCCATTTGGTCATCCTCCATTTTCGTGGTGTTTCTTCCTTCTGCACTGGGAGTTTGGTATTGGCTTAATGAAATACAAGGAGTTCAACAAGGAAACAATGCTGGAGGGAGTTCTGTCACTTGTGGTTGGTCAGGGTCTTCAGGAGAATGTTCAAAACACGGGTCTATCTCACATAGCTTTCCCCCTTGACTATAGCCACCGGATTCTGAACATTGCCCTGAAACCTCTCAATATAACAAGATGCCTTTCCATATGAGCGTCTGCTTCCTGCACCATGTCAGTCACAAGTCTTTTGGAAGCCAATGGCAGATCCACGTGATCCCATCACAGGTATTTATTTAAAAACCTATAGTCCACTGCTCTAGGCCCACTACTCAGGAGGCTCCAACATACTGGCATCTCTGTTCTACACCATTTTCATGAAACCCAGTCAATCAAGGCACTGTCTGGTACACTCATGATCAGCTATAGGACATCCAAAGGTTCTCCAGTGTCACCTGGTCATGGGAATCTCAAAAATTTCATGGTATTTATCTAGCCATTTTTCATGGATGAAGTTGGAGTGACTGTGGGTTTCAATTTATTCAGGAACCATTAAATGGTGAGGAAGCTGAGTTCAACAAAAGCTCTGGAGAACTCTCACAGGCAAGGCTCCCCAAAGAGTGGCCAAAAGGTCACATGAAGCCAGGCCCATTGAGGTCTACAATGTGAGGTCCATGTGTGTATTGAGTCTTAACTGTGGCTGCCAAGTCTTTCAGAATAAAATCATGGAATATCCAGGCTGAGATTCCCTGTGCTCTGTGGAAAGCCACCCTGGGCCTAGATCTCAGTTTCCAAGCGCGAATCTCATGCGTGGCCTTCTATAATCCCAACACATTTCATGGCAATACTTCTCTGAGGTCAGTTCAAGAACTCAGTCTCCAAGGGGAATCACAGCAGAGTTCAAGCCCAGGTGGACCCAGTCATCTCTTCGAACCGCCACACAAATGACCACAATTAAAACCAAAACACTCCTACATGGCACTCATCTTCTTCCATAAAGACACTCATCATAACATCTGGCTAAAGGTTTCCATGAGGGCCACAGCCCAAAACAGTGTCCAAAATAAGCTCCCTTGCCCCTCATTTGCCTAAAGTCAGTGTGGCTTTGACACCCTTGTTGTGAACCAGGAGTGATCTGTAAGTGTAAAAGAAATTGAAATTAATGTGTAAAATTTAAAGTTTAAAAGACCGGGTGTTGTAAAGTTTCTAAGCTGCAAGGCGTGGGTTAAAATGTAAAGGACCAGGTATTGTTAAGTTCCTATGCTACACACAAAATCTGAAATTCCTGTGGCTTGTAGGACAATTCCCGGACTGCCCAGTAAATTTTCCCCTGACTGCCTGATTGTTTAATAACCTAGGACCCTTTGTGGCCTGGCACATAGACATCGCAGGGCCTAAACCAATCAGTTTCAATGTGTACCCCGCTTTAGAATTGACCTATCACTCCTGCCCGACCTGTTCCCGTCAATGAATGAGCTAATCATGTTTAGGAATTGTTGTTTGATTTTCCCGTGGTGAATGATGATTTGTTAAAGGAGACTGTGATGTATGTAAAGTCCCGCCCTCCCCAAAAAGTGTACTTAAGCACTGCTCAACCCCTACTTTTGGCTCTGGGCTGCTCTTTCTTCTGGAGTGAGCACGGAGCCCCAGCATGCTGGATTGGAACTCAATAAACGCCTTTTGCTGTTGCATGATCTGGTGTCTCTTGGTGGTCTCTTCCTCCGCCATTCGCTGGACCCTTAATTTTGGTGAGTTGGCCGGGAAACAAGCAGCACCGAACAAGGAGACTCCAACGGACCCCTCTGGGCGTAAGTAAGGCGCCTCTTTCCATTTTTCCATGTGATCACTCAGACCTTTTTGTTCAGGTTTGGTTTTTCGGTTTTCGGTTTGGGTTGGCAGAGTGGCTGCCAGCAGAGCGCGTAAGTTCCCCCTGGCTGTGGTGGACAAACGTGTCCTAAAACCACAGGCCACTTTCTTGCAAGGGACACCTTGAAGGACTTGGGGAGAGACAGATGTGCTCTCATTAGGTGAGGAGGTACGGAAGTGCCCTCATTAGGTGAGGAGGGACGGATGAGCCCTCATTAAGTGACTCTGTTGCCAACCCATCAGGTCTTGCTGGCTACTTTTTCCTCTCAGGTTGAATTCACTGTCTGTCTTTGTGGTCTAACCCATCAGGTTTTGCCAGTTACTAGGTTCTAATCTTTACTTCTGAACTCGTGTTAAACGTTAACTGTGTGTCCGTGTTTGTGTCACGTTTGTGTTGTCCTTGTCTCTGTTTGAGTAACTCTCATTATGGGACAAAGCCATTCCATGCCTCTGTCCCTGAAGCCTTTCCTGGTCCCTGCCTCCAATCTGACCCCTTTGCCCACAATCCTATAACTCAAACCTTCTGTTCCTCCCTCTCTTCCCTCCATTCTTCCCGAGTCACAAAATTGTAGATCTTGGGGTTGTGAACAAACGGGAGCTGCATGATGGTCTTTTTGTGTCTTTTTGTCTGTGTTTCTGTTAAATTTGATGGCATTGTTTGGACCGATGCAGAGTCCCAAGTTCCAACCTGCCTTAGATGTGTGGAAGTAACTTTAGCTAAATTTTAACCTAATGCTTCTCCTGTGAGGGATCAAAGTCAATTGAACCACCAGCTTTTCAGTTCTCACTTTTTACACCTCTCTTAGCTGTGTTTTAAAGAACTTTGATAAAATTTACTCCCCTTTGTTAAGCGAGATTAGGGAAGCAGTGTTTTCTTTTCTTCCCGTAGTTGGCTTGAGCATGCCCACTGTAGAGGGAAATGCTTGGGGTCTAAGAACTTTGATATCTCGCTTAAACTTTTCTCAAAACCCTGTCCTCATTATTAAATTGTCCTCAATTGGCTTTGGGGATGGGAACCAAACATTCAGTGATAAATTTTGACACCCCAGAGAGGACTTTCAATGAACCTCACTCTGCCCTCTTGGGGAAGCCTAGCACTCAAAACAACTGCAAGCAGAGTATGAACTTTTTGGGAGCTGACTACTGAAAAGTTGGGAGATATAGAATATGCCTGGTGCCTGGGGTCAAACCACCAGAGGAACAAATCCTGTAAGTAAATTGTGAGGCTAACGGACTCCCAGCACCTGCCAGAGCCATTTTGCTGTGGGGAACTCCCTTATTCCTTACCTGGACTTTAAGGATTACTCCACTTCTGTTTACTTAACAAAAGGGACAATGAATGCATTAATATGTTGATATTATAGATTGTTTCTTGGGGATGATCTTGGCTGAATGTGTATCTAAAAATGAATTTTATTGTAACAATCTGGTATCTAAATTGGTTTCTAAAGCATTGCACTATCTTACAGTTAAAAGTTGGGTTTAAACAATTTTTTAGCTTGATTTCAGGTAGTTCATGCTAGGAAACTTAAATACTTAGGATAAAAAAAAAATAAAAGAGTTTTAATTTTGAACCATGTAGCCTGAGAAAATTTCACTAGATATACCAGTGCATTAACTTGGGCAAAGAAAATAAATAATGATATGATATCTGTTCCCTTCAATGTGTAAGATTTTTTTAAAAAGGTGCTAAATTAAAACGTTGGTCTAGCTTAGTGAAATGACATTAATTAGCAACAGTCTTGGAAATTTTTAAAGCTTAATTTTGGATACACATGGTAGTCTGTGGTTGTTTTTAAAATTTTTTCAAGAAATTTAATGTAACTTACTACTACTTTAGAAACTTCAGAACAAAGAAAGTGGCTTAATGATCCTAGAGAAACTTCTTCTGATGGTGGCTTTAATATTATCAAAAAATGATCATATTTTCAGTTTTGTGTGAGCAAGATTTTCTAGTGTAGAAAAATCTAAAGATATAAAATTTTGAGAATTACATCTTAAACCTGCATCATAATTTTCAACATTCAAACCTGGAAATTATGACTTATAGCTAAAATGCCTTAGGCATGAGGTTTCTGCTCAGAACTCCAGCCTTTACAGTTTTCAAGTCCTCAGCCAGGACTTAAGTTGATATGCAAATAAAAGAAGCCTGCAGCACTCAGCAGGAGACAGATAAAAAGGAGTAAAAGTGTCTTTTTACCTGAACTCAAACTAGACCCAAACAAAAAGTACATTATATGGTATTTACTAATTACTGGCCAGTCATCTTTTTTGGGACTCTTGCTTTTTCTTAGAGTCTGTATTTTTTTTTTTTTTTTGAGCTCATGATCTTGATCCTGCAGATGGGTTAATATTTTCTGATCAGTTTTATTTTTGATCAACTGTTGAGTTTTTAAACATTGCAATGGAGATTTCACCTGAAAAAGCTACAAGGCCTTCACTATTGTGTTATGTGTTTCACTTGTGTTACGTGTTGTATGTCGGTATGTCTGTATGTGTGTGTGTCCATATATCATGCAGTGATATGACAATTGACAGATGAGGAGCACTCATAAAATATTTAAAAATGGATATAAATATCTTGGATTCACGGGATTCAGATGGTTAAATTCACATTGGGTAAACAGAAAAAAATAATTATTAATCAAAATAATTAATTAAAATAATTAAATTAATTAAATAATTAATTAAAATAATTAATTAAAAATTAATTAAAAAATAAAATAATTAATTAAAAAATAATTAATTAAAATTAGGCCTATAAGTTTTCTAGGTGTTCAAAAAGGCCCTAATATAATGCTGATGTCTATAAAATAATCTGCTTAAATTCAGAAATTTACAAGTATTGTTTCAAAATGTGAACAGAAAGAGGTTCACAGATGGAAAAGAGAAACTAAAAGGTTCTAGATATAGATTTAATTGAGGGAAAATGTGTTTCTCAATAAGAGAGTCTATATGATTAAGTAATTAAAAGGCTTTAAGTAAATAATAAAAAGGTTCTTGTAAGTTGGTTATATGCGTATGTTTTGAGCAAGTAATCTTAAAAAATTAAACAGCTGGTTAAACAAGTACTGTTTTTATAAAATTGTGCCATGTTATTTCTTTAAAAAGCTAAACTTGGTTAATACAAAACATCAATGTAATTGTGGTGTTAATGTGTTTATATCTTCTAGGTATACAAGTCTGTAAGGTAGAAGCTTCAAAAGAGCATTGGATCAAGCTGGTGTTCTAAGGTTGTATGGTAATTCTAGGCTTAAAAGAAAAACATGTTGGAGATTTATGTGTATCATTTGTGTTGTCTTATTCGACTTGTTATCAAAAAGATATGTACAGTTCCATGTTACTTTTTACACTTAGATACAATTTAAAAGTATTTTTAAGTTAATGAGAGCCTAATCTGTGTGAAGGTTTTATTTTAAAACACAAAAACACTTTGCTACTTTTCTACAAAATGTTAAAACTTTCAGCCTTTCTCTAATTCATGTTTTAGATGTGATATTATGTTGTGTTTGTTAATATCCATGTAAACTTGATCAACAATTTATATAGGCTTTGTAAAATGGTGTCTAAAAACCAAAGATCAGCTTCATAACTATAGTATTTAAGATTTATGAAGAGCCCCGCCTTACTTGAGATAAGGCTCTATGTCCCACCTCCTGTGAAAGAGACTATGAAAGAAGTAGGCCAGATTTAAGTACATTTAAAGTTGTGTCCAAATAGAATCTCAAACAGGGGATTATGATGTATATCCTAGCCAGAATTCAAGGTAGCTCTTATATAAAGTAAATATGTCTTTACCCTAGTTAATTTTGTTTGTAGTTTGCTTATAGATGGTCTAAGGATCGCCTGTTAATGTTTTAAAGAGGTACTGCTTTAAGAACTCACAACCTGGGTAAACTTAAGATAAGGAGTTATCACATACAGGATAGAGAGATAGACATTAAAGCCCAGTGCTCTTAGCATAAGGCTGTTAACTTAGTTGCTGGAAGTTTAAGTTTAAGTTTTTAAAATTAAAGTTATATTAAACAGGCCAAGAAAACCAATATTTGGCTCTTGCCCTCTGAGTCAGTCTGAATCAGGGAATAGGGGACTTCTCCAAAGAGCTTTGAAACTCTAGGCCACCTATCCTCCTGAACAGGGAGATTAATGAGACCATTGGAGGACAGAAAGCCAATTAGTGCATTTGCTATGAAGAGGAGGGTCATAAGAAAAGGGAGACATCCCTGATGCTTCTGAGGGAAGCTACATGGTCAGGCAAGGCCTGGACCCATCCTAATGCAAATAACACTAGCAGAACTGAGAAAGTGCTGTATGTTCCCCAAGGTCTCCCAGGGAAACTCAGCTGACTGTTAACAATAGATAGAAAAAAAAGTCAGTTTGACTTGCTTCATCTTAAACACTTAGCAAAGTCAGTGAAAGCCAAAGCACAGCTGTTCCTGGGTCTTTTAAATGATAATAATAGTTAAATGTAATTTCCATAAATATGTAAACTGGAGGCTACAAAAGAGATTCTCATACAGGAATGCCTGATAAGTATTAAAAGAACTGCCTGAGTAGTTTTTAGTTTAAGGCCTACAGATATTCCTAACCTACACAGGTAGGCTTGGTGTTTGCTAGTATGGTTATCCAGCCCTAAGTAACAGAATTAAACGTTTCTCTATTAGACACAGGTCATACTAGAAAAAAAAATTTACAAGATCATATGGCATTAAATTATTAGACTATATCTTAAGGGAAAGGACATCTGTAAACCTAAATGTTAATTGTTGTGTTTACATTCCTGACATTAATGGCAAGGTGACAAATATCCTTAAAGATTTACATGCTCAAGTAGAAGCCATGTCCTTATCAACATTGTCATGGGACGAATATCTTAGCACCTGGTTCTTGGTACTTCCTGATAAAAAAACATTGATAGTCTTTGTCTTTGCCATCATACTCACTGGCATATTCCTGTGCTATGGCATTTATTGCTGAATCAATTGGATTCGCAAACTAATGAATTCTTGTTTCTCTTATAGACCACCCATCACTCAGCCTATTACTTCTCAATCACACTTTTTATCATGGACCACTCGATAAACATGATTTTAAAAGGGGACTCCAAACTGCTTGCCCCACACCGTCCCTTTTCAGCCTAAAGAAGCCAGAAAGATCCTCTTTGCCCCCTTCCTTACAGCAGTAAGGAGTTCCCAAATTAGAGGGGGGAATGAAGCCAGATTTAGAGTTAGGTAGTTAGTGTAGTTAGATAAATCAGGGTCTAATACCGAGTAAAAGTTAAAATGGAGGCCATGCAGAAAACGATTCCAGAGAACACAAAACAACTCATGAAATGTGTAACCCTTCAATAATTGTGATTCATTATTTTTATGACTAAAAGTAGTCAGAAAAAGGAGTGGGAATGTAAGGGTAAAAGAAATTGAAATTAAAGTGTAAAAGTTAAAGTGTAAAAGACCGGGTGTTGTAAAATTTCTAAGCTGCAAGGCCTGAGTTAAAATGTAAAGGACCATGTATTGTTAAGTTCCTATGCTACACACAAAAACTGAAATTCCTGTAGCTTGTAGGACAATTCCCAGACTGCCCAGTAAATATTCCCCCTGACTGACTGGTTGTTTAATATCCTAGGACCCTGTGTGGCCTTGCACGTTGGCATCGCAGGGCCTAAACCAATCAGTTTGAATGTGTACCCCACTTTAGAACTGACCTATCCCCCCCGCCGGACCTGTTCCCGCCAATGAATGAACTAATCATATTTAGGAATTGTTGTTTGATTTTCCCGTGGTGTATGATGATTTGTTAAAGGAGACTGTGATGTATGTAAAGTCCCGCCCTCCCCAAAAAGTGTACTTAAGCACTGCTCAACCTATGCTCAGGGCTTTGGGCTGCTCTCCCTTCTTGAGTGAGCCCGAAGCCCCAGCATGCTGGATTGGATCCTCAATAAACCCCGTTTGCTGTTGCATGAGCCGTGCGTGGTCTCTTGGTGGTCTCATCCTCCGGTGTTCGCCGAACCGTTACATTTGGTGCGTTGGCCGGGAATCGCGCAGCGCCGAACAAGAAGACCCCAACGGACCCCTCTGGGGGAAAGTAAGGCGCCTCTTTCCTTTTTTCCTTGCGATCGCTCAGAGCTTTTTGTTCAGGTTTGGATTTTTGGTTTTCGGTTTGGGTTGACAGAGTGGCTACCAGCAGTGAGCGTAAGTTCCCCCTGGTGGTGGTGGACAGACGTGTCCTGAAGCCACAGGCCGCCTCCTTGCAAGGGATGCCTTGGAGGATTCGGGAAGGACGGATGTCCCCTCATTAGCCTACTCTGCTTCCAACCCGTCAGGTCTTGCCGGCTACTTTTTTCTCTCAGGTTGAATTCACTGTCTGTCTTAGTGGACTTACCCATAAGGTTTTGCCAGTTACTAGGTTCTAATCTTTACTTATGAACTCGTGTTAAACATTAACTGTGTGTCGGTGTTTGTGTCACGTTTGTGTTGTCCTTGTCTCTGTTTGAGTAACTCTCATTATGGGACAAAGCTATTCCATGCCTCTGTCCCTGAAGCCTTTCCTTGTCCCCGCCTCCATCTGACCCCTTTGCCCACAATCCTATCACTCAAACCTTCTGCTCCTCCCCCTCTTCCCTCCATTCTCCCTGAGTCACAAGATTGTAGATCTTGGGGTTGTGAACAAACGGGAGCTGCATGATGGTATTTGTGTGTCTTTTTGTCTGTGTATCTGTTAAATGTGATGGCATTGTTTGGACCGATGCAGAGTCTTGAGTTCCAACCTGCCTTAGATGTGTGGAAGTAACTTTAGCTAAATTTTAATCAAATGCTTCTCCTGTGAGGGATCAAAAGTCAATAGAACCGCCAGATTTTCTGTTCTCACCTTTTACACCTCTCTTAGCTGTGCTTTAAAGAACCTTGATAAACTTTATTCCCCTTTGGTAAGCAAGATTAGGGAAGCAGTGTTTTCTTTTCTTCCCGTAGTTGGCTTGAGCACGCTCACTGCAGAGGGAATTACCTGGGGTCTAAAAACTTTTTTATCTCCCTTAAACTTTTCTCAAAACCCTGTCCTCATTAATAAATTGTCATTAATTGGCTTTGGGGATGGGAATCAAACCTTCAGTCATAAATTTTGACACCCCAGTTTGGACTTTAAAAAAGTCCCCACTCTGCCCTCTTGGGAAGCCTAGTACTCAAAACATCTGCAAGTAGAGGATGAACTTTTTGGGAGCTGACTACTGAAAAGTTGGGAGATATAGAAAATGCTTTTTGCCTAGGGTCAAACAAAACCAGAGGAACTAATACTGTAAGTAAAAGGTGAGGCTAAGGGACTCCCAGCAGCTGCCAGAGCCATTTTGCTGTGGGGAACTCCCTTATTCCTTACCTGCACTTTAAAGATTACTCCACCTCTGTTTACTTAACAAAATGGACAATGAATGCAGTAATATGTTGATATTACATATTGTTTTATGGGGATAATCTTGGCTGAATGTGTATCTGAGAATGATTTTTTTTTATTGTAACAATCTGGTTTCTAAATGTGTTTCTAAAGCATTGCACTAACTTACAGTTAAAAGTTGGGTTTAAACAATTGTTTAGTTTGATTTCAGATAGTTCATGCTAGAAAACGTAAATACTTAGGATGAAAAAATTATAGAGATTTAATTTTGAACTAGGTAGCCAGAGAAAATTTCACTAGATATACCAGTGCATTATCTTGGGCAAAGATAATAAATTATGATATGGTATCTGTTCCCGTCAGTGTGGAAGATTTTTTAAAAAACGTGCTAAATTAAAACGTTGGTCTGGCTTAGTGAAATGACATTAATTAGCAATACTCTTGGAAATTTTTAAAGCTTAATTTCGAATACACATGGTAGTCTGTGGTTGTTTTTAAAAATTTTTCAGCCAATTTAATGTAACTTAATACTACTTTAGAAACTTTATAACAAAGAAAGTGGCTTAATGAAACTATAGAAACTTCTGATGGTGGCTTCTATTTTACCAAAAAAATGATCATATTTTCAGTTTTGTGTGAGCAAGATTTTCTAGTGTAGAAAAATCTAAAGATATAAAATTTTGAGAATTACATCTTAAACTTGCATCATAATTTTCAACATTCAAACCTGGAAATTATGACTTATAGTTAAAATGCTTTAGGCATGAGGTTTTGCTCAGAATTCCAGTCTTTCATTTTTCCAGACCTCAGCCAGGACTTAAGATGATATGCAAATAAAGGAAGCCTGCAGCACTCAGCGGGAGACAGACAAAAAGTGTCTTTTTACCTGAACTCAAACTAGACCCAACCAAAAAGTACATTATATGGTATTTACTAATTACTGGCCAGTCATCTTTTTTGGGACTCTTGCTTTTTCTTAGATTCTGTAATTTTTTTTTTTTTTTTTTTTTTTGAGCTCATGATCTTGATTCTGCAGACGGGTTAATCTTTTGTGATCAGTTCAATTTTTGCACAACTGTGGAGTTTTTAAACATTGCAATGGAGATTTCACCTGAAAAAGCTACAAGGCCTTCACTATTGTGTTATGTGTTACACTTGTGTTACATGTATGTCGGTATGTCTATATGTATGTATGCCCATATATCATGCAGTGACATGACAATTGACAGATGAGGAGCGCTTATGAAAAATTTAAAAATGGATCAAAATATCTTTGATTCATGTGGTTCAAATGGTTCAATTCAAATTGGGTAAACAGATAAAATTAAAAATGTCTTTAAAATTAGGCCTATAAGTTTTCTAGGTGTTCAAAAAGGCCCTAATAAAATGTAGATGTCTATAAAATAATGTGCATGAATTCAGAAATTTACAAGTATTGTTTCAAAATGTGAACAGAAAGAGGTTCACAGATGGAAAAGAGAAACTAAAAGGTTCTAGATATAGATTTAATAGAGGGAAAATGTGTGGATGAGAGAGTCTATATGATTAAATAATTAAAATGGTTTAAGTAAATAATAAAGAAAGGTTTGTGTAAGTTCGTTATATGTGTAAGTTTGAGCAAGTAATCTTAAAAAATTAAACAGCTGTTTAAACAAGTACTGTTTTTATAAAATTGTGCCATGTTATTTCTTTAAAAAGCTAAACTTGGTTAATACAAAAACATCAATGTAATTGTGGTGTTAATGTGTTCATATCTTCCAGGTATACAAGTCTGTAAGGTAGAAGCTTCAAAAGAGCATTGTATAAAGCTTGTGTTCTAAGGTTGTATGGTAATTTTAGGCTTAAAAGAAAAACATGTTGGAAATTTATGTATATTATTTGTGTTCTATAATTGGACTTGTTATTAATAAGATATGTACAGTTCCATGTTACTTTTTACACTGAGATACAATATAATGTATTTTAAGTTAATGAGAGCCAAATCTGTGAAGGTTTTATTGTAAAACACAAAGGTAATGCCCATTCATTTCCATGTGAAAACTGTTTTCTTCAGGCTTCACAAAGGAGTAGCTTGAGGAAAAGACGTTCCTGATATTCAGGGCAAAATAACAATAGGTAATCAAAAGGCCCAAAGCAGGGTTTCTCCACTGAGACTTTACTGGTCACACTGATATCAGAGTTTTCTGAGATGCTTGCCATTCCCTTCAGTTATCCAGTACATGGCCATGTCACAGAGATTGGTAGTGGTACATATCTTGTACACAAAATCATGAGCCTATTCTGGAGAGTGGCCAGAATTGAGGAAGAATACAGGAACGTAAGAAAATAGTAGGTGTTGCCCATTGATAAGGCAAGCCACAGTCCATTTATAAATTGGGCAGGATGAATTCTTGGAAGATTTCTCCTTGACAGGACACACCCATTGAGGCATTCTCTTTTCTAATGTCTACAACCATGGACACAGTTGGATACAAAGACATAGAAACACTCACCTTGTCAAAGGACTATCTAGAAGTAGTCCACTCCAAACCAAACAAACCCCCTTTCCTAACTATTCTCAGAACATTAGAAAAAACCACAAACCCACTAAAACACCCACAAAGGCACCTCCTTCCCCCAAGTAGGTCTGGAACTATCCAGAGTGTCCTCTCACTGGAGGGCCATACTATGTTCCCCAGAAATGGCCTGCCCTGTCTCAGATCTGGTCTCCTTGGTCAACTCTGTGAAGTTGTCAGGAGCCAGCAGTGCGCCTCTACCTTTTTTCTCCGGAAGGGACCCTGTTCAGAACTTTCCTGGCATTTGGCCATGCTCACATCACTAGGTACCACAAAAGACTGACTCTGTCCTTAGTAAATCCAAACAAGTGAGACCACTGTGACTGGGGCTTGGACTGGGTCTGGATGCCTGGCTTCCTGGAACCCAAATTCGGAGAGTTCCATCAACAAGGATGTGAGGTGAGTCACTTTCTTCAGGAACTGAATGAAGTCACTGCCTTTACAACCACTTTGTCCTAACATTTGCTTCCTAGGGTCTCATAATATGGAGGATTCCCCTACTTCTTGTGACACTTCACAAGTTCGAATGATATAGAAACCAAAGCACCTGGGAACAGCTCTCCACACAGTCCTAGTTTGGTCAATCTTCACTACATTAAGAAGAGAGAGGATGATTCAGACACATGCTTTTAACCTGACCGGGTTGTTTGCCATGGAAGATGACTTTTGCTTGCTCAGGTCTTTCATAGCTGCCTACATCTTCTCCAGGGATCATATCTGCATGGACCTTTGAGGTTGTCAACAGGTGGAAGATCCCCTACATCCCTGTATTGTAAGACCAACTCTGTCCCTGCTCTTCTGTAAAGTTGGATTGAGGGAACACTGTATAGTTAGGATTAATAACATGTTCGATTTGTGTTAGGAATCATTCTGCTGGATGAATAATGGTATTGGGAACCTGCAATATTTATAAGAATATACAGGTGAAATATAATTATGAAAACAGAAATCTAGGTAAGATTTGAAGACCAGAAAGGCATTGGGCCCTTGATTGGGATACTTAGCTTTGAATTATGTTCTGCACAGATGTCTCAGATAAATCAGTATACAATGGCATAGGACCTTGTACCTTGGATGATTGATTGTCGAAGAGATCATCCAGTCAAAAAGGGATAGTCGGTAGGATTAGGAAGATAGTCGGTAGGTTTAGAAAAAAGAGTGAGTATAGTATTTGGACCAAAAGTTCTTTAGCAGTAGGGTTTCGGATAAAGAGTGAATTTAAATGTCGTCACATGTGAACAATCAGTCACTATGATGAACTGGAGAAAATATGTAGAAAAAAAGAGATATCAATAGAGACATTAGGAAATCAGGCAAAATATAAAGTGAGTGATAGTATTAGACATTTTCAACATGGTTGAAATTGAATATATAATCTTGGGAAGAAACAAAAATGTACTCACCAATAGGATTGACATTTGAGAGCATTAGGCATCCAAGACATGGATTTTTTTAGTAATCCATGTTCACTTTCCATTAAGGCTTTGGTACAATCATAAGTTTGAACTTTGCATTTTGTGTCCAGAATATTACTGCGATAAAATGTATATGTAGATTAGTTGACATGAGTATTTCTTCCACCATTTCTGGGAGAAATATTTTGAAGATATACAAATTATTATTGGGGGTACACAGAGGTGTACCCTGTGTCTATCATTATAGAGATAATGCATGAATAGACCATACTTTGAATAAATAATATAACTGGTTCCACTTTAAATAATGGATTGAATTGATATCTGAAAGTATACAAGAAATCTTATATTGATATACAATCATTCTTTCCCACCAGTTTTACATCTAATGGTAATATTATGGTTATGGTTTATCATGACGGGTGTGTGATTTTTGCTTCAAAAATGATAATGGAAATCGAAAACAATGTGTTTGGAAAAAAGTCTCATGAAAAGAGCAGTCCAGAAACGTGGAGGAATACATGTGTTCTCAAGCAAGAAGTGATTGAAAGTAAAACAAATGCGTATAAATTTGCTAAATTGTGTTTGAAATATACATCCTATGATGTGCATAAACTGGAGAAATAGTAATGTACCAGTGTTGAATAAAAATGAACGTCAAAATAAAATTATATCCCATAGGAATCTTCTTGCATTGATGTTAAACTAGGTCAGTTACTGTAGAAATATAAGAATTTTTTTGGTGTTATAATACATTTTATTTTAGCACTAGCATGCCACAGAATGTCTAGGAAAGACCAATGGATTTTTAGTTATACCACTAATAATCTACCATTAAATGCCTATTTTGGGGAGTCTAGAAATTACATAAGGCTATGTAAGAATTTTTTTTATTTAGCATTCATGAAAACTTGGAATTTTGGTAATCTCTCCAATTTTTTATTTTTTTTTTTTATTTTTTCAGTGGTTGATAGACATTCATTTCATTTATTTATATGTGGTGCTGTCACCACTGAGCCACACACCCAGACCCTCCACTTTTATCTTATCATCAAACACTCCTCTCCCTCTTCTTTACTCACTTTCTTCCTCATTTTCCCCCTTCTCACTCTTCCTTTTTCATTTTCCCTCCATATGTATTTTTCTCTCATGTCATTACAAACAGTAATATGCTATAAAATTTACATTTAAGAATGTTTTTTATAGTCATTCTTTTTTCTTGAGTAAATTTAAAAATTATAATCACCTGATAGATATATTACAATACATTAATTATACATATGTATCTATATTCATGCATATGTATTACATATGTTATATATATACATATATATTTAAAATTATATATATATACATATATATTTATTATTATCACCTGATAGATATATTACAATACATTAATTATACATATGTATCTATATTCATGCATATGTATTACATATGTTATATATATACATATATATTTAAAATTATATATATATATAATATATATTTATGTATAATATATATATATTATACATAAATATATTATATATATATATGTATATATTATATATATACATATATATTTAAAATTTGATTAGCCTGTTAGAAATAATATAGATCAAGTCTTTCTTAATTTTCAAGTCTTCCAGAATTAACAACTTACAGTGAAAATCAAATAAACATATTTAAGTAAACAGGTATCATTCTTATTTATCAAACTTATCATTTAAGGTTTTATATCACATTAAGATGTAATATGGCATATTAACTCTTATGAATTAGAGAAATTTTTTTGAACAACCTATTATTTAAGGACCATATGCACTGACATTTTAAATAGCTTTCTCGTGATTTCAATTTCTATCAATTGCATATTTATTGCCAAATACTTATTTTATTAATTTTCATATTCATAATTCATATAAAGTCAATTGTTTAATTCTTCTTGTAAGTAGTTACTTATTACAGCAGGGACATTGTTAATAATTCTACATCTTTATAAGAAAGATGGTACAAAGATATTTTCATGCAAAAGTAAGAATAATTGCATGCTCTAAATGTTTGATTGTTGATACATATAATAAAGAGCTTTTGATGAGTCTCTTCCCCAGTAAAACATAAAATGCAAAGATATAGTTGGGTATGTGTGTCCAAATAAAGATAAGGAAAAATACACATTATCAGCTAGAAACTGTAAAATAAAAGATGAAAAGAACAATCCAACACATTGTACGAACTTGGCAGATGAGGTAGTATTCTGGAAGAATAGCCTAGGACTAGACCTGGTCCATGACAAAATATTCACGAAAAAAATGAAATATGAAAAATATAGGAAATGATATGAAATTTTCATGAAGGTAGGTGGATTATCCTTATTCTCAATTTATGTGCATTTTCAAAAGCCAGTTTTCTGGTAAAATAAATTTGTGATATTTACAACTACACAAAACAAACTTTCTGCTTAGCAAAATGAATGCATCTCAAACCTTTTTTAGCTGATTTCTTCCCACTGAATTTTTAACCTTTGTTTATTTATTTTTATTGGTTGTTCAAAACATTACAAAGCTCATGATATATCATCTTTCATACATTTGACTCAAATGGGTTATGAACTCCCAATTTTCCCCAAATACGAATTGCAGAATCACATCAGTTACACATTCACATTTTTACATAATGTCATATTAGTGACTGTTGTATTCTGCTACCTTTACTATCCTCTACTATCCCCCCTCCCCTCCCCTCCCATCTTCCCACTCTTCCTCATCTGCTGTTCTTAACTTCTCACTCTTGTCCCCGACTTTCCCCTCACAACCTCTTATATGTAATTTTGTGTAACATTGAGGGTCTCCTACCATTTCCATATGCT
Organism: Callospermophilus lateralis; assembly: GCF_048772815.1. Classification (NCBI taxonomy): domain Eukaryota; kingdom Metazoa; phylum Chordata; class Mammalia; order Rodentia; family Sciuridae; genus Callospermophilus; species Callospermophilus lateralis. The sequence continues at coordinate 1,155,373 of NW_027513394.1, forward strand.
TTCCCTTCTCTCTCACTTTCTCCCATTCGTCTTTGTTTAATATTCATCTTTTCCTCATGCTCTTCCTTCCTGTTCAATACTTAGTTTCTCTCTTTTTATCAAAATAGACATTTGGCATTTGTTTTTTTAAGGATTGGCGAGCTTCTCTTAGCATAATCTGCCCTAATGCCATCCATTTCCCTGCAAATTCTATGATTTTGTCATTTTTTAGTGCTGCATAATAATCCATCATGTGTAAATGCCACCTTTTTTTATCCATTCATCTATTGAATTGCATCTAGGTTGGTTCCACAGTCTAGCTATTGTGAATTGTGCCACTATGATCATTGATGTGGCAGTATCCCTATAGTACACTCTTGTAAGATCCTCAGGGAATAGTCCGAGAAGGGTGATAGCTGGTTCAAATGGTGGATCCATTCCTAGCTGTCCCAGGAATCTCCATACTGCTTTCCATGTTGGCCTTACCAATTTGCAGTCCCACCAGCAGTGTACAAGTGTCCCCTTTTCCCCACATCCTCGTCAACACTTGTTGTTGTTTGACTTCATAATGGCTGCCAATCATACTGGAGTGAGATGGTATCTTAGGTTGGATTTGATTTGCATTTCTCTGACTGCTAGATATGGTGAGCATTTTTTCATGTACTTGTTGATTGATTGTATGTCCTCCTCTTTGAAGTGTCTTTTCAGGTCCTTGGCCCATTTGTTGTTTAGGTTATTTGTTATCTTATTGTTTAATTTTCTGAATTCTTTGTTTATTATGGATATTAGGGCTCTATCTGAAGTGTGAGGGGTAAAAATTTGTTTCCAGGATGTAGGCTCTCTATTTACCTCTCTTATTGTTTCTCTTGCAGAGAAAAAAAAAACTTTTTAGTGTAAGTAAGTCTCATTTTTTTTATTCTTGTTAATAACTCTTGGGCTATGGGCGTCCTATTAAGGAATTTGGAGCCCGAACCCACAGTATGTAGATCGTAGCCAACTTTTTCTTCTATGAAATGCAGTGTCTCTGATTTTATATGTAGCTCCTTGATCCATTTTGAGTTAAATTTTGTGCATGGCGAGAGAAAGGGATTCAGTTTCATTTTGTTGCATATGGATTTCCAATTTTCCCAGCACCATTTGTTGAAGATGCTATTCTTCCTCCATTGCATGCTTTTAGCCCCTTTATTAAACATAAGAAAGTTGTAATTTTGTGGATTGGTTTATGTGTCCTCTATTCTGTACCATTGGTCCACCTGCCTTTTTCGGTACCAGTACCACGCTGTTTTTTTTACTATTGCTTTGTAGTACAGTTTGAACTCTGGTATCGCTATACCTCCAGATTCACACTTCCTGCTTAGAGTTTCTTTTGCTATTCTTGGTCTTTTGTTTTTCCATATGAATTTCATGATTGATTTATCTATTTCTACAAGAAATGCCATTGGGATTTTGATTGGCATTGCTTTAAACCTGTAGAGAACATTGGGTAATATCGCCATTTTGATGATGTTAGTTCTGCCTATCCATGAACAGGGTACATGTTTCCATCTTCTGAGATCTTCTTCTATCTCTCTCTTTAGAATTCTGTAGTTTTCATTATATGAATATTTCACCTCTTTTGTTAGGTTGATTCCCAAGTATCTTATTTTATTTGAGGATATTGTGAATAGAGTGGTTTTCCTCATTTCCATTTCAGAAGTTTTGTTGCTGTTATACAGGAATGCCTTTGATTTATGCGTGTTGATTTTATATCCTGCCACTTTGCTGAATTCATTTATGAACTCTAGCCATTTTTTTGTAGACCATTTTGTGTCTGTTAAATATATTATCATGTCATCTGCAAATAGCGATACTTTAAATTCTTCTTTTCCAATTTTTATGCCTTTAATTTCATTTGTCTGTTTAATTGCTCTGGCTAGTATTTCAAGAACTAAATTTAATAGAAGTGGTGACGGAGGGCATCCCTGTCTTGTTTCAGATTTTAGAGGGAATGCCTTCAGTTTTTCTCCATTTAGGATGATGCTATCCTGAGGGTTAACATATATAGCTTTTACAATGTTGAGGTAAGTTCCTGTTATCCCTAGTTTTTATAGTGTTTTGATCATAAAGCGATGCAGAACTTTGTCAAATGCTTTTTCTGCATCTATCGAGATGATCATATTGTTCTTGTCTTTAAGTCTATTGATGTGGTGAAAGGCATTTTTTGATTTCCATATATTGAACCATCCTTGCATCACAGGTATGAATCCTACTTGATGATGGTGCACAATTTTTTTGATATGCTTTTGTATTCGATTCACCCGGATTTTATTGAGAATTATTGCATCCAAGTTCATTAGACATATTGGTCTGTAGTATTCTTTCTTTAAAGTGTCTTTGTCTGGTTTCGGGATCAGGGTGATGTTGGCCTCATAGAAAGAATTTGGATGAGCTCCTTCTTTTTCTATTTCTTGAAATAGCTTGAAAAATATTGGTATTAATTATTCTTTGAAAGTTTAGTAGAAATCCGCTGTTTACCCATCCGGTCCAGGGCTTTTTTTGGTTGGTAGTTTTTGATTGCTTCTTCTATTTCTTCCTTTGTTATTGGCCTGTTTAAATTGTGTGTGTCTTCCTGACTCAACCTGGGCAGATCGTATGATTTAAGAAATTTATCGATATCTTCACAATCTTCTATTTTATTGGAATATAGTGTTTCAAAATACTTTCTAATTATTTTCTGTATTTCTGTAGTGTCTGTTGTGATATTGCCTTTTTCATCCCATATGTTAGTAATTTCAATTCTCTCTCTTCTTCTCTTCATTAGCATGGCTACGGGCCTGTCGATCTTATTTATTTTTTCAAAGAATCAACTTTTCATTTTATCAATTTTTTCAATGTTTTTTTTTTGTTTGTTAGTTTCAATTTCGTTGATTTCAGCTCTAAATTTAATTATTTCTTGTCTTCTACTACCTTTGCTGTTGTTTTGCTGTTCCTTTTCTAGGTTTTTGAGGTGTAGTTTAAGTTCATTTATTTGTTGTTTTTTTCTTTTTTTGAAGAAAGAACTCTAAGAAATGAATTTCCCTCTTTAAACTGCTTTCATTGTGTCCCATACATTCTGTTATGTTGTGTCTGTATTGTCATTTGTCTCAAAGAATTTTTTTTAATCTCCTTCTTTATGTCTTCTGTAACCCATTGATCGTTCAGTAGCATGTTGTTCATTTTCCATGTGATGTAGAATTTTTCCTTCCTTCTTTTATCATTGATTTCAAGTTTCATTCCATTATGATCAGATATGGTGCATGGTATTATCTCCATGCCTTTATATTTACTAAGAATTGCCCTATGGCATAATATATGGTGTATCTTTGAGTAGGATCCATGTGCTGCTGAGAAGAACATGTATCCACTTGACGAAGGTTGATATATTCTATATATGTCGGTTAAGTCTAGGTTATTGATTGTGCTGTTGAATTCTATAGTTTCTTTATTCAGTTTTTGTCTAGAGGATCTGTCTAATGGCGAGAGCGGTGTGTTGAAGTCACCCATAATTATTGTATTGTAGTCTATTTGACTCTTGAACTTGAAGAGAGTTTGTTTAATGAACGTTGCACCTCCATTGCTTGGTGTATACAAATTGATAATTGTTTTTTCTTGTTGGTGGATGATTCCTTTTAACAGAATATAGTGTCATTCTTTATCCCTTTTGATTAACTTAGGTTTGAAGTTGATTTTATTCCATATGAGTATGGCAAATCCTTCTTGCTTCCGAGGGCCATGTGAGTGTTGTGATTTTTCCCAACCTTTTACCTTCAGCCTGTGTATGTCTTTTCCTATCATACGAGTCTCCTGAGGGCAGAATATTATTGAATTTGTTTTTTTTTTTTTGATCCAGGTTTCTAGCACATGTCTCTTGATTGGTGAGTTTAGGCCATTACCATTTAAAGTTAAAATTGAAATATGATTTGTACTTCCACTCATGTTTATTAATTTATTATATTTTAGTTTGGATAGTTTTTACTTTTTTGGTTACTTTCCTCCCCCTTTACTGAGATACTTCCCACTGTTAGTTTTGGGCACTATTTTTCAACTCCTCTTCTTGTAGTATTTTGCACAAAATGCTTTGCAGTGCTGGTTTTCTGGCTGAAAATTGTTTTAGCTTTTGTTTATCGTGAAAGACTTTAATTTCATTGTCAAATCTGAAGCTTAATTTTGCTGTATACAGTATTCTTGGTTGGAATTCATTATTTTTCAGCATTTGAAATACATTGTTCCAGGATCTTCTGACTTTCAAGGTATGTGATGAAAAATCAGTTATTAACCTTATTGGTTTACCCCTGAATGTAATCTGCGTCCTTTCTCTTATAGCTTTTAATATTCTCTCCTTGTTCTGTATGTTGGCTATCTTCATCATTATATGTCTTGGAGTTTGTCTATTTTGGTTTTGAATGTTTGGGGTCCTGTAGGCTTTCAGGATTTGGCAATCAAATCCATCGTTCATCTCTGGGAAGTGTTCTAGAATTATTTCATTTAATATGTTGTTCATTCCTTTGGTTTGAATCTCTATGCCTTCTTCTATCCCCATGACTCTCAAATTTGTTTTTTTTAATTACATCCCATATTTCTTAAATAGATTGCTCATCGGATTTAAGCATCTTTTCTGTGTTGACTATATTCTTTTCAAGTTGATAAACTTTGTCTTCATTATCTGATGTTCTGACTTCTACTTGATCTAGTCTATTTGTAATATTCTCGTTTGAGTTTTTAATTTGGTTTATAGTTTCCTGCATTTCTAGGATTACAGTTTGATATTTCTTTTTAAGATCTCTATCTCTTGGTAAAGCTCGTTGTTTGCCATTTGAATTTCTTTGTTTAATTCATTTTCAAAATATACTTTTATTGCTTTGACTTGCTGCCTCTATGCCTGCTAAAGTGGATTCCGCTTGGAAGTAATTCCGAAGGCCGAGTTCAAGTGATGTCACCTCTCTGCTTTGGCGGGCCCCAGGCTCCTTGCCGAGGTGTCCGAATAGGGGGGTGGGACTTGACTGTCTCTGTTTTGTTTCAGCTCCGGGTCACTGTCGGGTGGGCGGTCTCTAGCCGCCCAATTGCGCGGGTAGTTGCCAGCAGGCAGGCAGTCTGCAGCCGCCCAGTCACGCGGGCGGCAGGTGGGCCTTCGCCAGTGGGTTGGCAATCTCTAGCCACCCACTCACACGGTCGGTTGCCGGCGGGACGGCATTCCTCAGCTGCCCAGTCACGTAGGCAGTGGGTGGAATGTCACCCGCGGGCCTGCAGTCTCCAGCCGCCTAGTCACAAGTGCCTGGCCTCTAGTCCTTTGGTTTCTCCTGCTAGTCCTGGTTTCTTTTTCTAGACCAGATTTCCCCTGAGTGATGCCTCTCGGCAGTTCAAACTGTACTCTGGGCCTGCCGTTTGTTGGGTGTTGACGGTGTCTTTTGGGAACCCAGACACTCTATTGTTTTGATTTTTTCTGCTTGCCCCTCTCCCAGCACTGGCAAGACACGTTTTGTTTTTGCCACTGATGGGAGGGGGAGTTGAAAGTCAGGTGTCTCTAGTATTTCTCGCATTTTTATGCAGGCTTTCTTTGATAATCCCTCCCCCGGAAAGCCTAGGAGAGATTTTATGCGAATTCCCCACTGTATGAGAGATGAGCTGAATAACACACACCTGTTTTATTAATGCAATCTATTGGAGAGGGGCGGTGGTTACTTCAGCTCTCAAAGATGGTGGCCGCTGGTTTCCTTGGTGTAGTTTCTTTTGTGGGATATAGAACTGTACCTCTTTTTTCTCTGTCTTAATTCCCAAACTCAGCCCGGGGATCAGTGGGAGCTCAGCCGGCAGGATTCCAAAGAATCCGCAGCAACATTTCTCCCTGCTTGCAGGTCGATTCTCGGTGGTGCCCCGCCATCTGTAACAGCGGGCCTGGCCGCATGATTTAATCACCCTGGATCTCTAGTTGCACAGTTGGCTATTGGGAACCCTAGCACTCTATTGTTTTGATTTTTTTTCTGCTTGCCCCTCCCCCAGCGCTGGCTAGACAGGTTTTATTTCACCGCTGATGGGAGGGGGAGATGAAAGTCAGGTGCTTCTAGTTTTCCCCCATCTTTATGCAGGCTCGCTCTGATAATCTCTCCCCCAGAAAGCCTATGAGAGATTTTATGCGAATTCCCCGAAGTATGGGAGATGAGCTGATAACACACACCTGTTTTATTGTTGCAATCTGTAGGAGAGTAGCTGTGGTTACTTCAGCTCTCCAAGATGGTGGCCATTGGTTTCCTTGGAGGAGTTACCGTTGTGGGAATTATAACTGTACCGCTTCCTTCCCCGTCTGAAATCCTGAACTCAGCTAAGGCCTCAGTGGGGGCTCTACCGGCAGGATTCTACAGAATGTGCATCAACGTTTCTCCCTGCTTATTGGTCGCATCTCGGTGGTTGCGCGCCATCTGTAGCCACTGGGTGCGCCGTGCGGATCAGTCAGACTGGATCTCGGGTGGCACAGTTGGCTCGGGTTTGAGACTCAATTACCAGACCACAGTGCTAGAAATCCTTCCTCTAGGTTTCAGTGCACCCCCATTTTGCTGTAAGTTCCTAACAAGATAGTTTTTTTTTAGTTCTAAGTCGTTAGTCACCTGCTCAGTGGCGCTGTACACTGGGTGTGATGCTCTCTATTCGCGGCCAACTTGCAATGTCGAAATATTATGATTTGTATGCACCATTTACTGAAGTTAGTTTTCAGTATTAGGAAACAAATATGTATTTCAGGTGGATGAATATTTCTGAGAATAATCTTGTGAATAGTTGATTATAAATCCTCATACATGAAAATGAATTATTTTAGGAAGTGTATAATAAGACACATATATTTCATATTTTGAAAAATCTGGAGAGTGTATATATATATATATGTATATATATATATATATACATATATGTATATATATATATACACACACACACACACAAACACACACACACACACACAGACATTAAAAAGTATCAATATATATGCCAATCGAAATTCATCATGAAATATATAACATCCACATATCCAAAAAAATACATTTTACTGAAAATGGATTTATGTATAATGTTGTTCAACTAGGAAGCTCACCCATAGGTTGAATTTTTAGTTCCAACAGCGTTTAGGAGGAGTGATCTCTTCTCACCATTTTTATCTGCCATGTCAGCCACCTCAGAAGAATGTACATGTGATTCCAGGTAGGATTCTAAATGTGCAAATAAAAATACATGTGCTTAATAGGCTACAGAAAAAGGTAGAGAGGAATTCACATATTTGTTAATTTTAAAAACACATGGAAAACTATTTCAATAAACATTGGCTATATTTATAACTCCTACACTATATAATGCAAAAGGGATGTTCAACTACATACCATGCCTTCTCTGAACTGCTGGTATTTGTATTCTTTTTGGGTTACTATTCTCCATCATATAAGGATTAGTAGTCAGAGTCTAGTAGGGTATAGGTTAGTGTCAGAGTTTCAGTATTTCAAATAAAAAATAGGAAAGTAAACACAATGTGTTTGCAAATATGTGCTACACAAAAATCTTCCCACTCACATTAAGAACAATCCCTTGATATTACCCTTGCCCGAAGAAATGCACAATTCGAGGAGAAGAGTTAGAAAATCTGTGAATACATACCCGGAATGGAATATGCTCAGGAGTTCACCACCTTGGAGGTGGTAGAGGAGTTTCCAAAAGTAAAAAACAAGGTAAACACTCCACAAACATGGAGCTCTGCAGGCCAAAAGACTTCTTGAGAAACTGCCTCTGAGTTTGGACACTTGAAATGTATGTTGTTGTCAGTAGCTTTAGCTTCCTATGTAGTGAGAGCATCAAAACTGGGTCAGCATCTATGTGACCTGGAGGACATGGTATCTTATTTTCCAATGAAAATGAGGCAGCAGTGCTGAATTCTCACTTTGTAGGTAAACTGTGACAACTAGGGCATCAGTGTCTCTTCTTGTGAACTGTGAAGCCATTTGGTCATACTCTACTTTTAGTGGTGTTTCTTGCTGCTGCACTGGGAGTTTGGTATTTGCTTCATGAAATACAAGGAGTTCAACTGGGACACAGTGCTGGAGAGAGTTCTGTCACGTGTGGTGGGACAGGGTCTGTAGGAGAATGAACCAACCAGGCTTATGTCCAACATAGCTTGCCCCCTTGACCATATCAACCTGATTCTGAACATTGCCCAAAAACGTATCCATATAACAATATGCCTTTACATATAAGGGTCTGGTGGCTGCACCATGTCAGTCACAAGCCATTTGAAAGACAATGGCCAATCCACATGAAACCACCACAGATGATTTATCTCACACCTACCCACTTATGCTGTAGGCCCACTACTCAGCAGACTCCAACTTACTGGCATCTCTGTTCTACACCATTTTTGTGAAACCCAGTCAATCAAGCCACTGTCTGGTACACTCATGATCAGCAACAGGTTCTCCAATAGTTTTCCAGTGCCACCTGGTCATGGGAATTTCAAAAATTTTATGGTATTTATCGAGCCGATTTTTCAAGTATGAAGTTGGAGGCACTGAGGGTTTCATTTAATTCAGTAACCATTAAATGGTGAGGAAGCCCATTTCAATGAAAGCTCTCAAGGACTTTCACAGGCAAGGCTTCCCAAAGAGTTGCCAAAAGGTCACATGAAGCCAGGCCCATTGAGATCTACAATGTATAATCCATGCATGTTTTGACTCTCAACTATGGCTGCTAATTCTTTCAGAATTAAATCATGTGATATCCTGGCTGAGATTCCCTGTGCTCTGTGGAAAGCCATCCTGGCCACAGATCTCAGTTTCCAAGGGTGACTCTCATGCATGGCCTCCTAAAATCCCAACAAAACTCATGGCAATACTTCTCTGAGATCAGTTCCAGAACTCAGTCTCTAAGGGGAATCACACCAGAGTTCAAGCCCAGGTGGAGCCTGTCATATTTTCCAACAACCACACTAATAACCACAATTAAACCCAGAACACTTCCACATGGCCAGCATCTTCTTCCATATAGACACTCAGTTTAACCTCTGGCTGGAGGTTTCCATGAGGGGCACAGCCCAAGACAGTGTCCAAAATAAGCTCCCTTGCCTCTCATTTGCTTAAAGTTGGGGTGGCCTGAACACCTTCCTGTGAACCAGGACTGATCAAATAGGCCTGCCTTTAATACTGCTCTGCTTCTCCAATTTGAGGACTACTGACTGTGGGGGTTAGATTCTTCATGTGAATTGAAATCATTAGAAAACCGAATCACCTATGGGCTAGCCTCTGTAGGACTTTGAAGAACGCATTTGACCCAAAGGCACCCTATTCTCACTTGATAGAGGTTAGGAACCTAAGAGAGGAAGGCGAGAGACTTCAACCACAAGGACTGCTCTTTTGGCCATTTTGGTTTTGGATGAACACGTGGGATGTATAAGGTGCTGAGAATCTAACCAGAGCCTCACACAGGGCCAAGAGGCTGTTTCAGAAACATCCATTTCCAAAGCAATTAAGCAAAGAACCACAGGTGATGCCCATTCATTTCCATTTGAAAACTGTTTTCTTCAGGCTTCACAAATTGGTGTCCTGAGGTAAAGACCTTCCTGAAATTCAGGGCAACAGAGCAATAGGTAAACAAAAGGCACAAAGAAGGGTTTCTCCACTGAGACTTTCCTCGTCCCACTTATATCTGGGTTTTCTGAGATGCTCGCCATTCCCTTCAGCTATCCAGTACATCACCATATCACAGAGCTTGGAGGTGGTACATATCTTGGACACAAAACCATGAGGCTATTCTGGAGAGTTTCCAGAATTCCGGAAGAAAACAGGAACTTAGTAAGAGAGCAGGTGTTGCCCTTCGATAAGACAAGCTGCAGTCCATTTATAAATTGGGCACGATGAATGCTTGGAAGCTTTCTACTAGACAGAACACATCCATTGATGCATTCTCTTTTCTAATGTCTACAACCATGAACAGAGTGGGATAAACAGACATAGAAGCATTCGCCTTGTCAAACGACTTACTAGAAACAGTCCACACCAGTCGAAACACAGAGCCTTTCCTATCTATTCTCAGAACATGAGACAAAACCACAACCCCACACACACACACTCAAAGGCATCTCTTTTGCCCAAGTAAGTCTGTGACTATCCAGAGTGTCCTCGGAATGGTGGGCCATAATATGTTCCCCCAAAGTGGCCTGTCCTGTATCAGATCTGGTCTCTTTGACCAACACTTTGAAGTTTTTAGGTGCCATGGGTGAGCCACTACCTGCTTTCTCAGGAAAAGCCCCTCTTCAGAGCTTTCCTGTCATTTGGCCATCGTCACATCAGTAGGTACTAAGAAAGACTGACTCTGTCCTTGGTTAATCGAAACAAGTGAGACCACTGGGATTGGGACTGTGACGGGCTCTTGGTGCCTGTCTTCCTGGATCAAACGTTCAGAGAGTTCCATCACCAAGGAAGTGAGGTGAGGTCACTTCTTTCAAGAACTGAATGAGGTCACTGACTTGGCAACCACTTTGTCCTAACAGTTACTTCTAAGGGTCCCATGAGATAGAGGCTGTCCGTACTTCCTGTCACACTTTCACAGTTAGAATGGTATACCAACCATATGTACCTGGGAACAGCTCTCCACACAGGCCTGGTTTGGTCTATCTTCTCTACATTAAGAAGGTAGAGGCTGATTCAGACACATCCCTTCATCCTGACCAGATTGTTTGCCATGGAAGATGTCTTTTGCTCTCACAGGTCCTTTATAGCTTCCTACATCTTCTCCAGGGATCATTTCTGCATATACCTTTGATGTTCTTAGCAGGTGGAAGATCCCCCACATTCCTGTATTGTAAGACCAACTCTGTCCCTCCTTTTCTGTAAAGTTAGATTGAGGGAAAAATGTATGTTTAGGGTTAATAACATGTTCAATGTGCGTTATGAATCTTTCTGCCAGATGAATAATGGTATTGGCAACCTGTGATATTTTCAAGAATATATAGTTGAAATATAAGTATGAAAACAGAAACCTAGGTAAGATTTGAAGCCAGAAGGGATTTGGGCCCTTGAGTGGGAAACTTAGGTTTGAATTATGTTCTGCACATGTGTCTCAGATAAATTGATATACAATGGCATAGGACCTTATACCTTGGATGATTGATTGTCGAAGAGAACATCTAGTCAAAAAACTATAGTCAGTAGCATTAGGAAGATTTTCAATAGGTTTAGAAAGAAGAGTGAGTATAGGATTTGGACCAAAAGTTCTTTAGCAATAGGGTTTCGGGTAGAGAGTGAATGTAAATGTCAGCATATGTGAAGTGTCAGTCACAATGATGAACTGGGGAAAATATGTAGGAAAGCAGGTATCAATAAAGATATTACAAAATCAGGCAAAGTATGAAGTGAGTTATAGGATTAGACATTTTGAAGATGGTTGAGGTTGAATATATAATCTTAAGAAGAAACAAATATGTAGTCACCAATAGGATTTACATTTGAGAGCATTAGGCAACCTGGACATGGTTGTTTTTTAGTAATCCATGCTCCCTTGGCATTTAGGCTTTGATCCAATAATGAGTGGGACCTTCGCTTTTTGTGTCCAGAATATTACTGTGATAAAATCTATAAATAGATAAGGTGAAATGAATATTTCTTCCACCATGTCTGGGAGCAATATTTTGAAGACGTATAAATTAGTATTGGGGGGACAAAGAGGAGTACACTGTATCTATGAATATAGAGATAAAGCATTAATAGACAATACTGTGAATAAAAAACATAAGTGGTTCCAACTTTAAATAAAGGATTGAATTGAATTTTGAACATATAGAGGAAATCTTATATTGATATACAATTATTCAATCCAACCAGTTATACATCTAATGTTAAAATTAATGTTATGGTTCATCATGAAGAGTGTATGAGTTTAGCTTCGAAATTGATTATGGAAATCGAAAATAATGTATTTGGAAAGAAGTCTCATGAAAAGACCAGTCAAGTAACATAGAGGAATACATGTGTTCTGAAGCAAGAAGTGTTTGAAAGTGAAACAAATTCCTATAAATTTGTGAACTTGTGGATGAAATATATATCCTATTATGTGCAAAAACTGAAGAAATAGTAATGTACCAGTGTTGGATTAAAATGAACGTCAATATAGACATTATGTCCTATAGGAATCTACTTGCATTGATGTTTAAATGGGTCAGTTATTGTAGAAATATTAGGATTTGTAAACACCATTGATTGAAGTTACTTTTCAGTAATGCAAAACAAATATGTATTTCAGGTGGATGAATATTTCTGAGAATAATCTTGCGCAAAGTTGATTATAAATCCACATACATGAACATGAATAAATTTACAGTGTTTGTATAAGACACATATATTTCATATTTTGAGAAATCTGGAGTGTGTGTGTGTATATATATATATATATATATATATATATATATATATATATATATATATATTTAAATAAACACAAATATACATTAAAAAGTATCAATATATATGCCAATCGTAATTCATCATGTAATATACATCATCCAAAGACGTAAAAATATTTATTATACTGAACATGGATTTATGTATAATATTGTTCTACTAGGAAGCTCACACATAGTTTGAATTTTCAGTTCCCAAAGCATTTAGGAGTACTGATCTCTTCTCACAATTTGTATCTGCCAATTCAGCCAACTCATAAAAATGTACGTGTGATACCAGGTAGGATTCTATATGTGCATATAAAAATACATGTGCTGAGTAGGCTACAGAGAAAGGGAGACAGGAATTCACATATTTGTGAACTTTAAAAACACATGGAGAACTATTTCAATTAAAAATTGAGTAGATTTATAACACCTACCCTTAATCATGCAAAAGGGAAGTCCAACTGTACACCATGCGTCCTCTGAACTGCTTGTATTTTCATTCTGTTTTTGTATTATTCTTCATCATATTAGGATTAGTAGTCAGAGTATAGTAGGATATGAGTTACTGTCAGGGATTCAGTATTTCGAATGGAAAATTGGAAAATGGATCAATGTGTATGCAAATTAGTGTTACACAAAAATTTTCCCACTCTCATTCAGAACAATAACTTGACATTACCTTCACCCCAAGTAAGACACAATTAGAGGAAAAGAGTTAGAAAATCTTTGAATTCATACCTGAAATGAAAACTGCTCCAGATTTCACGACCTTGGAGATGGTAGAGAAGTTTCCAAAAGTAAGGGACTATGTAAAAACTCCACAAACATTAAGATTTGCCAGCCTAAAGACGTCTGGAGAAACTGCTTCTCGGATGGACAGTTGAAATATATGTTGTTTTCAGGAGCTTTAGCTTCCTTTCTAGTGAGACCATCAAAGCTGTTTACGCATCTCTGTGACCTGGAGGACATGGCGTATAAATTTCCAATGAACATGAAGCAGCAGTGCTGAATTCTCTCTTTGTAGGTAAACTATGGCCACTGGGGGCTAAGTGTCTCCCCATGTGGACTGTGAAGCCATTTCATCATCCTCCACTTTTTATAATGTTTCCTGCTGCACTCGGAGTTTTGTATTTGCTTAATAAAATACCAGGAGTTAAACTTGACCACAGTGCTGGAGGGAGTTCTGTCACATGTGGTGGGTCAGGGTCTGCAGGAGAATGCACCAAAAGTGCTTGTATACCACATAGGTTGCCTCCGTGACCATAGCAACCTGATTCTGAACATTGCCCTGAAACCTCTCCATATAACCAGATGCGTTTACATACAAGGTTCTGCTGGCTGCACCATGTCAGTCACAAGCCATTTGGAAGACAATGGCAGATCCACATGACCCCACCACAGATGTTTTATCACAAACTTAATCACCTCTGCTCTAGGTCCACTATTCTGCAGGCTCCAAATTACTTGCATCTGTGTTCTACACCATATTCATGAAAACCAGTTAATCAAGGCACTGTCTGGTACACTCATTATCAGCAACAGGACATCCAAAGGTTAAGGTTCTTCAGTGCCACCTGGTCATTGGAATTTCAAAAGTTTCATGGTATTTATCGAGCCAATTTTCAAGGATGAAGTTGGAGGTACGGTTTGTTTCAATTCATTCAGGAATCATTCAATGTTGAGGAAGCTCATTTCAATGAAAGCTCTGGAGAACTCTCACAGGCAAGGCTTCCCAAAGAGTGTCCAAAATGTCACATGAAGCCAGGCCCATTGAGGTCTACAATTGAGGTCCATGTGTGTTTTGACTATCAAATATGGCTGCCAAGTCTTTCAGAATAAAATCATGTGAAATCCTGTCTGAGATTCCCAGTACTCTGTGGAAAGCCACCGTGGGCATAGATCTCAGTTTCCAAGGGTGAATCTCATGCGTGGCCTCTTAAAAGCCCAACACATTTTATGGCAATTGTTCTTTGATATGTGTTCCAGAACTCAGTCTCTAAGGGATTGACACCAGAGTTCAAGCCCAGGTGGATCCAGTCATCTCTTCCAACCGCAACATGAATGACCACAATTAAAACCAAAATACACCACATGGTCCTCATCTTCTTAAACATAGACATTCATCATAACCTCTGGCTGGATGTTACCATACGGGATGCATTCCAAGAGAGTGTCCAAAATAATGTCACTTGCCCCTCATTTGCCTAAAGTCAGGGTGACATGGAAACCCTTCCTGTGAACCAGTGATCAAATACGCCTGCCATTAATACTGCTCTCCTTCTCCAATTTGAGGCCTGCTGACTCTCAGGTATAGATTCTTTATGTGATTTGGAGTCTTGAGAAAACACAAGAACCGCTGCAGGGCTTTGAAGAACTCATTTGACCTAAAGTATCCCTATTCTCACTTGATGGAGGTAAGGAACCTAACAGAGGAAGGCAAGAGACTCATCCACAATGACTGATTTTTTGCCATTTTGGTTTTGATTGCACACATGGAATTTATCTTTTGATCTATCATGTGCTGAGAATCTAAGCCACAACCTCACACAGGGGCCAAGAGGCTGATTCAGTCAAATCCCTTTCCGAAGCAATTAAGCAAAGAGCCGCATGTTATGCCCATTTATTTCCATTTGAAAACAGTTTCCTTCAGGCTTCACAAAGGGGTGGCCTGAGGCAAAGACCTTCGTGACATTCAGGGCAACATAACCATAAGTATGCAAATGAACCAAAGCAGGGTTTCTCCACTGAGAGTTTACTGGTCACTCAGATATGTGAGTTTTCTAAGATGTTCCCATTCCCTACGGCTATCAAGTACATGGCCATGTCACAGAGCTGGGAGGTGGTACATATCTTGCATACAAAACCATGGGCCTATTCTTGAGATTGGCCAGAATTCAGGAAGAAAACAGGAACTTAGGAAGTTAATAGGTGTTGCCCATGCATATGGCGAGCCACAGTCCATTCATAAATCGGGCAGGAAGAATGCTGGGAATCTTTATTCTAGACAAGAAAAATCCTTGATGCATTCTCTTTCCTAATGTCTACAATCACGGACAGAGTGGGAAACACAGACATAGAAGCACTCGCCTTGTCAAACGACTTACTAGAAACAGTCCACTCCAATCCAAACAAACCACTTTTCCTACCTATTCACAGAACATGAGAGAAAACAACAAACTCACAACCACACCCACAAAGGCACCTCCTTAACCCAAGTAGGTCTGTGAATATCCAGAGTGTCCTCTGACTGGTGGACCATACTATGTTCTTCTGAAATGACCTGACCTGTGTCAGATCTGGTCTCCTTGGCTAACTCTGTGAAGGTGTCAGGAGCCAGAGGTGAGCCACTACCTGCTTTCTCAGAAAAGGCCCCTCTTCAGAGCTTTCCTGGCATTTGGTCATCCTCACATCAGTAGTTACCAAGAAAGACTGTCTCTGTCCTTGGTAAATCCAAAGAAGTGAGACCATTGGGACTGGGACTGGGACTGGCTATGGGTGCCTGGCTTCATGAATCCCAAGTTCAGAGATTTTAATCACCAAGGAAGTGAGGTGAGGTTACTTCCCTCAGGAACTGAATGAGGTCACTGCCTTTGCAAACACATTGTCCTAAGACTTGCTTCCAAGTGTCCCATGAGATAGACGCTGTCCCTACTTCCTGTGACACTTTCACAAGTTAGAATGCTTTATCAACCATAGGCGGCCTGGAACAGCTACCCACACAGGCCGGGTTTGGTCCATTTTCTCTACATTAAGAAGAGAGAGGCTGATTCAGACAGAACCCTTCATCCTGACCAGGTTGTTTGCCATTGAAGATGACTTTTGCTCTCTCAGGTCCTTTATAGCTGCCTACATCTTCTCCAGGGATCATTTATGCATGAACCTCTGAGGTTTTCATCAGGTGAAAGATCTCATACATTCCTGTATTTTAAGACCAACTCTATCTCTGCTCTCCTGTGAAGTTAGATTGATGGAACAGTGAATGGTTACGATTAACAACATGTTTGATTTGGGTTAGGAATCATTCTGCTGGATGAATGATGGTATTTGGAACCTAAAATATTTAAAAGAATATAGAGGTAAAATATAATTATGAAAACAGAAATCTAGGTAAGATTCGAAGCCCAGAATGGCATTGGGACCTTGACTGGGATAATTAACATTAAATTACGTTCTGCACAGATGCCTAAGATAAATCTATAATCAATGGCATAGGATCTTCTACCTTGGATGATTGAATGTAGAAGAGAACATCCAGTCAAACAGGGATAGTCGGTAGGATTAGGAAGATAGTCAGTAGGTTTAGGAAGAAGAGTGAGTATATTATTTGTAACAAAAATTCTTTAGCAATAGGGTTTTGGTTAGAGAGTGAATGTATTTGTCAGCACATGTGAAGAGTCAATCACAGTGATGAACTTGGGAAATATGTAGGAAAGCAGATATCAATAGAGACATTACAAAATCAGGCAAACTATAAAGTCATAGAATTAGACATTTTCAACAGGGTTCTAGGTTGAATATATAATCTTAAGAAGAAACACATGTACTCACGGATAGGATTGACATTTGAGAGCATTAGGCAATGTGGACATGAATGTTTTTAGTAATCCATGCTCACTTTCCATTTAGGTTTTGGTACAATAATAAGTGTGACCTTTGCATTTGGTGTCCAGAATATTACTGTAATAAAATGTATATGTAGATCAGGTGAAATGAGTATTTCTTCCACCATTTCTGGGAGCAATATTGTGAAGATGTATAAATTAGTATTGGTGGTACAAAGAGGTGTACGCTGTGTCTATGAATATAGAGATAATGCATGAATAGATCATACTGGGAAAAAATATAACTGGTTCCATTTAAATAATGGATTGAATTGGTATCTGAAAATATATAGGAAATCTTATATTGATATACAATCATTCATTCCAAAGAGTTATGCATCTAATGGTAATCTTAGAGTTATGGTTTATAATGAAGGGTGTGTGAGTTTTGTTTAAACGTGATTACGGAAATAGAAAATAATGTGTTTGGAAAGAAGTCTCATGAGAAGACTAGTCAAGAAAGATGGAGGAATACATGTGTTCTGAAGTAGAAAGTGATTGAAAGTAAAACAAATGCCTACAAACTTCCTAACTTGTGGATGAAATATATATCCTATGATGTGCATAAACTGAAGAAATAGTAATGTAACAGTGTTGAATAAAAATGAACTTCAAAATACGCATCATGTTTCTTAGGAATCTACTTGCATTGATGTAAAACTAGGTCAGTAACTGTAGAATGGAAAATTGGAAAATAAATCCAATCTGGAATGGGAAATGCTCAGGATTTCACAACCTTGGATGTGGTGGACGAGTTTCCTAAAGTAAGGGATATTGTAAACACAACCCAAACATGGAACTCTGCTGCCTAAAGACATCTTGAGAAACTGGCTCTGAGGTTGGGCACTTGAAATATATATTGTTGTCCAGAGCTATAGCTTCTTTTGTAGTGAGACCATCACTATGTGACCTGGAAGACATGATTTCTTATTTTATAATGAACATATGGCAGCAGTACTGAATTTCCTCTTTGTAGGTAAACTGTGGCCACTGGTGGCTAAGTGTCTCCCCGTGTGGACTGTGAAGCCATTTGTTCATCCTCCGTTTTTGTGGTGTTTCTTGCTGCTGCACTGGGAGTTTGGTATTTGCTTCACGAAATACAAGGAGTTCAACGGGGACACAGTGCTGGTGGCTACCCCTACTTCCTGTGACACTTTCACAAGTTAGAATGGTATATCAACCATAGGCACCCGGGAACAGCTTTCCACACAGGCCTTGTTTGGTCCTTCATATCTGCCTACATCTTCTCCAGGGATCATATCTGCATAGACCTTTGAGGTTCTCAGCAGGTGGAAGATCCCCTATATTCCTGTATTGTAAGACCAACTCTGTCCCACTCTTCTGTAAAGTTAGATTGAGGGAACAGTGTATGGTTAGGATTAATAACTTGTTCAATTTGGGTTAGGAATCATTCTGAGGGATGAATAATTGTATTGGGAATCTGCTATATTTATAAGAACATACAGGTGAAATATATGTATGAAAACAGAAATCTAGGTAAGATTTGAAGTGCAGAAGAGAATTGCGCCCTTGATTGGGATACTTAGCATTGAATTACCTTCAGCAGAGATTTTTTGGATAAATCAATATACAATGGCATAAGACTTTGTACCTTGGATGATTAAATTTAGAAGGTAACATCAACTCCAAAAGGGATAGTCGGTAGGATTAGGAAGATAGTCGGGAGTTTTTGGAAGAAGTGTGAGTATAGAATTTGGAAAAAAAATATTCTTTAGCAACAGGGTTGCAATTAGAGAGTGAATGTCAATGTCAGCACATGTGAAGAGTCAGTCACAATGATGAACTAGGGAAAATATGTAGGAAAGCAAATATCAAGGAAGACAATAGGAAATTAGGCAAAGTACAAAGTGAGTGTTAGGATTAGACATTTTTAACAGGATTGAGTTTGAATATATAATCTTAGGAAGAAACAAATATGTAGTCACCAAAGAATGACATTTGAGAGCATTAGGCAACCTGGACATGGATGTTTTTAGTAATCCATGTTCACTTTCCATTCAGGCTTTGTAAAATCATAAGTGTGACCTTTGCATTTTTGTCCAGAATATTACTGTGATAAAATGTATATGTAGATCAGGTGACATGAGTATTTCTTCCACCATTTCCAGGAGCAATATTGAGAAGATGTATAAATTAGTATTGGGGGTACAAACAGGTGTATGCTGTGTCTGTGAATATAGAGATAATGCATGAATAGACCATACTGTGAATAAATAATATAACTGGTTCCACTTTAAATAATTCATTGACTTGATATCTGAAATTATACAGGAAATCTAATATTGATATACAATCATTCATTCCAACCAGTTATACATCTAAAGGTAATATTAGGTTATGGTTTATCATGAAGGGTGTGTGAGATTTGCTTCAATAAGATTATGAAAATCGAAAATAATGTGTTTGGAAAGAAGTCTCAAAAAATTCCAGTCCAGAAACCTGGAGGAATACATGTGTTCTAAAGCAGGAAAGGATTGAAAGTGAACCAAATGCCTATTAATTTGTGAATTTGTGGATAAAATATATATGCTATGATGGGCTAAACGTGAAGAAATAATAATGTACCAGTGTTGAATAGAAATGAAGTTCAAAATAGACATCATGTCCCATAGGAATCTACTTGCATTGATGTTAAACTGGGTCAGTTAATGGAGAAATGTTAGGATTTGTATGAACCATTCACTGAAGTCAGATTTCAGTAATGGGAAACAAATATGTGTTCCAGGTGGATGAATATTTCTGAGAATAATCTTCTAAAAAGTTGATTATAAATCCATATACATGAACATGAATGAATTTAGGGAGTGTATATAATACACATATATTTCATATTTTAAAAAACCTGGAGAGTGTGTGTGTATACACACACACACACACACACACACACACGCACAGACTTTAAAAAGTAGCAATATATATGGCAATCGAATTTCATCATGAAATATATATAATCCACAGATCAAAAATTATTTATTTTGCTTAACATGGATTGATGTATAATGTTGTTCTACTAGGAAGCTGACATAGGTTTTATTTTCAGTTCCAACAGCGTTTTGGAGGAATGATCTCTTCTTATAATTTTTATCGTCCAAGTAAGTCACCTCAAAAGAAATTATGTGTGATACCAGGTAGGATTCTATATGTGCGTATTAAAATACATGTGCTGAATAGGCTACAGAGTAAAGGAGACAGAAAGTCACATATTTTTTACCTTTAAAAACACATGTAGAACTATTTCAATTAAAAATTGACTATTTTTATAACACCTACCCTTTATCATGCAAAAGGCAAGACCTAGTATACACCATGCCTCCTCTGAACTACTTGTATTTCTATTCTCTTTGGGTTATTATTCTTCACCATATTAGGATTAATCGTCAAAGTCTAGTAGGGTATGGGTTAGTGTCAGTGATTCAGTTTTTCAAATGGAAAATAGGAAAATAAATCCAATGTGTACGCAAACATATGCTACACAAAAATCTTCCCACTCTCATCCAGAACAATGCCTTGTCATTACCTTCAACCCTAGTAAAACACAATTAGAGGAGAAGAGTTTTAAAATCTGTGAATTCATATGTGCAATGGTATATGCTCAGTAGTTCAAAAAATTGGAGGTGGTAAAGGAGTTTCTAAAAGTAAGGGAAAGGTTAAACCGTCCACAAACATGGAGCTCTGCTGGCCTAAAGACTTCTTGAGAAAGTCCCTCTGAGGTTGGGCACTTGAAATATATTTTGTTGTAAGGAGCTTTAGCTTCCTTTGTAGTGAGACCATCAAAGGTGGGTCTGCATCTATGTGACCTGGAGGACATGGTTTCTTATTTTCCAATGAACATGAGACCGCAGTGCTGAATTCTCTCTTCCTAAGTAAACTGTGGACACTGGGACCTAAGTGTATCCCCGTGTGAACTGTGAAGCCATTTGGTCATCCTCCACTTTTCCTGGTGTCTCTTGCTGCTGAACTGGGAGTTTGGTATTTGCTTCACGAAATACAAAGAGTTCAACTGGGACACAGTGCTGGAGGGTGTTCTGTCACGTGTGTATGGTCAGGGTCTCCAGGAGAATGCACCATCCAATCTTCTATCCCTCATAGTTTGCCCCCGTGTCCATAGCAACCTGATTCTGAACATGTACCTGAAACCACTCCATATAACAATTTGCCTTTACATATAAGGGTCTGCTGGCTACACCTTGTGAGTCACAAGCCATCTATATAAATGCCACATTTTTAATCCATTCATCTATTGAAGGGAATCTAGGTTTGTTCCACAGTCTTGCTATTGTGAATTGTGCTGCTATGAACATCGGTTTATCAGTATACCTGTAGCATACTCTTTTTAGGTCTTTAGGGAATAAACCGAGAAAGGGGAATAGGTCAAATGGTGGTTCCATTCCCAGCTTTCCAAGTAATCTCCATACTGCTTTCCAAATTGGCTACACCAATTTGCAGTCCCACCAGCAATGTACAGGCATAACATTTTTCCCACATTCTCACCAGCACATGTTGTCTTTGACTTCATAATGGCTGCCGATTTTACTGCAGTGAGATGGTATCTTAGGGTGGGTTTATTTTACTTTTCTCTGACTGCTAGAGATGGTGAGCATTTTTTCATGTACTTATTGATTGATTGTATGTCCTCCTCTGAGAAGTGTCTGTTCAGGTCATTGGCCCATTTGTTGATAGGGTTATTTGTTTTCTTCTTGTTTAATTTTTTTGAATTCTTTGTATACTCTGGATATTAGGGCTCTATCTGAAGTGTGAGGAGTAAAGATTTGTTCCAAGGATGTAGGCTCCCTATTTACCTCTCTTATTGTTTCTTTTGCTGAGAAAAATCTATTTAGTTTGAGTAAGTCCCATTTGTTGATTCTGGTTATTAACTCTTGTGCTATGGGTGTCCTATTAAGAAATTTGGAGCCCGACCCCACAGTATGTAGATTGTGGCAAAAGTTTTCTTCTACCAGATGCCGTGTCTCTGATTTGATATAAAACTCCTTGATCCATTTTGAGTTAACTCTTCTGCATGGCGAGAGGAGGGGATTCAGTTTTATTTTGTTACATATGGAATTCCAGTTTTCCAAGCACCATTTGTTGAAGATGCTATCCTCCCTCCATAGAATGCTTTTAGCCCCTTTATCAAATATAATATAGCTGTAGTTTTATGGATTGGTTTCTGTGTTCTCTATTCTGTACCACTGGTCCACCCGCCTGTTTTGGTAACAGTACCATGCTCTTTTTGTTAATATTGATCTATAGTATAGTTTGAGGTCTGGTATCGGTATACTGCCTGATTCACCCTTCCTGCTTAGAATTGTTTTTGCTATTTGGGTCTTTTATTTTTCCATTTGAATTTCATAATTGTTTTATCTATTTCTACAAGAAATGCCCTTGGGATTTTGATTGGCATTGCATTAAACCTACAGTGAACATTTGGTAATATCGTCATTTTGATGATGTTAGTTCTGCTTATCCATGAACAGGGTATATTTTTTCATCTTCTAAAATCTTCTTCTATTTCTCTCTTTAGGGTTCTGTAGTTTTCATTGTATTTGTCTT
The DNA here is from genome assembly GCF_048772815.1 of Callospermophilus lateralis. Classification (NCBI taxonomy): domain Eukaryota; kingdom Metazoa; phylum Chordata; class Mammalia; order Rodentia; family Sciuridae; genus Callospermophilus; species Callospermophilus lateralis. The sequence goes on from NW_027513394.1 coordinate 1,177,951, forward strand.
TCACCTCTTTTGTTAGGTTGATTCCCAAGTATTTATTTATTTTTTTGAGGATATTGTGAATGGAGTGATTGTCCTCATTTCCATTTAAAAGGATTTGTCCCAGAAATACAGGAATGCCTTTGATTTATGCGTGGTGATTTAATAATCTGCCACTTTGCTGAATTCATTTATTAGCTCTAATAGTTTCTTTGTAGACCCTTTTGGGTCTGCTAGGTATAGAATCATGTCTTCTGCAAATGTCGATAATTTAACTTCTTCTTCTCCTATTTTTATGTCTTTAATTTCTTTAGTCTGTCTAATTGCTCTGGCCAGTGTTTCGAGAACTATGTTGAACAGAAGGGGTGAGAGAGGGCATCCCTGTCTTGCTCCAGAATTAGAGGGAATGCCTTCAATTTTTCTCCATTCAGAATGATGCTAGCTTGAGGCTTAGCATAGACTGCTTTTACAATATTGAGGTATGTTTCTGTTATCCCTAGATTTTCTAGAGTTTTAAACGTAAAGCGATGCTGTAACTTGTTGAATGCTTTTTCCGCATCTATCGAGATGATCATATGGTTCTTATTTTTAAGTCTATTGATGTGATGAATAACATTTATTGATTTCCGTATATTGTATCAGCCATGCATCCCAGGGATGAATCCTACTTGATCATGGTGCACATTTTATTTGATATGTTTTTGTGTCTGATTCACCAGAATTTTTTTGAGGAATTTTGCATTTTTCCTGAAATAGCTTGAAAAGTATTTTTTTTTCCTCGTTAAAGATTTTGTAAAACTCTGCTCTATACCCATCTGGTCCTGGGCTTTTCTTAGTTGGTAATCTTTTGATGGTTTCTTCTATTTCCTCAATTGATATTGGTCTATTTAGGTTGTCTATATCCTCCTGACTCAATCTGGGCAGATCATATGACTTAACAAATTTATCAATGCCTTCACTATATTCTATTTTATTGGAGTATAATAATTCAAAATAATTTCTGTTTATCTTCTGTATTTCTGAACTGTCTCTTGTTATATTGCCTTTTTCATCCTATATGTTAGTAATTTGAGTTCTCTCTCTTCTTCTCTTTGTTAGCATGGCTAAGGATCTGTTGATTTTATTTATATTTTCAAAAAACCAACTATTAGTTTTGTTAATTTTTTCAATTGTTTCTTTTGTTTCGATTTCATTAATTTCAGCTCTGATTTTAATTATTTCTTGCCTTCTACTTCTTTTGCTGTTGTTTTGCTCTTCTTTTTCTAGGATTCTGAGATGAAGTATGAGATCATTCATTTGTTGGTTTTTTTCTTTTTTTAAGGAATGAACTCCAAGCAATGAATTTTTCTCTTAGAACTGCTTTCAATGTGTCCCATAGATTCCGATATATTGTGTCTGTGTTTTCATTTATCTCTAAGAATTTTTTAATATCCTCCTTGGTGTCTTCTATAACCCATTGATCATTCAGTAACCTATTTTTCATTCTCCAATTGATGAATGATTTTTCCTTTCTTCTTTTATCGTTGATTTTTAGTTTCATTAATTATGATCAAATAAATTCCTTTATATTGTCTAAGAGTTGCCCTGTGACATAATATATGATCTATTTTTGAGAAAGATCCATGTTCTGCTGCGAAAAAAGTGTAACTGCTTGATGTTGTGTTGTATATTCTATATATGTCAATTAAGTCTAAGTTATTAATTTTGTTATTGAGTTCTATAGTTTCCTTATTCAACTTTTGTTTGGAAGATCTGTCCAGTGGTGAGAGTGGTGTGTTCAAGTCTCCCATGACCACTGTATTGTGGTCTATTAGACTCTTGAAATTGAGAAGAGATTGTTTGATGAACAAAGCTGCACCATTGTTTGGGGCATATATATTTATGATTGTTATGTCTTGTTGGCATATGGTTCCCTTGAGTAGTATGTAGTGTCCCTCTTTATCCCTTTTGATTAACTTTGGCTTGAAATCTATTTTACTTGATATGAGTATGGACACTCCTGCTTGTTTCCGAAGTTCATATGAGTGATATGATATTTCCAACCTTTTACCTTCAGTCTATGTATCTCTTTTCCTATCAAATGCGTCTCCTGTAGGCAGCATTTTGTTGGTTCTTGTTTTGTGATCAATTCTACTAGCCTGTGTCTTTTAATTGGTGAGTTTAAGCCATTAAGATTTTTGGTTATTATTGAGATACGGGTTGCTCTTCCAGCCATATTTGTTTATTTATGTTACTAAACATGGTTTGTTTTCCTCTTTGATTATTTCCCCCCCCATTAATGTCCTACTTCCCACTGTTGGTTTTCATTGTTATTTTCCATTTCCTCTTCCTGTAATGTTTTGCCGAGGATGTTTTGAAGAGATGGTTTTCTAGCTGCAAATTCTTTTCACGTTTGCTTATCGTGGAAGGTTTTAATTTCATCTTCCATCTGAAGCTGAATTTCGCTGGATACATGATTATTGGTTGGAACCCATTTTCTTTCAGTGTTTGAAATATGTTATTAAAGGATCTTCTAGATTTCAGAGTCTGTGTTGAAAGATCAGCTGTTATCCTGGTTGGTTTACCACTAAATATAATCTGCTTCCTTTCTCTTGTAGCTTTTAATATTCTCTGCTTATTCTGTATGTTGGGCATCTTCATTATAATGTATCTAGGTGTGGATCTCTTATGATTTTGCACGTTTGGCGTCCTGTAGACTTTGAGGATTTGGGATTTTGTCTCATTCTTCAAGTCTGGGAAGTTTTCTCGTATTATTTTATTTAATAGTTTGCTCATTCCTTTGGTTTGGACCACTATAACTTCCTGTATCCCAATGACTCTATGTTTGGTCTCTTTATGTTATCCCATATTTCTTGGAGTTCTGCTCATGGTTTCTTAACAGTCTTGCTGAGTTGTATATGTTCTTTTTGAGTTGAAATACTTTGTCTTCATTGTCTGATGTTCTATCTTCTAAGTATTCTGCTCTGATGGTAGTATTCTCAATTGAGTTTTTAATATGGTTCATTGCTTCCTGCATTTCTAGGATTTCTGTTTGTTTGTTTTTTATAACCTCTATCTCCCTGTATTGTTGATCTTTGCTACTTGGATTTTTTTATATAATTCATTGTTGAAGTGATCTTTCATTGTGTGATTTTGCTGTCTAATGTCTTCCTTGAGATTCTAGATCATCTGAAGCATGTATATCCTGAATTCTTTATCTGACATTCCATCTGCTGCATCTATTACTTTTTCTAAAGTTGAGTTGACCTGCATTGCTTGTGGTCCTTTCTTTCCTTGTCTTTTCATACTGCTCGCATTACTTTCTGCTGGTGAAACTGATGTGTTTTTGAAATTTTCCCCCTATATATTTATATTGCTCTTGTATAGTGGAAAAGTCTTCATTGCAGGTGCGGTCGGCGGCTGTGCTGCTCCTCCAATTGGGGTGATCTGTCTACCATGCTGACAGGCCACTGGGCCTGTTCTGCCGGTATGTCGCACATCTGCCTACCTTGCAGGCATTGGTGGCGGCTCTCTCTGCCCCAACTCCAATTGGGGTGACGTGACTACCACGCCGGTGGGTCGCTGGGCCTGTTCCGGGCACACGCGGCAGCTCTGCTCTGCACCTCTGGCTTGATGACAAAATGAGAGAGACTCGGATGTTTGTGACACACTTTCTTTACCAGGAGACCAACTGTTTCTGTCACCGCTGGTATCGATGAAGTTATCTCCTCCGCTGCTTTGTGATGACATCAGATCACTGCCATGTTGGTATCCCATGTGAATGGCAGCATTTCATTCCCTTTGCCGGGTGACCAAAGCAACGGGTGAGTCCTGACCGGCCCTCACAAGCCTCGTCTCAATCCTGTTGCCACTGCCTATGAAGGCTCAGTTGGCATTTACCTCCACAGTATTCAGCAGAAGCCTCAGGTTCTTTAGCCCTGGGCCAGAGCAGTTCCAGGACCCGGAATTCAGCCGCTCCGGGCTCGGTGTATATTCTGATAGGAGCAGGATCCAAGAAGCAATTTCCATGGGTTCTTTAGCACTGACCCTGAGTAATTTGTCTGCAAGATAAAGGCGAATGGCAGCCTGAAATTATGTTTTCTGTATCTGAATGAGCTGTGATCAATCGAAAACAGGGATGGTGACCTCAGCTCTCCAAGATGGTGGCCGCTATCTTCCTCTGTGGTCTGACCGGTGTACAGAACCAAATTGGACAGCTTCTTTCCCCCATTTCAAACTCAGAATTTAGCACTGAGCACAGTGATTGCACAGCTGGCAGGAGCCCGCAAAATCCACAATGCTGTATCTTTATGTTGCTCTCTCGTCATTTCCCATTGCGCATTGCAGACTCTAGCCGTGGGGCAATTTGCTAAATAAGCAGAGTGACCCTCCTTGCGGACAAATCGCTGGTGTTTGAGCCCCCTTGCTGGTCCTTGGGCAAGGGAAATCCTTCCTGTAGGTTTTGGAGCACACCAATTTTTCTGGAAATACCTAACAAGATAGATTTTAGCCGTTCTAACTCGTCAATCTCACGCAAAGTGACGCGGTACACGGGGGTGATGAACTCTCATCGCCGCCATCATATGATCCCCAGAAGTTAGTTTTCAGTACTAGAAAACAAACAGGTATTTCAGTTGGATGAATATTTCTGAGAATAATCTTGTGAAAATTGATTATAAATCCACATACATGAATATGAATGAATTTAGTTAGTATATAATAAGACACATATATTTCATATTTTGAATAATCAGGAGAGTGAATATATATATATATATATATATATATATATATATATATATATACACATATATATATATATACACACACATACCTAAACACAGTCATTACAAAGTAGCATTATGTATGCCAATCGAATTTCACCATGAAATATAAATCATCCACAGATCCAAAAATATTGATTTTACTAAATATGGATTTATATTTTTCAACTAGGAAGCTCACCCATAGGTTGAATTTTCAGTTCTAACAGCATTTAGGAGAAGTGATCTCTTCTAACAATTTGTATTTGCCAAGTCAGTTACCTCACAAATATGTACGTGTGATACCATGTAGTATTCTATATGTGCATATAAAAATGCATGTGCTGAATAGGCTACAGAGAAAGGGAGACAGGAATTCACATATTTGTTAACTTTAAAAACACATAGAGAACTTTTTCAACTACAAATTGACTAGATTTATAAAACCAACCCTTTATCATGCAAAAGGAAAGTACAACTATACACCATGCCTTTTCTGAACTGCTTGTATTTCTATTCTCTTTGGGTTATTTTTCTCCATCATATTAGGATTAGTAGTCAGAGTCTAGTAGGGTATGGGTTAGTGTCAGGGATTTAGTATTTTGAATTGAAAATAAGAAAATGAATTCAATATTTATGCAAATATGTGCTACACAAAAATCTTTCCACTCTCATCCAGAACAATGCCTTGACATTACCTTCGCTTAAGGTAAGACACAATTAGAGGAGATGAGTTAGAAAATCTGTGAATACATATCTGGAATGGAATATGCTCAGGAGTTCACAACCTTGGAGGTGGTATAGGAGTTTCCAAAAGTAAGGGACAGGGTAAACACTCCACATATATGGAGCTCAGCTGGCCTAAAGACTTTTGAGAAACTGCCTCTGAGGTTGGGCACTTGAAATATACGTTGTTGTCAGGAGATTTAGCTTCCTTTCTAGTGAGACCATCATTACTGGGTCTGCATCTCTGTGACCTGGAGGACATTGTTTCTTATTTCCCAATGAACATGAGGCAGCAGTGCTGAATTTTTTCTTTGTAGGTAAACTGTGGCCACTGTGGGCTAAGTGTCTCCTCATGTTTATTGTAAAGCCGTTTTTTCACCACTTTTTGTGGTGTTTCTTGCTGCTGCACTGGGAGTTTGGTATTTGTTTCATGAAATCAAAGGAGTTCCACTGGGACAGAGTGCTGGAGGGAGTTCTGTCACATGTGGTGAGTCAGGGTCTGCAGGAGAATGCACCAAGCAAGCTTCTTTCCCACAGTGCTTGCCCCAATGAACATAGCAACCTGATTCTGAACATTGTCCTGAAACCTCTCCATATAACAAGATGCTTTTACATACAAGGGTCTGCTGGATGCAAAATGTCAGTCACAAGCCGTTTGGAAGCCAATGGCAGATAAACATGGCCTCACCACAGATATCTTATCAGACACCTGACCACCACTGCTCTAGGTCAACTACTCAGCAGGCTCCAACTTACTGGCATCTTTGTTCTACACCATTTTCATGAAACCAAGTCAATCAAGGCACTGTCTGGTATACTCATGATCAGCAACATGAATCCAAAGGTTCTCCAGTGCCACCTGGTCATGGGAATTTCAAAAATTTCGTGGTATTTATCTATCAATTTTTTAAGATGAAGTTGGAGGCACTGTGGGTTTCAAATCATTCAGGAATCATTAAATGGCGAGGAAATTCATTTGAACGAAAGAAATGGAGAACTATCACAGACAAGGCTTCCCAAAGAGTGGCCCAAAGGTCACATGAAGCCAGGCTCATTGAGGTCTACAATTTGAGCTCCATGTGTGTTTTGACTCTCAACTATGGCTGCCAAGTCTTTAACAATAAAATCGTGTGATATCCTGGATGAGATTACCTGTGCCCTGAGGAAAGCCACCCTGGGCCTAGATCTCGGTTTCCAAGGGCAAATCTCATGTGTTGCCTCCTAAAATCCCAACACAATTCATGTCAATACTTCTTTGAGGACAGTTCCACAACTCAGTCTCTAAGGGGAATCACACCAGAGTTCATGCCCAGGTGGAACCAGACATCTCTTCCAACCGTCACACAAATTACCACAATTAAAAACAAAAGACTCCCACATGGCACTCATCTTCTTCCATATAGACACTAATAATAACCTCTGGATGGAGGTTTCCATGAGGGGCGCAGACCAACACAGTGTTCAAAATAAGCACCCTCGCACCTCATTTGTCACAAGTCAAGTTTGCCTGGACACCCTTCCTTTGAACACGGAATGATCATAGAGCCCTGCATTTAATACTGCTCCACTATTCCAATTTGAGGCCTACTGACTGTGGGATTTAGATTCTTTATGTGAACTGGAGTCATGAGAAATCACAAGCACCTATGGGCTACACTCTGCAGGGCTTTGAAGAACTCATTTGATGCAAAGGATCCCTATTCTCAATTGATGGAGATCAGGAACCTTACAGAGGAAGGCGAGACACGTAGTCCACAATGAATGCTTTTTGGACATTTTGGATTTGGGTGCACACATGGGACCTTTCTTTAGATCCATTAGGTGCTGAGTATCTAAGCCACAGCCTCACACAGGGCCAGGTGGCCGATTCAGACACATCCCTTTCCAAAAAATTAAGCAAAGAGCCCCAGATGATGCCCATTCATTTCCATTTTAAAACTCTTTTCTTCAGGCTTCACAAAGGGGTGCACTAATCAAATACCTTCCTGTAATTCAGTGCAACAGAAGAAAAGGTATGCAAAAGGCCCAAAGCAGGGTTTCTCCAGAGAGACTTTACTGGTCACATTGATATCTGAGTTTTCTGAGATGCTCCAATTCCCTTCAGCTATCCTGTACATGGACATGTCCCAGAGCTTGGAGGTGGTACATATCTTGGACACATAACCATGAGCCTATTATGGAGAGTGGCCAGAATTCAGGCAGAAAACAGGAACTTAGGAAGACAGTAGGTGTTGCCCATCCAGAAGGCAAGCCAAGTCCATTCATAAATTGGGAAGGATGAATGCTGGGAAGCTTTCTACTAGACAGAACACATCCATTGATGCATGCTCTTTCTAATTTCTTCATCCAGGAACACAGTGGGATACCCAGACATAGAAACACACTCCTTGTCAAACGACTTTCTAGAAACCGTCCACTCCAAAATGAACAAATTGCCTTTCCTACCTATTCTCAGAAAATAATAAAGACCACAAACTCACACCCAACCCACAAAGGCACCTCCTTTCCCCAAGTAGGTCTGTGACTATCCAGAGTGTCCTCTGACTGGTGGGCCATACTATGCTCCCCAGAAATGGCCTGTCCTGTCTCAGATCTGGTCTCCTTGGCCAACTCTGTGAAGTTGTTAGGAGCCAGTGATGAGCCATTCCATGGAGATGACTTTTTCTCTCTCAGGTCCTTCATAGCTGCCTACATCTTCTCCAGGTATCATTTCTGTATGGACCTTTGAGGATCTTAGCAGGTGGAAGATCCGCTACATTCCTGTATTGTAAGACCAACTCTGTCCCTAATCTTCTGTAAAGTTAGATTGAGGGAACAGTGTATGGTTAGGAATCATTCTGCAGGAATGATTCGGAACCTGCAATATTTACAAGATTATATAGGTGAAATATAAGTATGAAAACAGAAATCTAGGAAAGATTTGAAGCCCAGTAGGGCATTGGGCCCTTGATTGGGATACTTAGATTTGAATTATTTTCTGCAGAGATGTCTCAGATAAATTGATGTACAATGACATAGGACCTTGTACGTTGGATGATGGAATGTTGAGGAGAACTTCTAGTCACAAAGGGATAGTCGGAATTATTAGAAAGATAGAGTTTTAGAAAGAAGAGTGAGTATAGGATTTGGAAAAAAAGTTCTCTAGCAATTGGGTTTCGGAAAAATAGTGAATTTAAATGTGAGCACATGTGAAGAGTCAGTCACAATGATGAACTGGGGAAAATATGTCGGAAAGCAGATATCAATAGAGACATTAAGAAATCAGGAAAAGTATAAAGTGAATGATAGGATTAGATATTTTCACCAGGGTTGAGTTTGAATATATAATCTTTGGAAGAAAAAAATATGTAGTCACCAATAGGATTATCATTTGAGAGCATTAGGCAACCTGGACATGGATGTTTTTAGAAATCCATGTTCACTTTCCATTTAGGTTTGGTACAATGATAAGTTTGACCTTTGCTTTTTGTGTCCAGAATATTACTGAGATAAAATGTATATGTAGATCAGGTGACATGGGTATTTCTTCCATGTCTTTTGAGGACGTGTAAATTAGTATTGGGGGTTCAAAGAGGTGTACCTGTGTCTATGAATATAGAGATAATTCGTGAATAGACCATACTGTGAATAAATAATATAACTGATTCCACTTTAAATAATGGATTGAATTGATATCTGAAACTAAGTAAGAAATCTTATATTGATATACAACCATTCATTCCAACCAGTTATACATCTAATGGTAATATTAGGGTTATGGTTTATCCTGACGGGTGTGTGAGTTTTGCTTCAAATGTGATAATGGAAATTGAAAATAATGTGTTTGGAATGAAGTCTCATGAAAAGAGCAGTCAAAAAACATGGAGGAATACATGTGTTCACAAGCAGGAAGTGATTGAAAGTGAAACAAATGCATATAAATTTGCAAAATTTGGATGAAACATATATGCTATGATGTGCATAAACTGAAGAAATAGTAATGTACCAGTGTTGAATAAAAATGAATGTCAAAATGCACATAATGTCTCATAGGAGTCTACTTGCATTGATGTTCAACTGGGTCAGTTACTGTAGAAATATTAGGATATTTTGGGGGATTAATAATACAATTTATTTTAGCACTAGCATGCCACAGAATGTAATTGAAAGATCAATGGATTTTTAGTTATAGCACTAATAATCTAACGTTTAGTGACTATTTTGGGTTGTCTAGAAATTACATAAGGCTATGTAACATAATTTTTTTATTTAACATTTATAAAAGCTTGGAATTTTGGTAATATTTCTACTTTTTTATTTTTTTATTTTTTCAATTGTTGATTGACCTTCATTTTGTTTACTTGTATGTGGTGCTGAGAATAGAACCATGTGCCTCACACATGCTAGAGAAGCATGTTACCACTGAGCCACAAATCCAGCCCCTCCACTTTTATCTTAACATCATACACTCCTCTCCCTCTTCTTTACTCACATTCTTCCTCATTTTCCCCCTTCTCTCCGTTCCTTTTTCGTTTCCCCTCCATAACTATTTTTCTCTCATGTCATTACAAACAGTAGTATGCTATGAAATTTAAATTTAACACTTTTTTATAGTCATTCTTTTTTCTTGAGAAAATTTAAAAATTATAATCACCTGATAGATATATTACAATACATTAATTATAAATATGTATCTATATTCATGCATATGCATTACATATTATATATATATATATATATATATATATATATATATATATATATATATATATTAAAAGTACTTTGATTTTCCTGTTAGAAATAATATAGACCAAGTCTTTCTTAATTCTCAATTCTTTCATAATTAACATCTTACAGTGAAAATCAAATAAACATATTTAAGTAAACAGGTATCATTCTTATTTATCAATACTGATAATTTAAGGTTTTATATCACTTTAAGCTGTAATATGGCATATTAACTCTTATGAATTAGAGAAATTTTAGTTGAACAACCTATTATTTAAGGACCATATGCACTGACATTTTAAATGGCTTTCTTGTGATTTCAATTTCTATCAATTGTGTATTAATTGCCAAATACTTATTTTAGTACCTTTCATGTTCATAATTGATATAAAGTCAATTGTTTAATTCTTCTTGTAAGTAGTTACTTATTACAGTAGGGACATTATTAATAATACTACATGTTTATAAGACAAATGGTACAAATTTATTTTCATGCAAAACTAAGAATAAATGCATGCTCGAAATGTTTGATTGTTGATACATTTAACAAAGAGCTTTTGATGAGTCTCTTCCCAAGTAAAACATAAAATGCAAAGATATAGTTGGGTTGTATGTCCAAATAAAGATAAGAAAAAATACACATTATCAGCTAGAAACTATTAAATAAAAGATGAAAAGAACAATCCAACTCATTTTACCAATTTGTCAGATGAGGTAGTATTCGGGAAGAATAGCCTAAGTCTAGACCTGGTCCATGACAAAATTTTCACGAAAAAAATGAAATATGAAAAGTGTAGAAAATGCTATGAATTTTTCATGAAGTTAGGTGAATTATCCTTTCATCTCAATTTATTTGCATTTTCTGGTAAAATAAATTTGTGATATTTACAACTACACAAAACAAAGTTTCTGCATAACAAAATGAGTGCATCTCAACCCATTTTAAGCTGATTTCTTTCCACTCAATTTTAAATCTTTATTTATTTATTTATTTTTATTGGTGGTTCAAAACATTACAATGCTCAAGATATATCATCTTTCATACATTTGATCAATTGGGTTATGAACTCCCATATTTTTCTCCAAATACGAATTGCAGAATCACATCGGTTACACATTCACATTTTTACATAATGGCATATTAGTGACTGTTGTATTCTGGTACCTTTCCTATCCCCTATTATCCACCCTCTCCTCTCCTTTCATCTTCCCTCTCTACCTCATCTGCTGTTGTTCAATTCTCTCCATTGTTTCCCCCCCACTTGCCCTCACAACATCTTATATGTAATTTTGTGTAACATTGAGGGTCTCCTACAATTTTCATAAGCTTTCCGTTCTCTCTCCCTTTCTCTGCCCCCCAATCATATTTGTTTAATGTTAATCTTTTCCTCATGCTCTTCCTCCCTGTTCTGTTCTTAGTTGCTCTCTTTATATCAGAGAAGACATTTGGCATTTGTTTTTTAAGGATTGGCTATGTTCGCACAGCGTAATCTGCTCTAATGCCATCCATTTCCCAGCAAATTCTATGATTTTGTCATTTTTTTGTGCTGTGTAATACTCCATTGTGTATAGATGCCACATTTTTTTATCCATTCAACTATTGAAGGGCATCTAGGTTGGTTCCACAGTGTAGCTATTGTGAATTGTGCTGCTGTGATTATTGATGTGGCAGTATCCCTATAGTACGCTCTTTTAAGATCCTCAGAGAATAGTCTGAGAAGGGCGACAGCTCGGTCAAATGGTGGTTCCATTCCCAGCTTTCCCAGGAATCTCCATACTGCTTTCCAAATTGGACTCACCAATTTCCAGTTCCACCAGCAGTGTACAAGTGTCCCCTTTTCCCCACATCCTCGCCAACACTTATTGTTGTTTGACTTCATAATGGCTGCTGATCTTACTGGAGTAAGATGGTATCTTAGGGTGGTTTTGATTTGCATTTCTCAGACTGCTAGAGATGGTGAGCATTTTTTCATGTACTTGTTGATTGATTGTATGTCCTCCTCTGTGAAGTGTCTGTTTAGGTCCTTGGCCCATTTGTTGATTGGGTTATTTGTTATCTTATTGTTTATTTTTTTGAGTTCTTTGTATATTCTGGATATTAGGGCCCTATCTGATATGAGGGGTAAAAATTTGTTCCCAGGATGTAGGCTCTCTATTTACCTCTCGTATTGTTTCTCTTCTTGAGAAAAAACTTTTTAGTTTAAGTAAGTCCCGTTTGTTTTTTCTTGTTATTAACTCTTGGGCTTTGGACGTCCTATTAAAGAATTTGTAGCCCGACCCCACAGTATGTAGATCATAGCCAACTTTTTCTTCTGTGAGACGCAGTGTCTCTGATTTGATATCTAGCTCCTTGTTCTATTTTGAGTTAACTTTTGTGCATGGCAAGAGAACGGGATTCAGTTTCATTTTGTTGCATATGAATTTCTAATTTTCCCTGCACCATTTGTTGACGATGCTATCCTTCATCCATTGCATGTTTGTAGCCACTTTATCAAATATAAGAAAATTGTAATTTTGTGGATTGGTTTCTGTGTCCTCTATTCTCTACCATTAGTCCACCTGCCTGTTTTGGTACCAGTACAACACTGTTTTTGTTAGTGTTGCTTTGTAGTACAGTTTGAACTCTCCTAACGCTATACCTCCAGATTCACACTTCCTACTAAGAATTCCTTTTGCTATTCTGTGTCTTTTGTTTTTCCATATGAATTTCATGATTGCTTTATCATTTCTACAAGAAATGCCATTGGGATTTTGATTGGCATTGCTTTAAACCTGTAAAGAACTTTTTGTAATTTTGCCATTTTGATGAATTTAGTTCTGCCTATCCACGAACAGGGTACATTTTTCCATCTTCTAAGATCTTTTTCTATCTCTCTCATTAGGGTTCTGTGGTTTTCACCTCTTTTGTTAGGTTGATTCCCAAGTATCTTATTTTCTTTGAGGATATTGTGAATGGAGTGGTTTTCCTCATTTCCATTTCAGAAGATTTGTTGCTGATATACAGGAATGCCTTTGATTTATGCGTGTTGATTTTATATCCTGCCACTTTGCTGAATTCATTTATTAACTCTAGCAGTTTCTTTGTATACCCGTTTGGGTCTGTTAAATATATTACCATGTGATCCACAAATAGCCATAATTTAAGTTCTTCTTTTCCTATTTTTATGCCTTTAATTTCTTTTCTCTGTCTAATTGCTCTGGCTAGTATTTCAAGAACTAAATTGAATAGAAGTGGTGATAGAGGGCATCCCTGTCTTGTTCCAGATTTTAGAGGGAATGCCTTCAGTTTTCTCCATTTAGGATGATGCTAGCCTGAGGTTTAGCATATATAGCTTTTACAATGTTGAGGTAAGTTCCTGTTATCCCTAGTTTTTCTAGTGTTTTGAACATAAAGGGATGCTGAAATTTGTCGAATGTTTTTACTACATCTATCGAGATGATCATATGGTTCTTGTCTTTAAGTCTATTGATGTGGTGAATAGCATTTATTGGTTTCCTTATATTGAACCAGCCTTGCATTCCAGGGATGAATCCTACTTGATCATGGTGCACAACTATTTTGATATGCTTTTGTATTCGATTCACCCGGATTTTATTGAGAATTTTTGCATCCAAGTTCATTAGAGATATTGGTCTGTAGTTCTCTTTTTTGAAGTGTCTTTGTCTGGTTTTGGGATCAGGGTGATTTTGGACTCAGAGAATGAATTTGTAAGAGCTCCTTATTTTTCTATTTCTTGATATAGCTTGAAAAGTATTGGTATTAATTCTTCTTTGAAGGTTTGTTGAACTCTGCTGTATACCCATCAGGTCCACGGCTTTTTTTGGTTGGTAGTCTTTTGATGGCTTCTTCTATTTTTTTTTTTAATTAATTTTTATTGTAGGTTGTTCAAAACATTACATAGTTCTTGATATATCATATTTCACACTTTGATTCAAGTGGGATATGAGCTCCCATTTTTACCCCATATACAGATTGCAGAATCACTTCAGTTGCACAACCATTGATTTACATATTGCCATTCTGGAGTCTGTTGTATTCTGTGCCTTTGCTATCCTCTACTATCCCCCCTCCCCCCTCCCCTCCCCTCTTCTCTCTCTACCCCCTCTACTGTACGGCTTCTTCTATTTTTTCCTTTGTTTTTGGTCTGTTTAAATTGTGTGTGTCTTTCTGACTGAATCTGGGCAGATCGTATGACTTAAGAAATTTATCGATATTTTGACTATCTTCTATTTTTTTGGAATATAGGGTTTCAAAATACATTCTAATTATCTTCTCTATTTGTGTAGTGTCTGTTGTGATATTGCCTTTTTCATTCTGTATGTTAGTAACTTGAGTTCTCTCTCTTCTTCTCTTCCTTAGCATGGCTAAGGGCCTGTAAATGTTTTTTTTATTTTTTCAAAGAACCAACTTTTAGTTTTAACTATTTTTTCAATGTTTTTTTTTGTTTCAATTTCATTGATTTCTGCTCTAATTAATTATTTCTTATCTTCTACTACATTTGCTGTTGTTTTGCTCTTCGTTTTCTAGGTTTTTGATGTGTAGTGTGAGTTTATTTATTTGTTGTTTTATTCTTTTTTTGAGGAAAGAACTCCAAGAAATGAATTTCCCTCTTAAAACTGCCTTCTTTGTGTCCCATAGATTCCAGTATGTTGTGTCTGTATTTTCATTTGATTATAAGAATTTTTTTTATCTCCTCCTTTATGTCTTCTGTAACCCATTGATCATTCAGTAGAATATTGTTCATTTTCTATGTGATGTAGGATTTTTTCTTCCTTCTTTTATCATTGATTTCCAGTTTCATACCATTATGATCAGATATGGTGCATGGTATTATCTTCACGCCTTTATATTTACTAAGAGTTGCCCTATGGCATAATATATGGTCTATCTAGGAGTAGGATCCATGTGCTGCTGAGAAGAAAGTGTATCCACTTGATGATGGTTGAAATATTCTATATATGTCGGTGAAGTCTAAGTTATTGATTGTGCTGTTGAATTCTATAGTTTCTTTATTCAGTTTTAGTCTAGAGGATCTGTCTAATGGCGAGAGCGGTGTGTTGAAGTCACCCATTATTATTGTGTTGTAGTCTATTTGACTCTTGAACTTGAGGGGAGTTTGTTTTATGAGCGTTGCAGCTCAATTGTTTGGTGCATACAAATTGATAGTTGTTATGTCTTGTTGGTGGATGGTTCCTTTTAACAGTATATAGTCCTACTTTATCCCTTTTGATTAACGTAGATTTGAAGTTGATTTTGTACTATATGAGTATGGCCACCCCTGCTTGCTTCCGAGGGCCATGTGAGTGATATGATTTTTCCCAACCTTTCACTTTCAGCCTGTGTATGTCTTTACCTATCATATGAGTCTCCCGAAGGCAGCATATTGTTGGATTTATTTTTTTGATCCAGGTTACTAGCCTATGTGTCTTGATTGGTGAGTTTAGGCCTTTCACATTTAAGGTTACAATTAAAATATGATTTGTACTTCCAGTCATGTTTATTTATTTATTTATTTATTTTAGTTTGGGTAATTTTTACTTTTTGGTTATTTTCCTACCCCTTTACTGAGATACCTCCCGCTGTTAGTTTTGGGCACTATTTTTCAATTCCTCTTCTTGTAGTATTTTGCTCAAAATGCTTTGCAGTACTGGTGTTCTGGCTGCGAATTCTTTTAGCTTTTGTTTATCAGGAAAGTCTTAATTTCCTTGTCAAATCTGATGCTTAATTTTGTTGGATACAGTATTCTTTTTTGGAATCCATTATTTTTCAGTGTTTGAAATACATTGTTCCACGATCTTCTCACTTTCAATGTCTGTGATGAAAAATCATTTGTTAACCTAATTGGTTTACCCCTGAATGTTATCTGCCTACTTTCTCTCGTAGCTTTTAATATTCTCTCCTTGTTCTGTATGTTGGCTATATTCATAATTATATGTCTTGTAGTTTTTCTCCTATCGTTTTGAAAGTTTGAGGTCCTGTAGGCTTCCAGGATATGGCAATCCATTCTATCTTTTATCTCTGGGAAGTTTTCTAGAATTATTTCATTTAATATGTTGTCCATTCATTTGGTTTGAATTTCTATGCCTTCTTCTATCCCGATGACTCCCAATTTTGTTTTTTTTTATGACATCCCATATCTCTTGAATATATTGCTCATGGGATTTAAGTATCTTTTCTGTGTTGACTATATTTTTTTCAAGTTGACAAACTTTGTGTTCATTATCTGATGTTCTGACTTCTATTTGATCTAGTCTATTTGTAATATTCTTGTTTGAGTTTTTAATTTGGTTGATAGTTTCCTGCATTTCTAGAATTACCATTTAATTTTTTTATATAAGATCTCTGTCTCCTGGTAAAGCTCGTTCTTTGCCATTTGAATTTGTTTGTTAAATTCATTTTCAAAATATACTTTTATTGCTTGGACTTGCTACCTCATGTCTTCTCTAATATTCCTTTCCATCTGAGTTAGGTATGACGCAAGTTTTTTCCCTATCCCTGTTTCTGATGCTTCTAGGTCCTCCTGTAGTATTAAGTTGTCCTGCATTGTTTGAACACCATTTTTTCCCTTGTTTTTTCATGATGTTCACGTTACTTTCCAGCTCTATTTGATTGCTGTGTTTCTGCTCTCTTCTATAGATTTGTTTTGGGTTTATATATCTCTGTTGTCTCTTTTTTGTGTTGGTAGACTATGCCTGCTAAAGTGGATTCTGCTGTTATGGAATTCTGACGGCCGAGCTCCAATGATGTCACCTCTCTGCTATGATGGGCCCCAGGCTCCTTGCTGAAGTGTCCAAATGGGAAAGTGGACTGGATTGTCTCTGGTTGGTTTCAGCTCCCGGTCGCTGGCAGGCAGGCAGTCTCCAGCCACCCAGTAGCGCGGGCAGCAGGTGGACTGCCGCCGGCGGGTGGGTGATCTCTAGCCACACAGTCACGTGTTCGGTCACCGGCAGGCGCACGTTCTCCAGCCGTCAAGACATGCGGTCAGCAGGTGGGCTGTCCCCGGCAGGAAGGCGGTCTCCAGTTGCCCATTTGCACTGGCAGCAGGCCGGCGTTCTCCAGCCACCCAGTCAGGAGGGCCTGGCCTCTAGTCCCCTGGTTTATCCACCTAGTCCTGATTTCTCCTGCTAGACCAGATTTCTCCTGAGTGATGCTTCTCAGCAGCTCAAACTGTACTCTGGGTCTGCCATTTGTTGGGTGGGGAGGGTGTCTATTGGGAACCCTTGCACTCTATTGTTTTAATTTTATCCGCTTGCCCCTCGTCCAGCGCTGGCTAGACAGGTTTCATTTTTGCTGCTGATGGGAAGGGGAGATGAAGGTCAGGTGCCTCTAATTTCCCCGCCGTCTTTGCTGTGATTGCTGTGATAATCTCTCCCCCAGAAAGCCTAGGAGATATTTTATTTGAATTCCCCTCTGTATGGGAGATGAGCTGAGAAACACACACCTGTTTTGTTGTTGCAATCTGTCGGGGAGTGGTGGTGGTTACGTCAGCTCTCCAAGATGGTGGCTGTTGGTTTCCTTGGTGGAGTTACCGTTTTCGGGGATACCAATGTACTGCTTACTTCCCCGTCTGAAATCCTGAATTCAGCCGGGGGCTCAGTGCATGCTCAGCCGGCAAGATTCCACAGAATTGGCAGCAACGTTTCTCCCTGCTTGCTGGTCGCTTCTCGGTGGTGCCTCACAATCTGTAGCCACGGCACAGGCTACGCGGATCAATCAGACTGGATCTCCGGTTGCACAGGAGGCTTGTGTTTGAGACTCAATTACCGGACCTTGGTGGAGGAAATCATTCTTCTAGGTTTCGGTGTACACCCATTTTGCTGTAAGATCCTAACAAGATAGTTTTTCGTCGTTCTAACTCGTTATTCACCTGCGCAGTGGCGGGGTACACTGGGTGTGATGCACTCTATTCACAGCCATCTTTCAATGTCAAAATATTAGGATTTTGATGCACCATTTACTGAAGACAGTTTTCAGTACTAGGACAAAATATGTATTTCAGGTGGATGAATGTTTCTGAGAATAACTTTTTAAAAAGTGGATTATAAATCCACATACATGAAAATGAATGAATTTAGGGAGTTCATAATAAGACACATATATTTCATATTTTGAAAAATCTGGATAGTATATATATATATATATATATATATATATATATATATATATATATACAAACACAAACACACACACACACAGAGACATTAAAAACTAGTAATTTTATATGCCAATCGATATTCATCATGAAATACATATCATCCCCAGACCCCAAAATATTCATTTTACTGAACATGGATTTATGTATAATGTTGTTCAACTAGGAGGCTTACCCATAGGTTGAATTTTCAGTTCCAAATAAATTTAGAAGGAGTGATCTCTTTTCACAATTTGTATTTGTCAAGTCAGTCACCTCACAAAAATGTACGTGTGATACCAGGTAGGATTCTATATGTGCATATAAAAATACATGTGCTCAATAGGCTACAGAGAAAGGGAGACAGGAATTCACATATTTGTTAACTTTAAAAACACACGGAGAACTATTTCAACAAAAAATTGACTAGATTTATAACTCCTACCCTATAAAATGCAATAGGCAAGTCCAACTATACACCATTCCTCTTCTGAACTGCTTGTATTTCTATTCTGTTTGGGTTATTATTCTCCATCATATTACGATTAGTAGTCAGAGTCTTGTAGGGTAGGGGTTAGTGTCAAGGATTCAGTATTTCGAATGGAAAATTGGAAAATGAATCCAATGTGTATGCAAATATGTGCTACACAAAATTTTCCAACTCTCATCCAGAACAATGGTTTTGCATTCACTTCACCCCAAGTAAGACATAATTAGAGGAGAAGAGTTAGAAAATCTGGGAATACTTATCTGGAATGAAATATGCTAATGAGTTCAGTACCTTGGATGTAATAGAGGAGTTTCCAAAAGTAAGGGACAGGGTAAACACTCCACAAACGTGGAGCTCTGCTGGCCTAAAGACTTCTTGAGAAATTGCCTTTGAGGTTGGGCACTTGAAAAATATGTTGTTATCAGGAGCTTTAGCTTCCTTTGTAGTGAGATCATCAAAGCTGGGTCTGCACCTATGTGACCTGTAGGACATGGTTTCTAATTTTCCAATGAACATGAGGCAGCAGTCCTGAATTTGATCTCTGTAGGTAAATTGTGGCCACTGGGGTCTAAGTGTCTCCCTGTGTGGACTGTGAAGCCATTTGTTCATCCTCCAATTTTCATGGTGTTTCTTGCTGCTGCAATGGGAGTTTGGTATATGCTTCACGAAATACAAGGAGTTCAACTGGGACACAGTGCAGGAGGGAGTTCTGTCACATGCGGTATTTCAGTTTCTGCAGGAGAATGCACCAACCATGCTTCTATATCACATAGCTTGCCCCATTGACCATAGCAAATCGATTCTGAACATTGCCCTGAAACCTCTCCATATAAGAAGACTCCTTTACTTAGAAGCTATGTGGGATAGCTGGCTGCATCATGTCAGTCACACGCCATTTGGAAGCCAATGACAGATCCACATGGCCCCACTACACATGTTTTATCACACACCTGCCTACCACTGCTCTAGGTACACTAATCATCAGGCTCCAACTTATTGCATCTCTGTTCTAGACAATTTTCATGAAACCCAGTCAATCAAGGCACTGTCTGGTATACTCATGATCAGCAACAGGAGATCCAAAGGTTTTCCAGTGCCACCTGGTCATGGGAATTTCAAAAATTTCATGTTCTTTTTTAGCCATATTTTAACAATGAAGGTGGAGGCACTGTGAGTTTCAATTCATTCCAGAACCATTAATGTTGACGAAGCTCATTTCAATGAAAGCTCTGGAAAAATCTCACAGGCAATGCTTCCCAAAGAATGGCCAAAAGGTCACATGAAGACAGGCCCATTGAGGTCTACAATGTGAGGTCCATGTGTGTTTTGACTCTCAATGATGGCTGCCAAGTCTTTCAAAATAAAATCATGTGATATCTTGGCTGTGATTCCCAGTGCTCTGTTGAAAGCCACCCTGGGCCTAGATCTCAGTTCCCAAGGGCGACTCTCATGCGTGGCCTCCTAAAATTCCAACACAATTAATGGCAATACTTTTCTGAGGTCAGTTCCAGAACTCAGTCTCTAAGGGGAAAAACACCAGAGTTCATGTCAAGGTGGACCCAGTTATCTCTTTCAACCACCACACAAACAACCACTATTAAAATCAAAACACTACCACATGGCCCTCATGTTCTTTCATATAGACACTCATCATAACCTCTCGCTGGAAATTTCCATGAGGGGTGAAGCCCAAGACAGTCTCCTAAATAATCTCTCTTGCCCCTTATTTGCCTAAATTCAGCGTGCCCTGGACACCATTCCTGTGAACTAGGAGTGTTCAAATAGGCCTGCTGTTAATACTTCTATGCATCTCCAATTTGAGGCCTACTGACTGTGCAGTTTAGATTCTTTATGTGAATTGGAGTCATGGGAAAACTCAAGCACTTATGGGTTAGCGTCTGTAGGGCTTTGAAGAAATCATTTGACCCAAAGGATCCCTATTCTAACTTGATGGAGGTCAGGAACCTCACAGAGAAAGGGGAGAGACTTCATCCACAATAACTGCACTTTTGGCCATTTTTGTTTTGGATGCAAATATGTGATGTTTCTTTAGATCCTTCAGGTGATGAGAATCTAAGCCAAGGCCTCACACAGAGCCAAGAGGCTGATTCAGACACTTAAATTTCCAAAGGAATTAAGAAAAGATCCACAGGTGATGTCCATTCATTTCCATTTGAACCTGTTTTCTTCAGGCTTCACAAACGAGTGTCTTGAGGCAAAGATCTTTCTGACATTCAGGGCAACAGAACAATAGGTAAGCAAAAGAACCAAAGCATTGTTTCTCCACTGAGACTATCATGGTCACACTTATATCTGAGTTTTCTGAGATGCTCGCCATTCCCTTCAGCTACCCCAGTACATGGCCATGTCACAGGGCTTGGAACTGGTACATATCTTGGACACTAAACCATGAGCCTATTCTGGAGAGTAGCCAGAATTCAGGAAGAATGCAGGAATTTTGGAAGATAGCACATGTTGCCCATCGATAAGGCAAGCCAAAATCCATTCATAAATTTGGCAGGATGAATGCTGGGAAGCTTTCTACTAGACAGGACACAACAATTGATGCATTCTGTTTTCTAATGTCTAAAACCATGGACACAGTGGGATAAACAGACATAGAAACACTGGCCTTGTCAATCGACTTACTATAAACATTTCACTCCAAACCAAACAAACCGCCTTTTCTACCTATTCTCAGAACATGAGACAAAACCACATGGACAAAACCACAAACCCACACCCACAACCACAGAGGCACCACCTTCCACAAAGTAGGTCTGTGACTATCCAGAGTGTCCTCTGACTGGTGGGCCAACTTATGTTCCCCGGAAATTGCCTGTTCTGTCTCAGTTCTGGTATCTTTAACCAACTCTGTAAACTTGTCAGGAGCCAGTGGTGAGCCACTATCTGCTTTCTCAGGAAAGGCCCCTCTTCTGAGCTTAAATGGCAGTTCGCCATCATCATATCTGTAGGTACCATGAAAGACTGACTCTGTCCTTGGTAAATCCAAACAAGTGAGCTCACTGAGACTGGGACTGGGACAGGCTCTTGGTGCCTTGCTTCCTGGATCCTAAGTTCTGAGAGTTCCATCACCAAGCAAGTGAGGTGAGGTCACTTCCTTCAGGAACTGAATGAGGTCACTGCCTTGGCAACCACTTTGTCCTAACAGTTGTTTCCAAGGGTCCCATGGGATCGAGGCTGCTCCTACTTTTTGTGACACTTTCACAAGTTAGAATGGTATATCAACCATAGGCACCTGGGAACAGCTCTCCAA